>NW_027040600.1:600000-936662 GCF_037179485.1 Ochlerotatus camptorhynchus | reverse complement strand
TTAAGACTAAATTTGCACAAAAATGTAATTTATCAGAACATGCTTTGATAAGCAATTTGTATATAGTAGATTAGGTGTATATAGTAGTTGTAGGTTAGTTGTAGTTGTAAATAGTAGTTATAAGTGTCGTGACCACAGTCTCCTTTTTTCAAATTTTAAACAAACCAATCCCACCAAGGTGGTCATTCTTAAAACAGGCCTGATAGGACTAGGAACTGTAATTAATAATAATTTTAATTGAAAAGGAACTAAAGCTGAAAAGACGCATCTGTGTCACTTGATAAGGTATACATGTAAACCACACAATACAAGAAATAAAGATCATTTAAGTCAAGTGCCACCTGTTCCATTCAGTTCATCTCTCTTAGCGTTTCAAGTTAAAAAGCAAGTAGTTTTTTACGATGGATAACAATTTCAAGTGTTGTAAACCTCTACCTAAATCAATTTCAAAGCATGACACAGTAGCAGTTCAGTTGTTTATCTCAAAATTATTAGAATTTTTAAAGTCGCAAATAACAGTCCAAAAGTGTAGCGATTGACGGTACCCTTAAGAGAATGGCAACCAGAGCAAGTTTAGCTAAGCAACACGAGCACCCTATAACGAACCCTAAACAACTGTACGACTGGGCAAATAGTCGTAAAGAAGATCTTCAAACAAAAATGTCATTTTGTTATGTTTCTACGGAAGAATACAGAAAGGCTGACACGGAATTTGATCCAATCTTTAAGAAAGTGAAACCAATTCCTGGAACTCGAAAATATCATTGCTATATTCCAGTTTCAAACAACCAAATTGCAGTAAAAATATTATCTAATTCAAACGATACACCCAAATTATTCAATGTATTCAAATAATATGAGTTGTAAAATAAAATAATAAATATATACTGTTTCTTATCTCAACAAATCTTTCATTTGACCACATCAACGTGCTTCTCTTCCGCTGCCTCTAGATAGAAACGGGTAAGTCTGACAGCTACCATATCTGAGAATGAATTGTTTGGTTTTAATATACAATCATGAAATAAAATCTCGTTGCTGGACATCTCGACGAACATTTGAAAATGGCCTAATATGTTGAAAATTGTTATAATTATATTTTTTTTAATTCGCATTAACTTGAGAACGGCTGGACTTAGGAAAAAAGTTTGTATATGCAAAGTTATCGAAAATTATGCGTAGAATCCAAATAAATTATTATTTTATAAAAAAAATATGCATTTTCATCAACTTGTAAAAATCAACAAAAATTTAAAAAATTATAGCTTTCTTTTTAAGAAAGTTACCAGCATACACTTTTCACGAAATTAAGGATATTCCACCAATATTCTTGAAAAAAAAATTATAAAGATCGAAGGGGGGGTGTTTTGAGATAATCATCGTTTTACGTTTTTTGAATACTAATTTACCAAGTTTTTCTTTCAATGTATTTTTTCCGCAAAGATAATTTAACTACCTAAAACCTTCTTCTCATATGCCGTTTTGATCAGATCAATAATTTTCAAGTTATGATTTTTTGAAAAAAAAATAATCAATTTTTTTATACGCCCTTTTCAAAAGTTACTCTGGAGGAAAAAATCATATTTAAATGAAAAATGCAACCATTAGTAGCAGCGAACACGTGAGCAATGTTTCATTCAAATCAGAAGGGGTCGAGACAAAATTGACATTTTTTTTAACGATTTGAGCTAGAAATGCTCCATACATATTTTTTGATTTGTACCCCAATATAGTCGACAAAGACGTAGTTACCTTCGCAGGCCACAATTTGAAAAACGGAAAGAATTAAGATAATAGATAATCGATCAATTAAAAGAACTAAATGCTCAACATATTTGTTCCGTCCACTAGCGGTCCTACGTCAAGCTTCCGTTCGTGCCCCTAGACACAGACCTTTCTACCTTTTCTCTTTATTTTTTTCTGAAAGTGTCTTAAGACTAATCCTGTCATTTTATTCTGATTTTTCTTGGAATTTTCCTCGCAACTTTCTTCCTTCTTTCCGTGGAAGCTAGTTCCAGTTATTTTCTTACTTCCACAGGAAGATTCCTGCAACTTCTACTGAAAGTTTATCCGGTTTCTATCGCAATCTTCTTGAAGTTTTTTTTCGTACTTGCTCTAAATGTTGCTTCTGTCTGACACCTGAAGATTTATTCGAATTTTTTTTTTGAAAGCTCCTTCTAAGATCACACAGAAGTCCTGAGGAAATCAAACTAGCTCCTTGAAATTGGGAAACGTGATTTTTGAAGGAACCTAATGTCACTGGTATTACAATAAAAATAGATTTTTATAATAAAGGGCGAACACGAAATTATTGCGACACCGAAAATGTCATGCCAATTTTCTTATAATGTTTAGAATCAAACCAAAATTTTAAGGTAGTTTTATACATATATTTACTTCAAAAATCAAAAGAAAAGTTAATCGATGGAGCCTTGAGTGTAAAATTGAACGCATTTTCACTTGATGCCCTCCATCAAAGTCTTTACAGTGTCATCCGGTACCAGTTTCTCAGTTTTTTTTTCCATTTTCTTAACATGTCCTTCTCGTTTTTGACTGTCTTCTTGCTCTTCCGAAGTTCCCGCTTCATTATTGTCCAGTACTGCTCCACCGGGCGCAGCTCCGGACAGTTTGGCGGATTCATGTCCTTTGGAACAAAATGGACAGAATTGGCCTCATACCACTCCAGGACACTTTTAGAATAGTGGCATGATGCCAAATCGTCGTGCTGCTGCAAGAACGGCAAAAGGCGCTTCTGGAGGCACTCAGATTTGTAGATCTCGCCATTTACTGTGCCCTTTGTCACGAAAAGCTCACTCCTCAGTCCGCAAGAGCAGATGGCCTGCCAAATGAGATATTTGGAGGCGAACTTCGACATTTTCTTCTTCTTAAATTTGTCGTCCACATCGAACTTGCTCTTGCCGGTGAAAAACTCCGACCCCGGAATTTGCCTAAAATCGGCTTTTATATACGTTTCGTCGTCCATCACACAGCAGCCATATTTTGTCAGCATCTTCTCGTAGAGCTTCCGTGCCCGAGTTTTAGCCGTCGATTGTTGCCGCTCATCGTGGTTTGGGAAGTTCTGTACCTTGTATGTATGTAGTCCAGCTCTCTTCTTTGCATTCTGGACGTAGCTCTGCGACATGCCGATCTTTTTAGCCAAATCACGGCTTGAGACGTTGGGATTTGCTTTAATCATCCGCTTCACCTTTCCCTCCGTCTTTTTGTTCTCCGGTCCCGGTTTTCTTCCAGCTCCTTTGCCGTAGTCCAACGTCAACCGCTCCTGGAACCGCTTCAACATTCTGGAGACGGTTGAATGGTGAATGTTCAACGTTTTTCCCAACTGCCGGTGCGACAGGTCAGGAAATTCCAGGTGTTTGGAAAGAATTTGTTCTCTCAACTCGCGTTGGTTCATCTCCATTTTCGTTGAATCGAAAAACACGACTTCGAGTTTGACAGCATGTACACAATACACATCAATGAGAAAGTGTGCAAAATTTGGTTGATTTTTACCCAATGGTAAAAAAGTTATGCCCTGTTGAATGTGTCGCAATAATTTCGTGTTCACCCTTTAGATATAAATCCTGGCTGCAGCACTGTTGAGAGATGTTGTTCTTGTAAAGCTTAAGATTGCAATTCAAATTAAATAGCGAGAAACAGTTTCGCCGTCAAGAGACGAGCCAGCTTACCAGCTTAAAAATCACTATAAAAAAGATTTAAAAAAAGTTTTCTCGTCGTTACATCTAATTTCGTTGGAAGTTATTCTGATCGTATAATGCACTGTCAAAATCAATAAAAATAGCAATGTAAAAGCTGTTTCCAAAAAATATGCGCTAAGTTCACTTCTTAAAAAAATCAAAAAAAAATCAAACAATTAATTGAATCAAATAATTGATTCCATGGAAAAAGAATAAATTTTGTATGAATCCTTCAGATTTTGGTCCCGTACGGTACAGAAATTTATTAATTTAGCATTTCGTATGCTTGACTTTGAAAAAAAAATGGCATAAGCAATTGTTTCCGTTTTGAACTGAAATGAAAGTTAGAGTTTTACGTGATGCAGTTCCACTCAATGCATTTCTTCAGCCTCATTCGAGGTTGTTAGCAGAAGTTACTTTCACCCTCCGCCCCCAACTTCCAAATAGGAACAAACGTCACAGCCGAAAGTCACAGCAACGGAACGAGTGTTTTCGTATAGTTTTCCCTAAAATTTCATACACAACAATACCGGGTACAACAATCCGGTCGTAAAAGTTCTACTTCCAAGTTATCCCGCTTCCGCGCACCCTCTAGCTGAAAGCTGTTATGATTGTGGTTCCAGCATTGGAATGTCTTCCCGGTTTACACAACTTTCTGGGCGAGCAAAGTGAACAGAAGTCGTTCAAGTTTATTGTTGAAATTTTTCAGTTGCGGTGTGGTGGCGGGAATTTGTGTGAGGAGCACTCTGACTGACGGACGTGGGACGCGGCGTGGTCGGTGAAGTTCTCCAAGTCCCAGGATCAACGTCGGAACCGTTTTTGTAATTTCGATATTGTGAATGCAACGTGAATGCTTTGGGGGTTAATTTATGCAAATTGCTCCAACTTTTGCATGGACTTGCAGGAGAAAAGTTTGAAAGCATTATCGCAGAGATTTTCGAGGATCTCGAGTGGCAAAGTTACGGCAAACCGGTGAGTTTTGTTTTGTTTAGAGTTATAGGACTCTAGATGATTGTACTTCAGTAGAAGAGCAATTAAGACAGACATTCTTCAAATGGCTTTAACCTCATTCCGAAGTAAAAGGATATAATCATGCTTCAACCAGGTTTTAAAGCATGGGAAGTGCCACTTTAAACGAGAAATATGTTCATTTATGACACTTATGCCATCCCGACCCAGACAATCTATTCGCTCTTATTCTTTCTCGGTACACTTTGAATCAAATTCCTGCAAGTAACCTAGATCTCTCCAAGTGGATACACAGTATAATTACGTTGAGCTGGTAAGGAGTCAGGGAGGTGAGGCAAGGAAAAGGCCCCTTCCAGATAAGTGGTATATATCTAAAGCAAGTGACACTCAGTGCTCCAGACACAATTATCTTTCCTTTTCTGTGGGGATATTCTGAGCCTGCTCGAGAAGTATAATGTGGCTTGGTTGGGGTGTTTGTCTGCACGGTGCTGCATTCATGTGGCGACACTGGTAAGCCACCGACAGTGCGATTATGTCGGGCCTGTGTGTGGCACCAAGGCAGCAGGATAACTTTATTTCTTTTTACTTCCGTAATGAGCTTTTTCCGCTCGAATCGCTTCGAATACGAGCGACCAACGACCGTTCGCAAAGCTAAGCTTACCAACGTCTTTCGGAGGCACAAGGAATTCGAACTGAATGGCTTGAATGTGCTTCAATTGGTGAAAGGTCAATACTCTTCACACAAAAGAGAGCTTCCTCGATATTTCAGTACTTTGTTCGTAGGTCCAACGATTTTAATGAAGACAAAATGTTTCGGATACCAAGGCTTTATTCACATATCTGCTTCAATTACATTAATCTTGATCTAGGTGTTCCATGCAGTACCTCTTTTATGTTTATATATTTCGGTACGCAGGGCGGTAGCTACCTGAACAAAAACATGGAAAACCTGGAATTATCGAGAAATTTTACAACACATTAGGGTTTTTTTTAAATCCTAGAGTCTCGCCACTCCGAACACGATGCCTCCAAAAAACGTGTAACTGCAAGTTTGCAATGATATCGCTTAGCCATTTCTTGATGAATTTCAAATCTTGTATTGTAGTGGTAATCCCTAGGGTCCGTAGATTATTTTTTTTTGCAAATAGCATCCAAATAGGGTCGTCTACTTTTATAGAAGCACTAATAGTCGTTACACTTTTTCTTTTAAGATGTGTTTATGGGTTTTGCAAGTGGTTTAAAAACTTAATTTTTGATAAATCAGAAGAATGTTTAAAATTAGCCAGAATATGGTCATGGTTCTTAAATATGCACTGCTAAAAACAATGAATATGATCTAGAGCGTAAAAAAAACAAGAAAAAAAAACTCCGCGTTGTTCAATATCTAGTAATTTTTTTAATACGCTGGGTATTTGCCATTTTCAAAGCGCGTTTCGTTTGGCTTGTCGGTAGAGTCGAAAATATTCGTAAAACATGGAGAAGAAAGTAAAGTGCAATATTTGTGAATCAGTGTTTACAGATGTTTCTGTATGCTGATTATACGGAGTGTTAACAAAAGTTCAAAATGAAAAGTTCTACGAAACTTGGCACCCATCCAGTAATTTTCCTACTATCCAGTTTGTTACACCAGCACTGAGGATCCATTCTGAACCTACGTTTTCACTGCCGGTTTTATAGATAGGTAAATTGAACCAGGTCTTAGCTTCAGTGAATCCAGTAAAAACTCATTTCAGCTAAAAGAATGTTTTTTTTTTTTAAATTATGAAATAATTAGATGCCATGATCATATTTTGTATTGGTAGGATACAGGAAGAGGTTGCGAAGAATGTGTTTGACATATTAAACCTGTTTATTTCACTTCATGAGAGTCACAATCAGCGATTTTTCACACACTCACTCACTCACTCAGCGATCAGAAAATTGCTGATTGTGACTCATAGAAAGCAAAATTTACAGGTTTTATGTTTCAAACGCATACTTTGTAACCTTTTCTTGTAAGTTACAAGTAAAACATGCCATCATACCATCTTTTGGTTTTATTTATCCGAAAAACATTATTTTAGCTGAAATGATGGGTGTCATTCGTAACAGAGACGTTAAATAGTTGGTACCAAACGAAACAAACCGAAGCCACATTTCCATTCGAACTTCGGATGTGTTCATATCGTTCATCACGAAGGCAATCTTTACCGGTGGTCTGACCTATATCAAAATTTATGTCACATTTAATCCAGCTAAAAGACAAAATAGATTAAACTGTGGATCATGTTTGGCCGTTCTATTTGAATCGTCAAAATCCGAGTCAAAACCAACTCACTCCCTGATTTCGGGGTCAGCCATGATTTAATCTCCTGCGCGTTCGTACACAGTTTTTATCAGGGCGATTCCCGCGAAATTGACATCCTAATGCTGTCTCCGGGAGAGATGTGTAGCTTTAACAAAAAAGCCTTGAACATAGGTATTAGAATCGGATTTCACACGTCTTGCCGTCTGTGACCGATAGCCATTCACACAAGCTATCTCTCCTGTATAAAACATTCCCAATCGATAAAACTCTGCTCGATCTGACTCAGCAGTTTACAGCAGTGATTACGACATCGTAGAATCAAATTGAATATGAAAAATCGACCCGGCAAGATGAAATTTGCTGATGTCTGTATGTACATCTGTGGGTGCGTTTCATCTAGGCAAGCTTTTTTCAAGATGGCTTATCCGATCAATATGGTTGATACGTGCGTGTCGTATAACCCCGTTTTTTTTTTCAGGGGAAGGCTTATTGTTTAGTTTGGGCGTTATCAACTGAAGAAGAAATCGTACGCATTTGTAGTGTGTTGATGCCAAGAATTTTCATACTTTACAATGTATTCCAATTAGACCAGTTGAATTTGGTCCCTTTAAATTTGTGCACGGCCGATGAGATCAACCCAAATTAATCGCAACAAGTGCAGGAATTCAGCGATTAGTAAACTATCCCCATGTTTTAAAACCTTAAACCAGCAGTTTAGGAAAATAATTAAAAAAAAATACGGAAATTTTATTCAGTCTAGAAAATCCAATAGTCAACTGTTACCATATTCTGGAATTTTTACCTTGCAAAAGCGCGAAAAAGCAGGAAAAACATGAAGCAAATTTACTCATTAATGAATTCCTGCACTTTTTGCGATTTATAAGTAAAAGAAAATCAAATTTGGGGTGATTTCGCTGGCCGTGTACAGCGAGTGTTTCCACTTTTCTGCACACGTTAATTCTAAACATTCACTAAGATCTACTCATTTCCATTAGAAATAGGGCTACCAAATGTTGAGCAAACAAGATTGTAACTGACAAGATAACAAATTAACATACGGATACAGGTAGATGTTGTTCATTCGTTATCTTGTCAGTCCAAAATTTGTTTACTCAATTTTGGTGGATATGAGTAGATCCTACTCAATTTGGGTGGCTTAGAAATTGCTTGCACCCGTGCATAAACTGAGAAAATCGCATAACCTTGGGCTAAGCATCTAAAGCGGACGAGACACATATTCACAATTATCGTATTCAATTTCAATTTCTTCAATAATTGAAGATTGATAACTTTGTCATCAATATTTTTGACAACATTTCTCAAATTTTTTATGAATATATTGGTAAATGTAACAAGCTTTTTGCCCAGGGCATGCACAGGGTGGGGCAAGGTGGGGGCAATCGCCCCTCCTTTTATAAATAAGATTTTTCCACATTTACAAAATTATGATATAAAAAATTTGCTTTCTTGATAACTTGATTTGAAGGTAAAATAACTTCATTTCATAATATAAGGGCACTGAAAACCTTTAATTGCGTCAATGCCTTTGAGATGGTGCCTGGAAATTGCACCACAAAGGTGCATGAAGGGACAAACTTCAATGAAATTTTTTGGTAAAAAAATTGCATTTTTTGGTCAAAAAATTACACAAAATTCAAGTGAAAAAATTTTTTTCAAGGATGTTCATGAAGGGTTAAAAGAAGAGGGTGAATTTAAGGTTGAAAAAACTCACCTTCGTGGTGGTAAATCAAAGAAATCAAGGTGATACATGGAGGGACTAATCAAAATGAATAACTCTGGTGGAAAAATCGAATCTCGCTAAAAATTTGGAGGTGCAAATTTAACTGAAAATTTCTGGTGGAAAGTTTGCAACGTGGTGAATTAGAAGCAAGTTTTATTCATTTTTTTTAGTGCACAATTTGCATCGTTCTGATGAATGCAAGCTTCATTGAAAATGTATGGTGAAAAATTACATGATAAGGCAAAGCCTGAAAATTGCACCACAAAACTGCATGGTGAAACAAACTTTGGTGCACCGTTCTGGTGAATGGAGAAGCATTCTTTATTGAAAATTTCTGGTGCAAAATTTGCATCGCTCTGATAATTTAAATGAACAGAAAATTTCTGGTGGAAAACTTGCACTGGACTGGAAAATGAAGGCAAAAGTTTTATTTAAAATTAATCTATATTGAAAGTTTCAAGTGGAAAATCTGCACCGTTCTGGTGAACGAACGGATGGGCAAGTTTTTCGGAAAAGTTTTGGTTTTAAATTTGCATCCTTCTGCTGAATAGAGAAACAAACTTTAATAATAATTTCTGGTGTAAAATTTGCACCATTCTGATGATTGGAAGAAAGCTGCTTTACTGAACATTTATGATGAAAAATCTGAAAATAGGGGAAAGCTTTATTTGGTGCAAAACCTGCAACATTCTGATGATAGGAGAATCAAGTTAATAAAAATGTCTGGTGTAAATGGGAAAAAGGAAATCTGCACCGATCAGAAGATTGGAGAAGCAATTTTTATTGAGCATTAACGGTAGAAAATTCGCACCGTTCTGGTTAATTGAAATTTTCTGGGGGCAAGTATGTATTGAAAATTTCTGGTGTAAGATTTGCAACAATCTGCTGCATGGAGGGGCAAGCTGAATTGAAAATTTCTGATGTAAAAATTGCAGAGTTCTGGTGAATGGAGGGGCAAGCTTTACTGAACATTTCTGGTAGAAAAAACTACAACGTTTTGGTGAAAGAACCTCAAGGGTATAAAATTCTGAGGACAGTTCCAAAAGAAAAGATTTCTGGGGATGATTCCATGAAAATTCTGCGAATACTTTCTAGTGAATCCTGCAGATAGTTACAAGATAATTTCGAAAAGCATATCGAGAGAATCATATATTGAATGGAATTCCAAAGGGATGTTGAGGAAAATTTCAAAGGAATTCCTAGGATAATTTCCAGCACATTCTGGGAAGAATTTTTGGAGAATACAGAGGAGATTCTTCTGAAACTTAAGGGGAATTACAGTTCCAAGGTATTCTAAGAAAAAAAAAGATCTACTTTATTCTGAGAAGAACCTCAAGGATATGGAATTCTTAGGACAGTTCCAAAATATATCTGGGAAGAATTCAAAGAAAATTCTGCAAAAAATTTCTAGTGCATCCTGCCGATAGTTCCAAGATAATTTCGAAAAGAATACCGAGAAAATCAAATTTTGAGTGAAATTCCAAAGGACAAAGAGTAAAATTTCAAGCGTATTCCGAGGATAATTTCAAGCTCATTACGGAAAAAATATCTGAGACTCTACAGGAATTTCAGTCCCAAGGTGTTCTGAGAAAAAATATGAAGAGTTCTTAATATTATTCCAGTGGAGTTCTAAAAAAATTCGAGAAAAACCTCAAGGATATTGAATTCTGGGGAGTATTCCAAGAAAATTCTGCGAATAATTTCTAGTGAATCCTGCAGATAGCTCCAAGATAATTTCGAAAAGAATACCGAGAGAATCAAATTTTGAATGAAATTCCAAAGGGATGTTGAGGAAAATGCCAAGGGAATTCCTAGGATAATTTCAAGCTAATTCTGGGAATTTCTGGAGAATCCAGAGGAAATTCTTCTGAAACTTTAGGGGAATTTCAGTTCCAAGATGTTCTGAGTAAATCTCAAGAAGAGTTCTAAAAATAATTCCAGTGGACTTCTGAGAAGAATTTTAAAAGAGCTCATAGAGTTCTAAAAATTTTGAAAAGAGCCGCAAGGAATTCTGAGGATGGATTTTTTGCAACTGTACAAAGTTTAAAGACAGCTTTTGGATTCCCTAATTGAAAAGTTGGTATTAGTTTGCCATTGAACCTTGGTCTATTGTTGTCGTACTTAAAATTCGCCTAAGAAACTTCTCTGAAAATTTCAAGTCATTTGTTACCGTGGTTAAAAAGTTACAGCTGTTGATGTGCGCTGCAATAAATTCGGGTTTGTTGTTTATATCATCTTTAAAACATGTTAAATGTTCGGCATCATTTCCTATCATCCCGACTGGCGGTACTTTGGGTCAGGGTTGACATGCTCAATCCTTCGCACAAGTCGTCATTCCGGTAACAATCCTGTACTCGCTTGTCAAAATAGTTTTGTGCGCATTTGTTCCAATCGTTACATATTTTTAAATCTTTTTAATGATCTTATTAGGCTTGGCATTTAGGTCAACATTTGAAAAAAATCAAGGCTAAAATTTTCGCTGAAAATGACCAAATTCAACGTACTCACAACGGTAATAGTAAAGTGTAACTACAACAGCATATAACGGCTTACAAAACCTTGAAATAGTCAAAAATAAACTGTAACGATGCTTTCAAAATATACAAAACTGTACTGCACAAGATTTAAGAATGGTAACTGAATAAAAGATGATATCAGTACCTTTAAGAATATATTTTCTTTGGTTTATATTTTTAACCTGTAAAGAAGATCGTGACGCAAAACATTATTACAACGATTCCTACAGGGTTCAGAAATTCGAAGAAAACGACCGAGTTGCTGAGCAAACACAATCGCAATGATTGGTAGTATGAAAGCGTGGAAAAATTTCAAACCCAGGAAGAGTATCGACGATGAACTGGACCACCAAAAAACAGCTATGATTGCTGCTAGTGAGGTAAAGCGGCTACAAAATCGCTATATAATGGAACGTTTCATCGATATTGTGCGCATACTTTGCAAAGGTGGCCTCGTGGACATTCGGAAGGTGGTGTTGGCTAACTACGATCCTGTGCTGGAAAAATATTTGGCGGAAGGTTTGAAACCTTGCGAGGAAAACCAGTGGCAATCATTGCAGATGAGACGAGAGATTGTGGCCACCACGAGCAGTTGGCGATTGTCATCAGGTAGGGGAAATGGCTCTAATCCCAAGCAACACGGCTTGTCATAAAGAAGTTGAAAATAATATACGTCATTTAATACATTTATGTAACCTAAAAAGCGTGGAGCTTATACAACATAATACTGGTCTTATAACATATTTTGGAAACACCATAAAAACCAGTGGCAAAAAAAAAACAATTAAAAAAACTTGAGCATGGATTCGATCACTGGTCCTTGGCGTGGTAGACTTATTACTTCCTAACTAGACCAACTCCGCTTGATGAGAGGTTTGTTATAAGTATCTATCATGTTCTTGCCAATGGCATGAAAATTATATTCTCGTTCAACACGCTTTAGATCCGTCATAAAGATGTTTTGTTAGCAGCAAAGCGTACATCTAATTGACGAGTGTTATTTTAAAGTATTTTCAACTCCTTATAAAACAACCTGCACATTTTCAGTTGTATTAATTTATGAGATGTCATAAACAAGTGTTTTCAACTTTCTTTATAACAAACCTCCGAGTACCTGATGTACGTTTTCACCATCGGCGAAGCCAAGAAGCTGGCTTGACTTCCTGGAAAATCGTTCCACTCGTGTCTATCCCAGCTCTTCTTATCACACCTTCTAACGCGATTTTAAAGCAGACACGAAAGTCCATCACATCTTAGAAGTAAAACATAAACGTTGTTTTCATTGAAAGTAAGCAGGATATCACATTGGCGATCCTGCCAGGTATGTAAATCTTGAAAAAGCATGACATCTAAAAGGTATTCCCTGGGATTAGTCATGTTTAATTGACTTGTAGCTCGTAATGTTCATGAACTAGATCCATCGAATCAAAACAAAAACACCGCATGCACTGCGTCTTCTATCTAGGAATAATATCAAAAAAGATATACTGTGTAACAAAGGTTCTATTAAATATGGATTTTATGGTAAGATCTGACCCTCTGACTGGTGGGCGTTGGCCAGATTTGGATTTTTCAGATATAATCCTAAATAGGACGTAGTTTATTTAATACTCTAGTATCCTCAAGTCCGTGCTCTATCACAATGTTACATTGTGATTAATCAACACTCAAAGAGGTGGGGCATGAAGTAGTTCGCCTCCTCGTGGTGTGCCCTGGAAACGTTAATTATCGAACCCAAGGGAGAGATATTGCGGCTACACAAATTACAGCAGAGTAAGGACACTGGAGCCCTATCCAGCTCGTCCCAGGATATCGATAAGCCCTGCACAAAGCCTCGTTGTGCAAATGCAGGAGTGACACTGGGTTCTTAGAGTGCTAAGTACACGCAGCTGGTAAGCGGTCACATCTGTCGTGTGCTGCCGTGGACAGTTGGCTGGCTATCACGTCTGCTCTAGAACTCAGGCGAACAATAAGAGGAAGGCCCTGCACAGCTGCTCACTGTGCAGTAGCGAGTGTCACGCCTGTGACACACCACTAGTGTGATGCGCCATAGCACAACCGGCCCCCTCCCATGATAAAATGCTTTCGGGTGGTTCCGGGGAGGGCAAGGGCCAAGAGTTATCTTCTCAGGGGAGATTCCCCCCTGCATAAAAAAAAAAACAAAAAAAAAACACTTAAAGGGGTAAAATATCAAATTTGTGGTGAATTTGAAAGAAAGGGAACTTGGAGTGTAGAGCGCACTGCCCACTGGACGATTCTGAAGCCTGACCAAGTGAGTGGGGTATGGGTTATTTGATTGAACGTCATTTTCAATTTATATATTGATACATTCAAACCATTGGCATTTGGTATTTGAGATAAGACAGAAATAGGATACGGAGGGCCCGTAACATGTTATGGTTTCCATTTATTAAATAGTTCAGATAGGCTAGAAATGACAGGCTCATAGTGAGAGAATGTACCATATGGTGCTCGTTCACTGATCAAAATAAGATTCACATCGTCAGGCCCTGCCCAAGAATAAGGGGATTAACGATGATTTGTCAAGTTTTATTTTGCATTTGCATATAATTGTAATTTTAAGTTTGTTTTTGTGATTATAAAATAAATAAGTTGAAACATTGAGTTGTATAAACTTGGCGAATCATATATCTAACATAGTAGTAGTTACAGTGTCGCATGATCTAACAACCACTGCCTGCAACTAATGTCGGAGGAGCTGGCAGGGCTGATTACGGATCAAACTAACATAACTCTAACACTAAAATGATCCCGAAACAAACGCTCATGCACTGTAAGTCATAAAGTAGTTTTATTTATTTTCGGTGGACATTTGCCAAAATTAATTTTTTTTTTATATATAATCCTAAAAGGGACCTAGATTATTTAATAGTCTAATAACCTCAAGTTCACGCTCGGTCACAACACTCAATGGGCAAAGTATGAAATTTGCGATGAATTTGAAACAAAGGGAACTTGGAGTGTAAAGTGCACTGCCCACCGGTTGATGCTGAAGTCTAGCCAAGTAAGTGGGTTAGGAAAAAAGCTCGATATAAAGTAGCTTAATAAAATTAAATAGAAATTCCAAAATCTTACCGAGTAGTTCAGCTGTTCTGATTTCGGTAGAGTTTGTTGAGATCGGGTATAGTTTCTGAGTATGTAGTTTGAAATAATCTGAGTAAGCACAGAGTAATAGTTTTATTGCTGGGGAACTTTCTTTTGGGATCGTCTTTTCTTCATTCAATTCTCATTATTCATACTATATTAATCATGATCAGTCTTAGAAAATGTTAAATGTTTATGCTCAGTTCTAGATTCGTTTGTTATTAATATCTTTTGCATTGCAGCTCGCGAGTGGTTACCAAATATGAGTTCTCTTTTACATCCGCAATAGTTTAGGGGAGAGGGGGCGATCTGAGAGCTGAATAGAGACAAATAAAATAGGGATACAACACCATGTCCCAAACGACTAACCAACGCATGCGGCTCACACTTAACTTGTTCTATTTCTTTCTTCCTCTCATGTACCATTATTACCTGCCTGAGAACAAATAGGAACACGGTCAGATGTTCAATAGGAGGAAAAATAGCGAGAAAGCATGAGCAAGAAAAGAAAATAAGACATGTATCGGAAAGAGTAAGCAGTCAGAAAGGATCACGCCGGTTGGAGACAGCCAATTTATACTGGACAAAACTGGTAAGTAGGATAAGACTTGTAAAAGGTGTGTGCTTGCATGATTTACCTATTTAAGAATTACCTATTATAATAAGCCACATCAGAACCTCATTTCCTTCAATTACTACTCCAACGCAGCACACACCTAATATTTCACTAACCTTCACATAGTTTCAGCATTATCGACATTCTAATCAAAAGGCGAGTTGTAAAATATTATTACCATGCATAGAGATAAGTTGATGTACCAGAACCTGGACGGACACGAGCCTACCCAGGGAAGGACCACCCATGTGTGTCTAGAGTATCGCACGAGCTGACGAGTGCAACGGGAAGGACAGTAGGTGTATAGACTAGGGGGTTAGACCCTAGATAAGCCAACTTAGCAGTTGGCACAGCCTATACACTGAACAATTACAAAGATCTGACCCTCTGACTCTTTTCTAAATTTTCTAAAATTAATTTTATTGCGAAATTTTTCCCGCCGAGTCCAAAGTCAGAAACTGGCCACTTGTCTGGGGGTACTCGGAACATGCCTGGATGTGGCCAATGTGATCTTGTTATTTTTTTTAATTTCTATGAGATTGTATGTGTCATATCACATGTTTTGGACAAAATAAGAAACTGAAACATGCCTGGAATTGGGAAGGTGGTCCTGGGCACGATATTTTACTTCCATTCAACTTGTTTTTGAAATCTAATGTAATTAATTGTGTTTCACGATGGTTTTTGCATCAAATCTGGCCGTTTACCTGGAGGTACCCGGAATATACCCGGAAGGGACAAACATGGTCCTGGGAACTATATTTGACTATTATTCAGCTTGTTTTTGAATTCTAATGGGATTTTATGTGTCACGTGATGGGTTTTGGACCGAATCAGGAAGTGTCCACTACCCACAGTGAACATGCCTGGCTGTGGCGAAGGTGGTCCTGGGAACTTTGTCGCATTACCGTTGATTTTGTTTTTGAATTCATGTGATTTGATGTGTCTCATGGTTTGCAACATCCAGAACCGGTTGACCAATTTCAAACGTATTCAATGGCGTTCAATGGAACCGTACTACCATTCATTTGGCGTTTGTCCAATTCGGTGCATCGGTTGCTGAGAAACATGGGCATGTTCATTTGTATGGAACTGCCCTCGTTTCAGAGAAAATCGAGGAAAAAAATTGGTTGTTTTGTAGAAAAAGTAGAAGGGTCTGTGCCTAGGGGCACGAACGGAAGCTTGGCGTAGGGGAAGGAACAAATGTGAACATTTAGTTCTTTTAATTGATCAATCATCAATTATCTTAACTCTTTCCGTTTTTTATTTGTAAGCGTATCAAATTTGTAGTATTTAATTCAAAGAGAAAGTTGATGAATAGAATCCAAGGGGCTGGTAACTTAAGTATTTTCGATTCTTGAAAAGATGTACCTATATTGATTTTTTTTGTTATTTATGAATTTTTATGTTTTGTGCATTTTGGTAATAAAGTGTATTGATTTCATTATGAAATATATTTTTCTAGTATAAAGTATTTTTGATGTATTATTAAGTATTTTTTATGGTATTTAAGTTTCAACGTGTACACATTTACGTATTTCACTTGTTGCTTGTTGTCGTTCGCCGTCCAAAGCGAAAATGGGATGTTGCCATACAGCAGCGCTGCGTTATATCTTTTCAGGGTAAAGCAGAATGATGTGCAACCAAGTGGTACTCAATTATGAGGACTGGGTTTGGGAAGAGCGTTTAACAGTGATAAAATTATCACTTTTTATTTGTATTAACACTTTTTCAATAGCTTTTCGTTAGAAATCATCAATCGAATAGATGCGTAGAAATATTTCTGACCGATTGATGATAAAATTACTGAAATTGGTTCAGGAGCAGCTGATTTATTAATGTTCAAAATCTTTCAAATTTTTGTTTCATGTTCTATTTTTGGTTTTCACAAAGTGTTCCCCCAGTGTAGAAAAGAAAGACGTCGTCCTACTTCAAAAAATCCAAACACCGAAAGAAAACAAAACAAAACCTCTAGTGGGGCTCCAGTCAAGCCGGTTTAGAACAATGTTTGCCTTGACCGAAATTCAGTTTTAAGAAGATCAAAAATTAAACTAGCTTAAAAAATTACATTTTATAACTAGTTTTTTATCTTTATCTTTCTAAAACAAAATGTAGACCACCGGAGCAAGGGCTCGGTCTGCATCTGTTTCAAAAATTTAGACCAATTCAGCCAATTGGATCGCCGCTAAAGATGCCCGAAGCGAATGGAACTATATGCGGACCGGAGGAAAGGCTATGCACCAGCAAGAGAAGTAGTGAAGAAGCCACACCACCACTGTTCGAGTACAGTTGCCTGTCATCATTATGGCGAATTTTCCCATACATTTTGGAAAAGAGAACTATATAAGGATCTTTTTATTTGTGATTTGAGAAATTAAATGCTAATGGTAATGGTAGTTAGTAAGGTCAATTTGTAGTTTTGTAATATTTGTTAACTTTATGTGGAATATAACGTGAATTAGAAGCCTTACCCTCCCCATGGACATGCAGGTTGACGGTACTGACGCAAAGGGTTATGTTTAGTCTCTTTATATTTGCAATTATGATGATTTCGCATAGTGAAATATATCATCTTCATAATGCTTCAGTATGCCTCAAACGATTAATTCTTGGCTGTTATTAGAACTTCCATGATGAAATCGGCTGCTTCATGCAAACTGAGAAATTCTGATTATAAGTATCAGATTTATTATGTATTCAGAGGAACTGGAAGGACTTATTAGAAACTTTTCACCAATAACGTTATGATCTTCTAGTAAATTTTACATGAAATTTAATTTGATTTTAGCATTTTATTTTTGTTTATTCAAAATTATTTACAGTTTGGTTAGAAGTTTCGAAGCTAACGCATGTCCATACGCCTAATAGAAAGATAGGTAGAAATATTATATCATGAAGAATGGTTGTGTGCAATACATTTATGAGAATAGGTTAAGGGATTTTTGTAGTCACGTTTAATCTGTAGTTTGTATTGTATTTCTTTCATAAAATACGATAATTTAATTCAATAATAGATAATTCAGCCATATATTTACCTAAACAGAACTTAATCGTACTTTGACGCGAAGCGCTGTGGATTGTAAGATGCTCAATGACCCTGAAGGGATCGATTTTGCTTACTAACCAGAAAATCATGGATTTAACCCCAAGCTCTTCCACAGCACAATATATCGCCATCGTCATTTGTATATTTGACATTAACCATCAACCTCGGAAACTATTTGCATTATTGTGAATTTCAGCCGTTCGTTACAAACCAGGCGAAAACGTAGTCATATTTTGTCGTGGATCGTTATAGTTCAGAGATGCTCAATGACCCTGGAGGGATCGATTTTGCTTACTGAGGAAAAAATCGTGGGTTTAATACCAAGCTATTTAAAATGCATAATCACTAAACGAAATGAAAATTTTCTTTCGAGAGATTAAATGAGCAACACATAAACAATGTACACTTATGGTTAAATTAGGCCAGAGCCTGGCTCAGCTCATCTCTTCCATATATAGTTATGATTGCATCGCCAACTTGAGGCGAATCCTAACCGATTACCCTACACAAACTCCGAACTCCGTAGTACTTATGAAGGGGTCGCTAAGTCGGTCGCCTCTCGTTAAGTAAGTAATACATCAACATTTTCTTCCCTATCCCTAGTTATGGTAAAGATGGGCGTGGCCGGGAATAGTTTCAGTCATGCTACTGGAATTCTTGTTTGGATTGGAATCAATGTTTACTCCCCAGCATTATTCCTGAAAGTAGTCTGCCTGAGAATTGCAAAAGAGTCGTGAGTGTCGCTAGTATAACGCTAACTCAACGGCGCCGGTGGTGTAGTGGTAAGCGTGATTACCTCTCACCCCAACAGGCCTGGGTTCAATCCCAGTCAGCGCCGCCGGGATGTTCTGAGGCATAACATCTCTGATCACGCCTTCCTTCGGATGGGAAGTAAAGCCGTTGGTCCCCGGTTCATGAGTTGATGGGTCGATAGGTAGGGTCCAAGTATGGGAGCTGCCTTCCTGGCACGTCGATAGCATTGGTGCTCAGCACGGAAAACAAGATCGACGGAAAAAACAAACCAAAGGAAAAAAAACGCTAACTCAAACGCTAATATAACGCGAATTATTAGCTTTAAAATAAAAAAATGATGTCACAAAAAAATAAATGCCAATTCGTGATATAGGTATTCCACATAAAGTGAACAGTATTACAAAACCTTGTTTTGACCTTACTGACCATTTCCATTAATCTTCTCAAACCATAAATAGAAAAGTTCTAATATAGTTCCCTTTCCGAAAATGGATGGAGAAATCAAGAATTTTGAATGGTAAAAGGATCAGTTCCAAAAAAAAACTAAATCATAAGGTTAAAACGTTATCACTCAAACGTTCACGTAAAGTTTCATATCCATTCTAGTAAAAGTTTAGCAGGGATTCCCTAATAAAATTTATATGGTTATTTTGCTTTACGAAGGGTATCATCCAAACCATTTGTGTAATAGTTCAATAATTTGGGTTATCTTTCGGGTATGGTATTTTTTTTATTAAGGTTATAAGCCATGGTTCGTGGGCAGCCGAGAAACAATTTCGATTGCTCGGATCTACTTTTGCAAGTTTTCTTCAATGTGCTCCATCGTCAACTTAAAAGCTCAGTCTTAATTACTGTTCCACGACAAAGGTCTAGTTACGGGTATAACAACCCATTTAGCTTCTGCCTTAGGGCATTTAGCAACATTATCCGGTTTTGCCAGCCCCCTTTTTGGAAATCTCTTCTATCTTGAACCTTCAGTAGGTACGACGTACGACACAAACGCTTGTTAATGTGATTCCTTGTAGAGTTCACAAATGGCCGCCACGTAGGCTACACATGCACTTCCACTTCGAATTTTCAATTACACAAATCTCGGAAATTAATGCTCCATTTCACCTGAAATTGATACTTCATGTATGCTAAAGTACAGCAAACGTGAAGTAACAGTTTCAATGTTGTTTCGAGGAAACTGAAATTTGTGCACTTAAAGTTTCGAAGTGGTTACGAGAATAAGGATCTCACAGCGAAACACTTTAACTTCTAATAAACATCGTTTCAATGTGTGCGTCAGTGAACGGTTTATGACAGCATGCTCACCACAATTGAACTTGAACCTGAACCTCAAAATCACACAAAAAGTTTGTTATCGATTACCACAACCTCCCCTCGTCAAATAAAAGAAAAACAAGAATCGTGACAACAATTTCAATAAGTAAACAACTTTCGTCTGACCATCGCCCATATCTAAAGGGGAACCTATTTAGCAGTTTTCCTATTCATTGAATCAGCCTTGTCGTCCAACAGCCGAAGGAGAGAGAAATGTTTGGCAAACAATCATTATGCACACATGTCGCGTATTGAGAGTGGTTTATTCGATGCATAAATGGGCACTTTGGTACTCCGCAAAGCAGTGCCTTATCCAACTCACCACCATACCAGCACCGTATGCTGTTGGGAAAGCGTTTGTTGCTGTGCATTTTCTTCAACGCAGCAAATCCTACATCCTAGTGTATAGAAAGTGAGCGGAAAAGTTTCGCATAGTTGTTGTATGCAACACCACGCACGGGATTCCCGAAGATCCGTAACGCAGCCCTGTCGGTCGGTCGGTCGGTCCGTTGGTAAAATATTGTTTTGGCAATTAAGACCAAACGTTGCCGGGCATTGTGGCCTTTGGATAACCGTGGTGCACATTGTTAGATGCTCTGCCAATACACTGACTGGATTGAAGTGCACGTTGCTCGGTTTGGCATCAGTATAATAATGATAGTAGTGGTTGCTGTTTTTGCATATATATTATTGTTGTGTATGTACTGAAAGCTGTTGCAGTTGTGGGACCAACCAGCAATTGCCCTATAAACTCAATGTTATCAAAGGCGCAGGGGTGAATTAATCGGATTGGAATACTGTTTTAATTCGTTGATGTGCATAAAAATGAATTGAGCCGCACTGTGATGAAGGCTTGTTTATGAAAAACAATGGGAGGTTTCAACGACGGCTACACACTTAAACAGAGACCCTGAGTTCGGTAAGAAAAAATACCGTCTTAGATCAGTAATTCTAAAAATTACAGATGTTTCGGTATTTTCTCGCTTTATTGCTGAAAACTGTAAATGAAATGACCGAATTTCGGTAATTTCATGTTAATTTAACGTAAACGATAAACAATTTTACCGCAGGTCTGTAAATCACCTTCATCACTGACTTTGGTGAAATAATTTACTGAAGTTTCGGTAAACAAAGCGTTCCATTACTGAGTTCGGTAACGGTTTCGGTAAACGTCAAATCCACCATATTGTGATTTTCGATCGACTTTGAAAACGTTTGTGTCTGTTAAAAATAAAAAAAATAAGAAATTATGAGACCAAGATCAGCGAATCGTAGATATTTTCCGTAAGTAATTAATTTTCGTTGTCATAATAAATACCGATTACAGATGACCGATGTTGTTGCTTGTTTTTTTTTTCTGTCGGTCCAAGTTCCATTCCCGTTGGCGACGATCTGAAAACAGCATTTGGAATCTTCATCGAATGATTCCCTGTTTTCAGTGTAACACCGAATCCTTCCGACGAAACTTGATTTTGTTCATTGGTGGAGCAATTTGCAACACTTAACACATTGATCACGACTGCAGCCAAATATTTGCATGGGTTGCAGTGACCGCCACCTTGAAACAATATTAAAGCAAATTACAGTTGAGTCGGTTACCTTTTTTAAAAATTACAGATCTCCCGGTCTTTTTTGATTTGCATTTCGTCCTCAAAATTACAGTTCTCCGGTAAAGTCGACTACAAATCCAGCAATGCACATCGATAAACTTTACCGATCGTTCGGTAAATTTGACAGCTAATTTTGCTGATCCAGTTTACAGATTTTTCGGTAATGTTGTCGATTACCGAGAACATTACCGACCGTTCAGCTGTTGAGAATTCGGTAAATGAATTACCGAAGTCGGTGATTTTTTCTCAGTGTGTATACTGACGTAAGGGCATCTGAAAGCATTTGCAATTAAGGCACAGTATTACTATAGACTAACACTAAGACCAGGGGGTCCCAACTTCTTACTTCCAATAGAACAAATCTCAGACAATACTACAAAATCGTACATGACTTGTCTACCCTATGTTTGCTGCACTACGGCTAACGTTCAATATCAGTTTTATTATTGTATGGGGAAATGTCGGCTTCGGCAATACCTTAACCTATTATCGTCAAGGAGTAAACAAATTCCTTGAGAGCTCCATTTTGGCATGTGGCTACATTGTATTTCAGAGCATCTATTGGCCAAATTAGTCTACCAAAATGAGTTGTTTATTCAGGAGTATTCAAAAAAAGTTACATCATAACAGCAAATTTTGATTTCAATATGATCTCCAGTTTTGCTCTGAAAGAGCAGTAGTTTGGAATTTTTATGTTGGAACAACTACCGTCAAATTTGTTAAGCTCGCATATTGATCATTCCGCGCCAAGTGTCCGAGAAAAATAGCAAACCGCTTCCGATTTAGATCAAATTTGGAGGGGAAGTTTATTTAGCTCCAAATTTTTGTGCTACTCGGAGCACCCCTCGGTCAATGGGATTATTTTTTTATTTTTAGTGATTTTCAAGAAAGTACTACATTTTTTTTTTGGTAATTTATCCGGAACGAGAAGCTACAGATAAATATTCAAGAATCCTAAATAAAATTCAATTTAGAACTAATCAAGAAGTCTATATAAATTCAACTATTATTTCAATACAGTGTTGCAAAATATTTTTAATTTACGGTTGAAAAATTCAAATGCAATTTTCTCTAAATAAATATAATTTAATTTTCAATTTGATTGCACCATCGTGTTCCCCATATTTTTTTAACATTTGAAACACTTAACGACACAAAATTAATTTTCGTGGTTCCTGAGATATTGCGTTTTGAATTAAGGGAAACAAAAAATTAAAGAAATTAAAACCCGACTAAAACATAACAGAAATAATTCATAGTGAGTAAGTAAAACATTTTGACCATTGTATGCAGTCTACTTTTGCTTGACGAAATAAATAAATAAATAAATAAATAAATAAATAAATAAGTAAATAATTGATTGATTTATCTTTATAAGGGAGGCTTTCAGCTGGTTCGCCTCCAGAATAAATAAATAAATATATGAATAAATAAATAAATAAATACATAAATAAACAAGTGAGGTTATATTGGATTATGGTTTTATTAGGCCGAAGGTCAGTAGGCCAAATGGTCACTAGGCGGAATAGTCATTAGGCCGAACACTCATTTGGTCGAACGTTTATTAGACGGGCTTGGTTTTTAGGCTACATTCCGGAAAATTATTTCTAATCACTTGCGACGAAAAGTTGCTAGGTGAAAAAAAGAATAATCCGCAAATATTAAAAGGATAAATAAAGCAATTCCACTCTCTGGAACTTCTCAGGGAGTTTTATTTTTCCTGGAATTCTCAGGGAAGTTTCAAATTCCCATACGAAGGATTTTTAAGAATATAATACATTTTATTATGCAGAATCCTCCTGCCCCTCAGAATCTATTACGATCGATGAGTGAAAGAAAATAACGTGGACAATTAAAACGTTGTTTTCTTTCCCTCATCGAGCGTAATAAATTCTGAGGGGATTTATTTTCAGTAACGAAATAAGTTTTAAAAACTCAGAGGTCAATTTTTTTTTTAGTTTTGGGATCTGAATAATTTTTACAAATTTTAAATTTTAATTATTTTTTAGACATTCTAGACATTAAAATCATCAATATTAAACTTGGAGAAATTTTCACAAACCTATTTCGTAAAAAATTTTCGATGATCAAGGCTCATGAAATTGGATAATGATTTGTAGGGATCTCATTCCAAGGAAGTTCTGTGAAGAATTGTGAGGAAAAACTCAAGTGCAATCTGCTTTCAAGGTAGTCCTGAGAAGCTCTAGGTAGTTATGATTAGAATTCCAAGTAAACCCTAAATAGGATTCGAAAGAAATTTTAATGAATATTCATTCGAAGTTGTGAAGTTAATTACCAAGGAATTATGAATAAGACTCCGTGAAAATTCTAAGAAGAGTTCCAAAGGAATTCTGATGATAATTTAATGAAGTTTCAGGAAGAAAAATAATCCGGAATATAATTTCATGGGAACTTTCGGAGAACCCTTCGGGAGTATGCTAAATGGAGGATTACAATTAAATCTGAAAATAATTCCATGAGTACTTTCTGTAAAGATGTCCAATGGTATCAGAACAATTCCAACATAGATTTTTTTTTAAAGATTGGACAAAAAGAAGGAATCAAGAGCCAGGAAGCCAGGTAGTTTTTACTTTTAATTCCGGGCATGGAGAAATAGCCTCATAGTCTGCGAAGGGTCCGCAGGTCACCTTCTACTTGGTCGATCCACCCCCTCTTCTTCTTGTTCCTGTTGGGTCGCTTTATAGAACCATTTTCACTGGGCGTGCGGCATTCTTACGACACGTGCCCAGCTCCCGTAGTCGCCCAATTTTTGAAATGTAGACGATGGATGGCTCTCCCAGCAGCTGGTGCAATTCGTGGTTCATTCGCCTCCTCCACGTTCCGTCATCCATCTGCACTCCACCGTAGATGGTACGCAACACATTTCGTTCGAAAACACCAAGGGCGCGTTGGTCCTCCACGAGCATAGTCCAGGTCTCGTGGCCGTAGAGGACCACCGGCCTAATCAGCGTCTTGTAGACAGTCAACTTCGTGCGGTGGCGAATTTTATTCGACCGGAGCGTCCTCCGGAGTTCAAAGTAGGCACGATTCCCTGCCATAATGCATCTTTGAATTTCTCTGCTGGTATCATTTCCGTGTGTCGTTTAAGCGGTACAGATTTTCCATCGCCTCGCGATCTCGGTCTTCCTGCTGACGCTTCTTGCTTCGGAAAACCGAGTTTTGTCTGTTACGTGCTTGTCTGTATCGCTCCACATTCAATGTCGTGCGGTGTTGCAGCATTCTCGCCCGTGCTGCATTCTTCTCCTCTTCTAAAAGTTTGCATTCGCCGTCAAACCAGTTATTTCTTCGGTTCGGGATTGCAGTACCTAGTGCCGCTGCAGCAGTACTACCTATGGCGGAATGGATGTCCCTCCAGCCATTTTCAAGAAAAGCTGCGCCAAGCTGCTCTTCCGTGGGTAGTGCAACTTCCAGCTGCTGCGCGTAGTCCTGGGCAACTCCGGCGTCCCGTAGTTACTCAATGTTGGTGCGTTATGCACCGTCGAGAGTTTTGAGCGCATGCATACTGCAACTAGGTAGTGGCCCGAATCTATGTTCGCACTGCGGTACGTGCGGACGTTGATAATTTTTTTTTTATATTACTTTATTTGTACAGGCTCAATCGAATAAACTTTACAGAGCCGAGTTATCCTTTGCGTTATACATTATTACTGTCTTAAATTTAAAGTTAAAGGAACTGGACCGAGTACTCGCGGTTGTCTCGAGGTTAGTGGAGATTTACAATTTTTCGGATGGGAAAAGGGAAGAAGGAGGTTTGAAATGTGGTTTACGATACCACTATTTAATTAATCCTAAAGCATGAAATTATTTCTATTCATGTTGAAAACAAACATTGAAAAAAAAAAACCCACACGTACAAAATACAAACTAAACACAAGGTTAATCAAACTTACAATCTAAGGTTAATATCCTTAAAGTAAACATATATGAGTTTCATAAACTCCAGATTGCGTCTAGCCAAAATATCCCGAACTGGAACATTAGGTTGTCTACCTCGAGCCTGAAGGGAATCATAAAAATGTGATCTGACTTCACGATACTCCACACAAGACCAAAGGATGTGATCAGCGTCCTGGTAACCTTGTCCACATTCACAGAGATTGCTGTCTCCCAACCCCACACGGAACAATTGAGCGTTTAGACAATAGTGATTGGACATGAGACGAGACATCACGCGTATGAAGTCTCGACCCAAGTCCAACCCTTTGAACCATGCAAACTTCGACACCTTAGGGATAATTGAATGTAGCCATCGTCCCAAGCTCCCTTCACTCCATTGATGTTGCCAGCTAACGAGCGACTGCTGACGATAAATAGAGAAAAATTCACTATAAGCGATTTGTCGATCATAAATGTCGCCTTCCATAGCGCCAACCTTCGCAAGTGAATCCGCCTTCTCATTGCCCAAAATTGAGCAATGCGAAGGGACCCACGCGAAGGTGATGATGAAAGAGCGCACGGATAAAGCACTAAGCAGTTCTCGTATTTTCAAGAGAAAATACGAGAAGTGCTTTACCGGCCTAATGGAACGGATAGCCTCGACAGAACTGAGACTATCCGTAAAAATAAAGTAGTGGTGCGGAAGAAGTGAAGCAATAGTTTCCAAAGTGTAGTGAATTGCTGCCAGTTCAGCCACATACACAGAACAAGGAGCTTCAAGTTTTCGAGAGGCGCTATGAAATTCATTAAATACACCAAAACCAGCGGACTCCTCTATTAGAGATCCATCTGTGAAAAACGTTCTTGCATAATCAACATGGCCAAACTTTGCAGAGTATAATGACGGAGCAATCATAGGACGATGATGCTCTGGAATTCCGTGGATTTCCTGCGTCATAGATAAATCAAAATTCACTGAATTGCCGAAATCGGAGAAGACTACACGATTAGGAATATTTCTTGAAGGGCTGACATCCTCTGTTAAATAAAGGTAGTACAAAGTCATAAAACATGTTTGAGGATTTAGCTCCAGAAGCTTCTCAAAATTTTCGATCACCAGTGGGTTCATTACTTCGCAACGGGTGAGGAGCCTCAGAGATAACTCTGAAAAACGGACGGATAGTGGCAACATGCCCGCCAGCACTTCGAGACTCATAGTATGAGTCGAGTGCATGCATCCTAACGCGATACGAAGACAACGATACTGGATCCGTTCCAGCTTGATGATGTGCGTTTTAGCTGCCAACTGGAAGCAAAAACTACCGTACTCTAAAACCGATAAAATCGTTGTCCGGTACAACGTCAGAAGATCTTGTGGATGGGCTCCCCACCACGTTCCGGTAATTGATCGAAGGAAATTGATCCTTAGTTGGCATTTTCGTCTCAGATACTCAATGTGGGATCTCCAGGTGCATTTGGAATCGAACCAGACCCCGAGATATTTAAAAGACATGGAATGAGTGATCGGTTTACCCAAAAGTTGAAGCTTCGGTTGTGCTGGGCTATGCTTCCTAGAAAAAACGACCAACTCAGTTTTCTCCGTGGAGAATTCGATACCTAGCTGAATAGCCCAAGTAGACAAATTGTCCAAGGTATCCTGTAAGGGTCCTTGCAGGTCAACCTCTTTTGGCCCTGTGGTAGACACTACGCCGTCATCTGCAAGTTGTCTCAACGTGCAATTGTCACTAAGACAATTGTCGATTTCTCTAACGTAGAAATTGTACAAAAGGGGGCTTAAACATGAGCCTTGGGGGAGACCCATGTAGCTAAATCGAAAAGCTGTAGAGTTTCCATGAGAAAAGCTCATAAGTTTTTCTGACAGCAAATTGTACAAAAAATTATTGATTAATGGAGACAATCCACAAGCGTGAAGTTTCTCTGAAAGAACTTCAACGGATACTGAATCAAAAGCCCCCTTGATATCCAAGAACACAGAAGCCATTTGCTCTTTCTTAGCAAATGCTAACTGAATTTCCGAGGAAAGCAACGCGAGACAGTCGTTCGTTCCCTTACCCCTACGGAAACCAAATTGAGTATCTGAAAGAAGGTGGTTCGTCTCAACCCATTTGTCGAGGCGAAAAAGGATCATTTTCTCCATCAATTTCCGAATACACGACAGCATCGCGATGGGCCGATACGAATTGTGATCCGACGCGGGTTTATCAGGCTTTTTAATGGCTATCACCCTTACTCGTCTCCAATCGTCGGGAACAATATTGAGCTCCAAGAACTGATTGTACAAGTTCAACATGCGCCTCTTAGCGACGTCTGGAAGGTTTTTCAGCAAGTTGAACTTGATTCTATCAGATCTCGGGGCAGAATTGCCACACGAAAGGAGAGCGAGTGAAAGTTCCACCATTGAAAAAGGCTGACTGATTTCGTCTACCGAATTCGCGGTTTCGCGAGGAATCAACTGCGACGGCACGAAATCCGGACACACTTTTCGCGCGAATTTAAGAATCCATTGATCCGAGCATTCCTCGCTTTCGTTGTTAGTAGACCGGTTACGCATTCTTCGCGCCGTACTCCAAAGCGTTTTTATAGACGTTTTGCGCGACAATCCGTCTACAAAATGCCGCCAGTAACCTCGTTTTTTGGCCTTTATGAGGCTCTTGAGTTCGCGTTCAAGAGATGTGTATGTGTCGAAATGCTCGCGTGTTCCACGTTTCCGAAAAAGTTTAAACGCATCGAACTTTTTACGGTAAATCTCCGTGCATTGTTGATCCCACCAGAGCGATGGTGTTTTCTTACGAATAGACGATCGCGGCACCGGTCGTGTTTGAGCTTGAAGTGCGCTGTCGACGATGAGATTAGAGAGGAAATTATATTCCTCCAACGGCGGAAGCTCTTCCACTGACGATACTGTATCGTCTATCGCGGATTGGAACTTAGTCCAATCGATGTTACGGGTTAGATCATACGCGACGTTAACGGATTCTGACGTTTTGAACCCACTGGCAATCGAAATTTTGATCGGCATATGAACACTACCGTGCGGATCCTGGATTACATGCCAAGAGCAATCCAACGATAGTGAATTGGAGCAAAAGGTGAGGTCTAATCTGCTACCATTCGAGGATGGACCAGCCAAACGTGTTACTTCTCCATTGTTAAGTATTGTCATGTTGAAGTTGTCGCAGAGATCATAAATCAAAGTAGAACGGTTATCATCGTACAGCTCCCCCCAGCCTGTACCGTGGGAGTTAAAATCTCCCATGATCAACCATGGAGCGGGAAGTACCGCACATATGTCGAAAAGTTGTTTGCGTTTAACAGAGACTGTAGGAGCAATATATACAGAAGCAATACAAAGGCTCTTACCTTTAATGGTAGCCAGACATGCGACAACTTCAATACCGGGGAATTCGGGAAGATTCACTCTATAGAAGGAATGGCACTTTTTGATCCCCAAAAGTACCCCTCCTCCACGTGAATCCTCACGATCCAATCGAATAATGTTAAAATCATAAAAAAAGAGATCAATTTCTGAAGAGAGCCATGTTTCACAGAGGGCAAATGCATCGCAATTATTGTTATGGACTAAATACTTGAACGAATCTAATTTCGGAATAAGACTTCGACAATTCCACTGTAGAACAGTGATCAAATCCCCGACCTCGTTTGGAAAATTATCCATCGAAGGAGATGATAGCTGCAAGAAGGGGCCATTTTGAAGTCAATTGCTTCAAGAAGGATTTCACAGTCGGAAGCAATGTGAGGACAATGCTTTTCAGAGGATCAGAAATGTTGGGGTATTTGAGAATACCGTCCACAATGTCATCAAATGAGAACAGCCCAGATGAAGAAGGGGTTTCTGTTCTTAAAATTGGGGCATCAGGGGTTTTGGATGTCCCCGGAAGAGGTGGAAAATCCTGGGTATAGTCAGTTCTGCGGAATCCAGGAGGAGTAGAAGTCTCCTTTTTTCCAACACACCTTGATTTGGGCAAGCTGATTTGGGGTTCTTTATTTGCAACAATCCGCGAACGGATGCGCTTTCGTTTCCGTGCAGAACCTTCCGGAAAACTGAAAGAAGTTCCCTCCTCAGCCAAGTCAGAGTCAGTCTCGTCATCTGACAAAAGAGAGAAGGGATTTTTGTCATTGGTCGATGGCGTGTCTGTCTTAAGCATTTCAGACGTTGATAATGTCGGAGAAAAATTTCCCGTCGATTAGATCGTGATCGATTTGGTTTTCTGTGTGTTGGTCAGGTGATCTCCAGGTGGCTTTGTGGATATCCTTGCGGGGGAAAAAAGGTACTTCGAACTACCATACCCCGAGAGGCTGCAAAGTTCACGCATCGTTGACCGCTGTCGTTCGATACGGCATGTAGGCTGTTTGGCCCGATCGCCGGTCTATACATTGCCTCCCGTCCTACCTAAGCGTTCATGTCGCCGATGACGATTTTGACGTCCCGTAGCGAACAGCCGTCGTACACCCTCTCCAGCTGCGCTTCTTTCTCGTCGTTGGGTCTCCCTTCGTGTGGGCAGGGCACGGTGATGATGCTGTAGTTAAAGAAACGGCCCTTAATCCTCAACTTGCACATCCTCGTGTTGATCGGCTGCCAACCAATCATAGTCAGAAAATGCCTCCTACAGTCAGAGATGCCAGGCTTATTTTGAAAAAATCTGGCAAAACCCGAAAAAAAAGTCTGGCAAAAATCTGGCACAGCAAATTAACATAGGAAGCTGCCAGATTTCTCAAAAAATCTGTCTGGCAGAGATTAAATTTCACTAGCTGTGCCAGATAAATCTGGCAACCTGGCAACGCTGCCTACAGTTATCAATTATCCTTGAAGCAGTGTGAATATTAGAATAGAATTAATTTAGAACAAAAACGCTCATAATAATTGAATTGGCCGTTGTTGTTATTTTCGAGATATTCGTATATTAAAACTTATAATTTGGGAAATTTACGCCCTCTCGGAATATTATTCGTGAGTGTCCAAGCTTGAAAAGCTTATAAACAAAAAGTGCAATTAATATCCTTGAACCGTGAAATTTACAGTTTTTAATCAAATTTTCCTGAGTTTTACGAATTTTCTCGCCGAATTAGTAGTGACCACATTCGAGCTCTGGACCGACTACGATTAACGATGCGGTACGTCTCGGTTTCTAACTAAATCCACGATTAGCTGTAGGAAAATCGATGAGGTAATATATAGACCTGTAAAGAGGCGATTCCGGATGACTGAATTTTGGGCATGACGGTGGGTGTCCTCTAGGATTTCAATTTTTGTTATCATTTACATTCCTCTTCTAAAAAATAGCACAGCAGTTCTCAACTGAAATTGATGTTAATGTTAATGTTTATTCTCAATTTGGTTTGCTCCATTGTTCTCAAATAAAAAGTTATTTTAATAAGGGAATTACACGTCATACAAACTCAGCCAATCAGGGTTGAGGCTACACCGATACAATTCGGATTTAAAAGTTTTCATCATTCATTCATTTACTAAATTAATTGATCATATAATCGAGCAGTTTTGGGACGAGCTTCACCCATAGATTTAAGAAAATGAGGCAATAAATTTAAGATAAAAAAAATACCTATTTTTCCGAGGCTTTAGAAGAAATAATATGGCTTCATGGTAAAGTTTGAGTTGTAGGAAACATCATTTTAGCGAATTTTGTATGGACAATTGCCTACGCAGGGGAGGGGGGGGGGTCAAGAATCCAAAAAAACCTCTCTACGTAGTTAATGAATTGCTCCATATTTAACAAGCTTGACGCGATTCTAGCACTCCGGAAATTGCGGAATTCATCCCTGCACGGAAAGTTCCCAATTTTCGACACTTATTCAGATGGCTCGTTTGCCACACGGAGGACGGCACCCGAACCGGTCGCGGTGTATGATGCAACTCGTGGTCAGACTAAATTGCTTCCCTCTCTTCTGGATCGCCCAGCACTACTGTCGCAATCATATTTCCAAGCAACTATGCCATGGTGAGCGGTTGCGAACGGTAATCGATAAAATCGGCATCGTAAATTAGACGACGCCTGTGAGTTTCGTTGGTTTTGGCTGACGCCGGAGACGGACAGGCTAACGGTGTTATTGGGTGGGAGAATATTCTGCCGGGTGCCATGTTGCAATACAAGATGTGGCCTTGTCCGGATTGGATACCGGTGGTACTTAAATGCTTGTAGGACTTGTGGTTCAATTACATGCTTAATCATGTAGAGGCTGTAGATAGGTTAAAGGTATGTAATTAACATGTTTCACAACAACAACAACAACAACAACACAATAAGAATTTGCCGATGGGTTGATAAGTAACGAAGATTGGAAATGGAACAATCTGCTTTTCTGGCATGTAATGATACAAGCTTACGTTATATACAACATGATCTCAGTGACATTCGGGAAATTAAAAAATATATAAATTTCGCATTTGTGTAATAACCAACAAACAATTTCATGATCTAGGCCGTGGAGCAGCAATCTGAGGAAAAGCACTTACTCTTGATGAAGGAATTCCTTGACCGACAAACTGAGTGTATCACTGTCGAAGACTATGTGCACTACTTTGCATAGACAAACCTCCCTCGCTCGTAGTAGCAGGCAGAAGAAACCGAACTGGATCGGGTGAGTGCTGGCTGCTGCACATCATCCGGGCAGACGTTAACTATTGCTAGAAGTAACTGCTCTCCCATTTCACCGATTTGCATTTATGCGCATACATTTGTGGCAGCTCAGCGATGAAACGAGCGTGAAATTATTCCAATTTTATGGTTGAATAAATAACTTTCATGAGAACATGTTTTCCTTCACGAAGACAACCGTTGATGGCGGCGAACATCCTTTGAAACTTCATGCCTTCATGTCCTTCCGAGACTCGGTTTGACTTTATGCCAACCAACCATCAGCTTGTCATATCAAAATCAAAGTTGGTAGAGCTAAAATATGTATACACTAACTGGAAGAATCGGTCCTAGAGGACCCAGAGTAGTGACATTCAATTATTTATTTAAAATTCATCATTCGGTAAATATCGTCGTGCACTTGACGTTATTTTTCTTTTATTTTTTACAGACGATTTTTTGCAAACAATCCCAACACAATGTGATGTAGAAATCATGCTTTTACGTTATATTCTCCATGTACCTAAAAAAAAATATTCTTCATCTTCTTATTCCTGGCTCTGTTGCTCTTACACGATCATATGCCTTCTGTGACATCTTCCCTGGTTTTAATATTTTTGGGGACCCAACTCGCATCAAGCGAGTCAGCCCCAGATGAAACTTCACCGATAACTTATCGGTATGTGGTCCAAGTAGCAATTTGAGTTTTATGAGGGTTCTGAAGACCATGATTTAGATTTGTAGAACACTTTAAAACCACGATAAAACTTGAAATGTTACTTGGGGGATGTGATATCTTTGTACAACTGGACACAACCGATGTTGGAGTTAGAATGTTCTGTCTTTATTTATATGTATAGAAACCAGCTACCTGACTTGAAACATGCTGACGAGGAGTCATTTTTAGTTGAACAATTTACTGTGAGACACGATGGAGGCAATCGTTCCCATACTTGCTGGTTATGCCAAAATGCTGACTTAAGCAGACACTGAAGTAGCGTTGCTTAATGTGTCTATGTTAAATTTTAATGGAAGCATGTAGGTACACTACACTTCTCTCAAGATAATGTTCTTTGCAGTACTTTTCTTTATTTCTTAACTTGGAGGGAAAAGCCCACACAAGTTGCGTTGCGTTGCGTTTGTAACGGAGTAATTCGTAGGTTGCATACTGGCAACAGTCATGTAGGTATTTAAATACTTTAACTTTCTTATTCTAATTGCTTAAGGAAAACTATTTGGGAATGAGAAGTTCTTCAATCATAATTCAGAACAGGAACAGCATGACAATTACCATTGCTGGCCACGTCCATCTTCTTCGGGAGGCCAGCGACTCACCAACGCTCCCGTAGATGCTACGGAATTGGATAGTTGGGTAGAAGATGGGTCAGGATTCGCTCAACCATAGTCATTGTTTTGTTTTGGAGGAGATTGCAGTAAGTAAAAGCGGTAGCCGTCAAGCTAGCCGAGCTGCTCAATTTTATATTTTAAAATAAAATGTAACAAACCAAAAAGAAAGGTCGCACCCGAATGATCGAATTAACTCCTATATATGGCTGAATTATCTATTAAAATAAAATAAAATAAAATATTGTTACATATCCAGAAAATTTAATTGAAATCTGAGAGGGTGTTGCCAGCTTCGATTCGGTTTGGCGCGAAATGCGTCCTACCTAAATTCATGTAAAAAATGTTATGACAATCCTTGGAATGAACTTTTTTTTCAGAATACATACTTTCGTATAAAACCGTCACGAGATGATTTTCTAGACGCGATGTATTTCGGAAAACAAACTTTGTTCGATTACAGAGTTATTGAAAAAACCTTCCGGCGATCACATTACAGAATCTATTAATGTGGCCAAACATTGCATATGAGCAATTCTCTACAGATTGACGAATTTTTTATTTTTTTTTTTAATTTGTCGGCTCCGATTTTGATGAAAATTTGCGCAGTTGTTCTTTTCCAGTAAAGATGCCAATTTGTGTTATCAGTTCTTCAAATTAAATCACGACTACTTTTCTAACAGGGCCTGTGTAAAAATAGTACTAATGAGTTAGAAAATATATATTGCTGAAACGGTTTGTTGGATTGATTTGGTGTTTTGAGCAAAGTTGTAGATATTATTTTGGCAACGATGTAAAAAATATACACTGTTAAAAAAATTGTTTGTTTCAATGAAAAAAAATATATTTGTTATTAAAAAAAAATAATTTCTCAGAAAGTAAATTTTTCATTTTAAGCCTCATTAAAGCTCATAATGTTTGCTACAAATTGGCAAAGTTTGGTGACGGTAAACTCAAAAACAAAAAAGTTATGCACAATTTTTACATTTTCATTAAAAACACATGTTTTTTTCAACCGTGTATATTTTTTAAAGAATCGCATTTTAATTTTGCACAACTTTCTTGAAGACACCATAGCAATTAAGCAAGCCGTTTTTGCAATATAGGTATGTTTATTTCATTAGTGTTTTTCTACATAGGCCCTATTGAAAAGTTAGAATTCATTACATCTGATACCATGAAAAGGTATCGTTACTAACCAAACTAAAAAAAAATCATTTGATGAATATTGAGCCAGAACTAAATAAAAGCGATATGATGTTCAAACTAGCGACCCTTACTGAAGGAGCAATTCCATTCAATTTGACGATTTTTTAATTTTCTTTTTTATTCATTGTCTTCAATTTTGCATAGTTGTATCAGTGATCTTAACGGTAATAAATCAAATACTCAGCACTGTAGTAGTGAACACCAAAAACATATGTCTGTACCTAATATCGAAATTGTACCTATCGATTTGATACTTAAATGAGTTTGAATGGTGAAAACAAGCAGTTGATCACAAAGATTGCTTTTTACCGCATACATCTTAAAAAGTTATCATAGGAAATAAGTGTAACACCATTTGGTTAAAAGGTTAGCATAACCTTCAGTTATATGTCAATGAAATCATATTTAAAGATTATTATTTTTATTTTTTCTTTAATACAGGAAGCAACATGAGTGAACGAGCATGTTTTATCAGGTGCATTCGGCCGTTCGAGGAAGTCATGTGCTCGAACGAGCTGAGGAAGATTTCGAATATTACCATCCAGAAATTAAAATCGATTGGATATTCTGAAGCATCAGGATTGAATACTGGTTTTCGCATTTGCACGTCCTGCCGTCTTCATGTTGATAAACAAGCTCTTTTCATCTCAAACGAGGAACAGCATGTTGCCGGAAGCTCAAAGATGCCAACTACAGTGATAGTACCTGTCGTACCGAGCTATGAAAGCCTTACAACTGTACCACCAATGACATCAGTTACTTCAGTTCAATCGTACCAAGAATTCACTCAACCAGTCAACATCGAGATATTCAACCGATGCATTGCAGGAATCCAGGTATCACCGATAGACGTGGGAAAACTCAACTACATCCACTACCCCGAAAAGAAGCACCGATCAACGAAGGTATTAGAAAGAATCTTTTCAACTTCGAGCCTGAGGCTTTCGAAATGAATGAACTCAAAGAAGTTTTAGAAAACATGAAGGAAAAGTTTTCCAATGCATCCACTGCAAGAAGTGAAAAATTATTAATTTTATCAACAGAGGCTAAGTTGATAAACGAAGTTCATTCGTCAAAAACCGCAAAATATGGCACAGCCTTAAGTGATGAAACAAAATTGGCAGTCATAATTTTTTTTTTTGAAGATGATTGTTGCGAACGCCCCTCGTCTGTGAGCCTACCTCCAAATCAACACTTCGGTACCAACTGAACAAGCGAAAGCTGACAAAACGAGATCATGGAGAAGAACAAAGAGTGCTTATAACAAAGCTGAATTGGTGTGACACGATGTCGAAAAAGATTATCTAAATTTATTTGCCTAATTTTCGCGTATATATTTACATTTAAACCTAAATTTGTTTGCATTTAAACCTAAATTTGTTATTCTACACATGCAGTGAGTTGAACAAATAACAGTTTTGTTTATTGAAGTGCTAATTAAAATGAAATTTATTATCCTAGAAATTGTTATAGGTTAAATTGATTTGCACTCTGCCTTGAGCCGCCTCTAGACAGAAAAGAAAACTAAAGTTATTCTGCACAAACCGGATTCCCTAAGCCTAGCGTTACATAGATCCCATTCCGGGTTAAACAATGAAAGAAGATTACAAAACGAAACTTTAACGCAACACATAATAAATACGTTTAAAATTTCGGAGCTGACTTCTCTATTAGTTGCATAAGCAACAATGATAATATAAGCCGGGCAATGCCTGGTCAAAAAGATTATGTGTCTGTGCAGAAAGAAGGAAAACGACAAGCCATTCAAAAAAAGATTACTAAAGATGAGTTTGAGAGAAGCTTATAAACGATTCAATGAAATTCACTGCAATGTAAAAATTGGATTCTCTTCATTTGCAAAACTCCCCCCTAAGCAATGTAAACTTTTAACCAGCTCTGGAACCCACAATGTTTGCGTGTGCACAACGCATGAAAACATCAATCTAATTTTACACAGTTTGAAAAAACTTAACCATTTAAATGATGTAAAAACGTTAACTGACAGCCTACTTTGTGGTAAACAAGACAATATATTGCTATTTACGGTGTTGTGAAGATTTTTCAGACTCTTCCGCATTAGAAAACATTTTATTAAAACAATTAGAGGAAAAATGCATTGATCAGCTTTCATTTGAACAGTGGGTTACCACGGATAGATGTGATTTAGAAACTATTGTAAAGCCTGCAGACGAGTTTGTTTCATTTTTCTGCTTGAAATTGACAAGTTTGATACCACATGATTTCATAAAAACACAGGAATCTAATTTTTTGAAAACTACACGAAATAATTTAAAAGAAGGTGAATTTTTAGTTACTTGCGATTTTTCCGAAAACTACAGCTTTGTGTTACAGGATGAAGTTCAGTCTCATCACTAGAATGTCCAACAAGCTTGTTATATATTTTAGAGAAAATGTGCAAGTTAAACATTTAAGTTTAATTACAATTTCTGAAGAGTTAAGGCATGACTCAGTGGCTGTTAACTTATTTATTTCAAAAATGATAAGTTTTTTACGCATTAACCAAAGCTAAAATATCAACAAGATTTATTTTATGTCCGATGGAGCCGCGTCACAGTACAAGAACCAGAAAAAAATTGCTAGCCTTTGTAAATTTAAATCAAAGTATGTAATTGAAGCCGAATGGCAATTATTTGCAACATCACATGGGAAAGGTCCTTGTGACGCTATTGAAGGTACAATAAAACGCATGGCTACTAGAGCAAGTTTGGCCAAAGAACGTGAACATCCAATAAAAAATGCAAGAGAGCTTTACAATTGGGAAAATAATCGAAAAGAAGAAGAATTAACAAAATTATCATTTAGTTTTGCCACAACAGATGAATACGAAAGTATGGCTTCACACCTCAACGAGCAATATAATAATGCAAAAATAATTCAAGGAACTCAAAAGTTTCACTCTTTCATTCCTGTTTCAGAAAATAAAATTAAAGCCAAACGTTACTCAAACTGTGATGATAATGATGCCAAAATATTCGATGTATATAAGAAGTGATGTAAATAAAAATAGAAAGTAAGTGTATTACAATGAAAATAAATTATGTATCATCTGTCCATAAGGTTTCCGATTAATAAAAAAAGTAAAACAGAGCAGAAAAATGTATTTTGTGGATTTAAGTTGAATTTTAAAAATAAAAAAGTAGTCGGGATTCGCTATTACAAATTGTAAAAGCGAACCCCGACTACGACTGAGAAACGCTGTGTAGAAAAGTGCTTATAAAATTAACATTTTAATACATTGCAAAAACGGCTTGCTTGATTGCTATGGTGTCTTGGGAAAAGTTGTGCAAAATTAAAATGCAATTCTTGAAAAAATATACACGGTTAAAAAACATGTGTTTTTAATGCAAATGTAAAGCCATAACTTTTTTGTTTTTGAGTTTACCGTCACCAAACTTTGCCAGTTAGTAGCAAACATTATGAGCTTCAATGAGGCTTAAAACGAAAAAAAAAATGCACTTTTTGAGAAATTAACTTCTTTAATAATAAATATATTTTTGTTTCATTGATACAAACGAAATTTTTTACAGTGTATATTTTTTTACACAATTGTCAAAATAATACCTACAACTTTGCTGAAGACACCAAATCAATCGAACAAAGTGTTTCGGCAATATATATTTTTAAACTCATTAGTACTATTTTTACACAGGCCCTTTTCAAAAAGTAGTCGTGATTCAATATGAAAAACTGAGAGCACAAAATGGCGCCTTTACTAAAAAGGAACAACTGTGCAAAGTTTCAGCGTAATTGGAAATGATCGGTCAGGATCGATTTGCGAACCTTTGTGGAATGCCTCATATTCTACATAATTTTCAAGTAAATCTATAAAATAATCATAAATGACTCAGTTGTGTGTCGCGTTTATTATGTGTAAGCTATATATATAGCAGAAATATACATGATTTTTTTCCTACGGTTTACATACCATAAAATTCATAGGCCAATCAGAATACTGGAAGTTTTAGTTTACTATCTACTGACATGCGATCCTAATACTATTTTATTTTTATTTTTTAATTTTATATTAAAAAATATCTCGCCTCTAGTGAAAAAATTTAGATGCATTATTCAAAATGCACAACATTGTTCAAATAAAGCAGAGAATTCTATTCCACCCATACACACTTGTTCATAATTTAGTTTACCTAGTAGGACAACATTTACGACATCCGGATATGAACCGAAACCAATCACTCGATCATTGATAATCACTTATTGCCTAATACCACTCTGAAAAATTTAATCAGGAATCGTCTTATCAAATGAAATATGTTAGAAAAGTTAAGGTTTCTCTCACCGTAATTTGTATGGTTACACTTCATCTTACAAAACCTGTCTTCAAGGAGGAGTTCGTTTATTATGCGCCTGCTAGGAAAATCAGTGCAGAATAACAAAGAGAGATGCTCCAGTTGAGTAACGACCATCGCACTAGAGGATGTTGCATAATCAAACGATAATGAGGAAACAATCACCATTAAGTGCAGCACACCGATTCAATGTTGCATAGAAACCATCCATCGAACCATGCTTTGTTGCAAAGTGGAACACTGTTTAATGTGCGAAGCAAAAAATAAACTTTATTTCTGAAGTGGTTCATTAGTGCGAAAAGAGTTCTACCTTTGTTATGATATTAACTTTGTGCGATTATCAGTACAAGTTGATCAAAATAAATATTCAATTTGCAATAAAACAGTAAAACAATTAAAAAAAAAATATCAAATCGAACAACCATTTCTCGTCGAAACTATTTGCTACTGAAAAGAAATATCAATTTAAAAATAACTTTTTCTCAAATCAAAATAGCGAACCGTCTTGATATGTTCGGCTCACGGATTGACCCCCACCGAACGAATCTTTTCGTCATGCTTGCCAAACGGACGGAAAAAGTTGCACATTCTTTAGTTTTTGCCACTGCTGCTGATCACATCGATTGACATTCCACGAGTCTGACGCAAAAGAGTCTCCAAACGCCGAATCCCCTTTAGTCCCCATGGACCCGCAGAAAACTGGTACGAGAAGAATCTTTCCCTTTTTTTTGGCCCATCCCTCTCAAACCAAAAGTAAACAGTAGGAAAACGCAAGACATCGTCTGCATACTTGCTGTCGAGCCAATCAGCAAGATGAAATCGAGAAAGCAAATCCCAGCATTTTTCCTAGTTTTCTTTTGGGCTTCGCTTCTACTACGGGCAGTAGGAGGGAAAAAGTTGTTGACGTCGTCTTTGTCGCAGTTTCCTCCCCAGAAAAGTATTTGCTTATGTCAGTCACACTTTGGGTTTGCTCCTTCGAAGGAAACGAAACGGGAGCAGTTTTACACCAGCAGAACAGCGCAACGCAAGCATTTTCCCCAACTTCTTTCGATTTACTTTGAAGGCATCCAGTGCCTGTTGGAGCGTGAGACGCCCATATGAGGGTTACGATGGCTACCATACATGCACCTCCAAGGACCAGCAAGCTGCTTCTGCTCCTGTGAACCATTGTATCTCAACCATCCGCTTTCGTACTAGCTTTTTTTTGTCTGGCATAGTAATGTGCGGTTTGATTCGCAAACACTCGTTCGCGAATTGATTCTATGATGCAATTTCTTCTTGAAACTAGAAAATGACAAACATTCCTGAACACAAGCGTTGAATGATAAGTGGGTACGTATTTGGGGGAGAGATTTTTCTTGAATTACCTATATAGTTTATTCATTTATTTGAAATGGGTGCGGGAAAAAATGACTTAATTTTATAATGAATTTACAATATTATTATAAATTTACACATTGAATTATTAGAACTGCTAAGGCAAATGATGGCTTCAGTAGGCAATTACTGTTTTCGGAAATCGTAATTGAAACGTTGGTCTCACTGGTTTTTCTAACCAAAACACTTCGCTGAATGAATTCAAACGGTTCCAATCTGGATCGATGTTTACGACTGAGACAACGCTGTGCAATGGTTTTCTTGAAATGAACCAAATGCACTACCAAATGCTACTGATTTCTAGTTGCTGATTATAGAAGCAGCAAACAGGACCAAGTCAGTGGATAAAGGTGGATTACGGCGTGATCACCTTTCACAATGAGGAAATGAGGAATAAGCCTTGGGTCCCGTTTAACTGAACCAAAACGCGGAAAAGTTATACATGCAAAACACCCAGAGGGTCACTATAACGACAACCCAAAAAAGACATGGACAAACTACAATTATACTACACCACTGATCAAGTCTGCAAGTAGTAGACGAAATACGCGTATCTGTCACACGATAAGCAATTATAACGTAATAACGTTCATAAAGGGATTTCGTTAAGAGGTTCGAAAAATTTAAAAGATTTACAATTATAAGTAAAACCAAAAGTTTCATTCCGTTAATATTTTACCCGCTTACCAGAGAGGAAAAAATATGTTTGAGAGGCATAGACATACATTCGATGATATTCTGTTGATGAATTACCAACAACTGACTGTAAAAGTAGTAAAATTATGTTTATTTCTGTTATCAATGGTTTAACATTGTTTAAACATTTTAATTGATTAGCCTATTAGGCTCTTCATCTTTGTTTAATTTGTTATTCTAATTTACGTGTTCACGTTTTTCAACTAGTCTACAGGGTTGGGTTCATTTTTGGTTGAATTGAAAAAAAAAAATTTGATAACCTACCTAACTATGAATAATTTAACCTAATTTGCAAGATCGCGTTTGATCTCAGACAGGCGTCTCTGAACCTTTCGAGGATGAGCTTCCTTCGCTTCTCCAGGGGGACTCTTGAGGATCATCCTAAGGATCTTGTTATGGATCCTTTGGAGTTTGAAGTTATGGCACTTAGCACAGCTCTCCCATATTGGCGTTCCGTACTCAATGGCGGGGCGGATGATTTGCTTGTGAACGGCAAGCTTGTTTTTAATGGAAAGGGTGGACTTTCTGTTGATAAGTGGATAGAGTGGCCTAATCAAGATGTTGCACTTGGTGGATGATTTGTCCACATGGTAACGGAACAGCAACTTGCTATCAAGAGTGAGACCAAGGTAGATGACTTCACTTGACCATTCAATGGGTGGTGTACTTTTAAGTTACCAGTTGGGACAAGCCGAGGTGAACTGAAGTGTGGAAATAGTATGGTCTGTGTTTTAGCTGCATTGATACAAATCTTCCAACTTTTGAAATGGTCGGACAGAACATCCAGGCCTGATAGGAGTTTTTTTTTCGAAAGAGCACGGATCACTCGACCCTTATAGATGATGGCAGTGTCATCCGCAAACATTGACAAAATATCACCACCTGAAAGGGGAGGAACATCTGACGTGAAGATGTTGAAGAGGATAGGACCAAGGAGACTGCCCTGGGGAACCCCAGCATCAACGTTGAACGTATCAGAAGGTGAATTGTTTAAGAAAACCTGGAATGATCTGCCCGACAAGTAGTTTTAATGATCTTGACAAGAAAGATCGGGAAGTTATATCGATGCAGCTTGTTCACTAGGCCATCATGCCAGACATTGTCGAACACCTTCTCGACGTCCAACAATGCCATGGCAGATGTATTGGAAACGAACTTGTTCCACTTGATGATGTTAGTAACCCGGGCGAGTTGGTGGATTGTAGAGTGGTCTTGTCTAAACCCGAATTTCTTTTTGAGAAAGATCTTTATTATCATTTGAAAACACCAGCAGACGGCTGAGTATCAACGTTTCGAATAGCTTCGAGGTGGAGGACAAGAGACTGATGGGGCGATAGATTTTGGCACTGGTAGGATCTTTGCCAGGCTTGGGGATTGGAATGACTTTGGCTAACTTCCAGCATACAGGGAAGTAGCCAAGTAGGGGTTTTGATCTAATTTCCGTCCTACTAAGCACAACCCGCGCTTTGCCTCTCTTTTCTGAACTAGTTTAAACAAAAAGTGGAAGATTTCTGTCAAAGATGACTTCTAAATTTATTCACCTTTCCATACGTACTACTGTTGGATTTGATAATGAGTCACAAATTGTTGAGATATTGTTTAAAATCTTATACCGTGTCTTGATTCTAAATTCGTTCTACGAGTTTCAATTCCGTCCAAACGCATTGAAACGCCAGTAGATTTTCTTCGTCCTACGGATAAACGTAGAAAAAAGGGATTTGCTTGGAGTGCTTCTTTTGTTTTTGAGAACAATGAGCGCAAATATCCATACAATGCGCTCAAATAGGATTTATGCTGTAGCTAATGAAATGACGCATCGGAATAAACCTATTTTTGATTTGTGCATGGTGAAATCATTGGTATTATTGATCTTTTCTGATCAATAGAACGGAAATGGGTGATTACGACGAAGTAGCGCTCTACCCTACCAAACACTTATTGAAGACCGCTGCAAGTTGCTCGAAGAAGTCAACACTCAAGTTTTTCAACTCGAGGTTGACCCCTCCATCGACACCAGCCAGCGGGTTTCATGTTCTTGGTCGATTTAATCGCTGCTATCACCTCATCAGCCTACGGAGGTGGCAGCGACTCTAGACATTGCATCCAATACTGCAGGCTCGTAGGGACTCACCATGGCTTGGCCAAGGCTATGTGAATTCGCAAAGTGTTAACCAAGAGCATTGGTCTTTTCCACTGGGGCTATGGGTAAAGATGGATCTGAATTTCGATTAGGAGAGGAAAGGGGAGGGATGGGTAGGTATGGAAAATCGTTAAATCGTTTCATGCATTCATTTACATTCATTTGCCCCTAACTTTATTCATCAACAGAATTCCGCAAAATGATGTATGGAGCTTTTGTAGGTTTTGTTATTAGCTATTGTCATTTTGCAGAATTCTGTTGATGAAAAAAGTTAGAGGCAAATGAATGTAAATGAATGCACTAAATGAATGCAAATGATTTTCCATGCCTGGGGATGGGCCTTATTTTTTTAAATCTTTGCCATTTTCCAGAATGGCTTAGCAGCTAGTTGGTAATAACGTCTACTTGTAGAAACAAAATCATGACAATCTGACGTTTTTTGTTAGAGATAGAGCGATTTCCTCGGTTTACTTTTGTAGTGAAAAAATTTTAATTCAAGATTTAAAACAAATAAAAAATTGAAGGTTAAAAACATTCAACGTTCAACCTGCTTGCAAACGGGGTGATCGGGTTTAGAATCGAAAAAAAATCGGCGTGGAGGCTAGGTAATTCTATGGGGAAGCCTGGTCCCTATGGTTCCCCCGTGAGACATTCCAATGAGCCTTAAGATCTGAAATTTAATGTCTGTGTTAGGGAAACCGAACTTTTTTTTCTTTTTTTTTGTGAACAATGTAGTCACTACATCATTGTGGTTGGGCTTGCATTAATTTCTACTTGTAGAAAAACTTCATGCCAATCTTCGGGTCGGTGTTAGAGATAGAGTGATTTCCCTGTTTTACCTTTTGTGGAATAATTTTATTGATTTTTTTAAAAATCAATGGCACATCTCATCAAGCTAAAATTTTGCAGAGCAGCTAGTTGATAATAATAACTACTTCTAGAAAAAATTTCATGTCAATCTGAAGTTTGTTGTTAAAGATAGAGCGATTTCATCGTTTTAATTTAGTTTTGCAATAAAATTTCCTTTTTTATGGAATTAATTTATTGATTTTTCACAAATCAGTGGCACATTCTCTCACGCTGAAATTTCCACAGAAGGTAGTTGGTAATAATTACTACTTGTAGAAAAAATTTCATGCCAATCTGACGTTTGTTGTTAGAGAAGGAGCGATTTCATCGTTTTACCTTTGTTGTGCAATAAATTTTCCTTTTTTTATGGAATAATTTTATAGATTTTTTGAAAATCAGCCGCACATGTCATCAAGCTGAAATTTTCTCTGAAGGCAGATGGTAATGACTTCTACTTGTAGAAAAAATTTCAGGCCAATCTGATGTTTGTTGTTTGAGATAGAGTGATTTCCCCGTTTTACGTTTGTTGTGGAATAATTATACTTTTTTGTGTAATAAACCTATCACTATTTTTTAAAAATTAACGGCACAACTCATCAAGCTGAAATTTTCTCGGAAGGCAGATGGTAATGACTTCTACTTGTAGAAAAAGTTTCAGGGCAATCTAATGCTTGTTGTTTGAGATAGAGTGATTTCCCCGTTTTACGTTTGTTGTGGAATAATTATACTTTTTTGTGTAATAAACCTATCACTATTTTTTTTAAATTACCGGCACAACTCATCAAGCTGAAATTTTCTCTGAAGGCAGATGGTAATGACTTCTACTTGTAGAAAAAATTTCAGGCCAATCTGATGTTTGTTGTTTGAGATAGAGTGATTTCCCCGGTTTACTTTTGTTGTGGAAAACATTAATTGAAGATTTTTAACAAAAGAAAAGCAGTATTCATAAAGGACATGAAAAAACATCTCGGATTGTTGGTTGTTCTTAGTAACGTTCAACCTGCTTGCAAACGGGGTGATCGGGTTTAGAATCGAAAAAAAAATCGGCGTGGAAACTACCTTATTAAAAAGGGGAAGCCTGGCTCAAAGTTTCCCCATGGGACACGGCAATGAGTCTTAGCACCTGAAATCTGATGTCTGTGTTAGGGAATCTGAATTTTTTTTTTCGTTTTTTTTTTGTGCGCTTTGTAGTGACTACTCTATAATGGTTGAGTTTGCAATAATTTCTACTTGTAGAAACAATTTCAGGCCAATCTGAAGGTTGGGGTTAGAGATAGAGCGATTTGCCTGTTTTACTCTTGTGTAATAAATCTTTAACGAATTTTTTTAAATTAACGGCACAACTTAGTAATGACTTCTACTTGTAGAAAAAATTTCAGGCCAATCTGATGTTTGTTGTTTGAGATAGAGTGATTTCCCCGTTTTACGTTTGTTGTGGAATAATTATACTTTTTTATGTAATAAACCTATCACTATTTTTTTTAAATTAACGGCACAACTCATCAAGCTGAAATTTTCACCGAAGACAGTTGGTAATGACTTCTACTTGTAGAAAAAATTTCAGGCCAATCTGATGTTTGTTGTTTGACATAGAGTGGTTTCCCCGTTTTACGTTTGTTGTGGAATAATTATACTTTTTTGTGTAATAAACCTATCACTATTTTTTAAAAATTAACGGCGCATCTCATCAAGCTGAAATTTTCACAGCAGGCAGTTGGTAATGACTTCTACTTGTAGAAAAAATTTCAGGCCAATGTGATGTTTGTTGTTTGAGATAGAGTGATTTCCCCGTTTTACGTTTGCTGTGGAAAATTTATACTTTTTTGTGTAATAAACCTATCACTATTTTTTTTTTAAATTAACGGCACAACTCATCAAGCTGAAATTTTCACAGAAGGCAGTTGGTAATGACTTCTACTTGTAGAAAAAATTTCAGGCCAATCTGATGTTTGTTGTTTGAGATAGAGTGATTTCCCCGTTTTACGTTTGTTGTGGAATAATTATACTTTTTTTTGTAATAAACCTATCACTATTTTTTTAAATTAACGGCACAACTCATCATGCTGAAATTTTCACAGAAGGCAGTTGGTAATGACTTCTACTTGTAGAAAAAATTTCAGGCCAATCTGACGGTTGGGGTTAGAGATAGAGTGATTTCCCCGGTTTACTTTTGTTGTGGAAAACATTAATTGTAGATTTTTAACAAAAGAAAAGCAGTATTCATAAAGGACATTAAAAAACATCTCGGATTGTTGGTTGTTCTTAGTAACGTTCAACCTGCTTGCAAACGGGGTGATCGGGTTTAGAATCGAAAAAAAATCGGCGTGGAAACTACCTTATTAAAAAGGGGAAGCCTGGCTCAAAGTTTCCCCATGAGACACGGCAATGAGTCTTAGCACCTGAAATCTGATGTATGTGTTAGGGAAGCTGAACTTTTTTTTTTTTTTTTTGTGCGCTTTGAAGTGACTACTCTATAATGGTTGAGTTTGCAATAATTTCTACTTGTAGAAACAATTTCAGGCCAATCTGAAGGTTGGGGTTAGAGATAGAGCGATTTGCCTGTTTTACTCTTGTGTAATAAATCTATTACGATTTTTTTAAATTAACGGCACAACTTATCAAGCTGAAATTTTTACAGCAGGCAGTTGGTAATGACTTCTACTTGTAGAAAAAAATTCAGGCCAACCTGATGTTTGTTGTTTGAGATAGAGTGATTTCCCCGTTATACGTTTGTTGTGGAATAATTACACTTTTTTGTGTAATAAACCTATCACTATTTTTTAAAAATTAACGGCGCAATTCATCAAGCTGAAATTTTCACAGCAGGCAGTTGGTAATGACTTCTACTTGTAGAAAAAATTTCAGGCCAATCTGACGGTTGGGGTTAGAGATAGAGTGATTTCCCCGGTTTACTTTTGTTGTGGAAAACATTAATTGAAGATTTTTAACAAAAGAAAAGCAGTATTCATAAAGGACATTAAAAAACATCTCGGATTGTTGGTTGTTCTTAGTAACGTTCAACCTGCTTGCAAACGGGGTGATCGTGTTTAGAATCGAAAAAAAATCGGCGTGGAAACTACCTTATTAAAAAGGGGAAGCCTGGCTCAAAGTTTCCCCATGGGACACGGCAATGAGTCTTAGCACCTGAAATCTGATGTCTGTGTTAGGGAAGCTGAACTTTCTTTTTTTTTTTTGTGCGCTTTGTAGTGACTACTCTATAATGGTTGAGTTTGCAATAATTTCTACTTGTAGAAACAATTTCAGGCCAATCTGAAGGTTGGGGTTAGAGATAGAGCGATTTGCCTGTTTTACTCTTGTGTAATAAATCTATTACGATTTTTTTAAATTAACGGCACAACTTATCAAGCTGAAATTTTTACAGCAGGCAGTTGGTAATGACTTCTACTTGTAGAAAAAAATTCAGGCCAACCTGATGTTTGTTGTTTGAGATAGAGTGATTTCCCCGTTTTACGTTTGTTGTGGAATAATTATACTTTTTTTTGTAATAAACCTATCACTATTTTTTTAAATTAACGGCACAACTCATCATGCTGAAATTTTCACAGAAGGCAGTTGGTAATGACTTCTACTTGTAGAAAAAATTTCAGGCCAATCTGACGGTTGGGGTTAGAGATAGAGTGATTTCCCCGGTTTACTTTTGTTGTGGAAAACATTAATTGTAGATTTTTAACAAAAGAAAAGCAGTATTCATAAAGGACATTAAAAAACATCTCGGATTGTTGGTTGTTCTTAGTAACGTTCAACCTGCTTGCAAACGGGGTGATCGGGTTTAGAATCGAAAAAAAATCGGCGTGGAAACTACCTTATTAAAAAGGGGAAGCCTGGCTCAAAGTTTCCCCATGAGACACGGCAATGAGTCTTAGCACCTGAAATCTGATGTATGTGTTAGGGAAGCTGAACTTTTTTTTTTTTTTTTTTGTGCGCTTTGAAGTGACTACTCTATAATGGTTGAGTTTGCAATAATTTCTACTTGTAGAAACAATTTCAGGCCAATCTGATGTTTGTTGTTTGAGATAGAGTGATTTCCCCGTTTTACGTTTGTTGTGGAATAATTATACTTTTTTGTGTAATAAACCTATCACTATTTTTTAAAAATTAACGGCGCAACTCATCAAGCTGAAATTTTCTCTGAAGGCAAATGGTAATGACTTCTACTTGTAGAAAAAATTTCAGGCCAATCTGATGTTTGTTGTTTGAGATAGAGTGATTTCTCCGTTTTACGTTTGTTGTGGAATAATTATACTTTTTTGTGTAATAAACCTATCACTATTTTTTAAAAATTAACGGCACAACTCATCAAGCTGAAATTTTCTCTGACGGCAGATGGTAATGACTTCTACTTGAAGAAAACATTTCAGGCCAATCTGATGTTTGTTGTTTGAGATAAAGTGATTTCCCCGTTTTACGTTTGTTGTGGAATAATTATACTTTTTTGTGTAATAAACCTATCACTATTTTTTAAAAATTAACGGCACAACTCATCAGGCTGAAATTTTCACAGAAGACAGTTGGTCAATACTTCTACTTGTAGAAAAAATTTCAGGCCAATCTGATGTTTGTTGTTTGAGATAGAGTGATTTTCCCATTTTACGTTTGTTGTGGAATAATTATACTTTTTTGTGTAATAAACCTATCACTATTTTTTTAAAATTAACGGCACAACTCATCAAGCTGAAATTTACTCTGAAGGCAGATGGTAATGACTTCTACTTGTAGAAAAAATTTCAGGCCAATCTGATGTTTGTTGTTTGAGATAAAGTGATTTCCCCGTTTTACGTTTGTTGTGGAATAATTATACTTTTTTGTGTAATAAACCTATCACTATTTTTTAAAAATTAACGGCACAACTCATCAAGCTGAAATTTTCACAGAAGGCAGATGGTAATGACTTCTACTTGTAGAAAAAATTTCAGGCCAATCTGATGTTTGTTGTTTGAGATAGAGTGATTTTCCCATTTTACGTTTGTTGTGGAATAATTATACTTTTTTGTGTAATAAACCTATCACTATTTTTTAAAAATTAACGGCACAACTCATCAAGCTGAAATTTACTCTGAAGGCAGATGGTAATGACTTCTACTAGTAGAAAAAATTTCAGGCCAATCTGATGTTTGTTGTTTGAGATAAAGTGATTTCCCCGTTTTACGTTTGTTGTGGAATAATTATACTTTTTTGTGTAATAAACCTATCACTATTTTTTAAAAATTAACGGCACAACTCATCAAGCTGAAATTTTCACAGAAGACAGTTGGTCAATACTTCTACTTGTAGAAAAAATTTCAGGCCAATCTGATGTTTGTTGTTTGAGATAGAGTGATTTCCCCGTTTTACGTTTGGTGTGGAATAATTATACTTTTTTGTGTAATAAACCTATCAATATTTTTTAAAAAATAACGGCACAACTCATCAAGCTGAAATTTTCTCTGAAGGCAGATGGTAATGACTTCTACTTGTAGAAAAAATTTCAGGCCAATCTGATGTTTGTTGTTTGAGATAGAGTGATTTCCCCGTTTTACGTTTGTTGTGGAATAATTATACTTTTTTGTGTAATAAACCTATCACTATTTTTTAAAAATTAACGGCACAACTCATCAAGCTGAAATTTTCTCTGAAGGCAGATGGTAATGACTTCTACTTGTAGAAAAAATTTCAGGCCAATCTGATGTTTGTTGTTTGAGATAGAGTGATTTCCCCGTTTTACGTTTGTTGTGGAAAATTTATACTTTTTTGTGTAATAAACCTATCAATATTTTTTAAAAAATAACGGCACAACTCATCAAGCTGAAATTTTTACAGCAGGCAGTTGGTAATGACTTCTACTTGTAGAAAAAATTTCAGGCCAATCTGATGTTTGTTGTTTGAGATAGAGTGATTTCCCCGTTTTACGTTTGTTGTGGAATAATTATACTTTTTTGTGTAATAAACCTATCACTATTTTTTAAAAATTAACGGCACAACTCATCAAGCTGAAATTTTCTCTGAAGGCAGATGGTAATGACTTCTACTTGTAGAAAAAATTTCAGGCCAATCTGATGTTTGTTGTTTGAGATAGAGTGATTTCCCCGTTTTACGTTTGTTGTGGAAAATTTATACTTTTTTGTGTAATAAACCTATCAATATTTTTTAAAAAATAACGGCACAACTCATCAAGCTGAAATTTTTACAGCAGGCAGTTGGTAATGACTTCTACTTGTAGAAAAAATTTCAGGCCAATCTGATGTTTGTTGTTTGAGATAGAGTGATTTCCCCGTTTTACGTTTGTTGTGGAATAATTATACTTTTTTGTGTAATAAACCTATCACTATTTTTTAAAAATTAACGGCACAACTCATCAAGCTGAAATTTTTACAGTAGGCAGTTGGTAATGACTTCTACTTGTAGAAAAAATTTCAGGCAAATCTGACGGTTGGGGTTAGAGATAGAGTGATTTCCCCGGTTTACTTTTGTTGTGGAAAACATTAATTGAAGATTTTTAACAAAAGAAAGGCAGTATTCATATAGGACATTAAAAACATCTCGGATTGTTGGTTGTTCTTAGTAACGTTCAACCTGCTTGCAAACGGGGTGATCGGGTTTAGAATCGAAAAAAAAATCGGCGTGGAAACTAACTTATTAAAAAGGGGAAGCCTGGCTCAAAGTTTCCCCATGGGACACGGCAATGAGTCTTAGTACCTGAAATCTGATGTCTGTGTTAGGGAAGCTGAACTTTCTTTTTTTTTTTTGTGCGCTTTGTAGTGACTACTCTATAATGGTTGAGTTTGCAATAATTTCTACTTGTAGAAACAATTTCAGGCCAATCTGAAGGTTGGGGTTAGAGATAGAGCGATTTGCCTGTTTTACTCTTGTGTAATAAATCTATTACGATTTTTTTAAATTAACGGCACAACTTATCAAGCTGAAATTTTTACAGCAGGCAGTTGGTAATGACTTCTACTTGTAGAAAAAAATTCAGGCCAACCTGATGTTTGTTGTTTGAGATAGAGTGATTTCCCCGTTTTACGTTTGTTGTGGAATAATTATACTTTTTTTTGTAATAAACCTATCACTATTTTTTTAAATTAACGGCACAACTCATCATGCTGAAATTTTCACAGAAGGCAGTTGGTAATGACTTCTACTTGTAGAAAAAATTTCAGGCCAATCTGACGGTTGGGGTTAGAGATAGAGTGATTTCCCCGGTTTACTTTTGTTGTGGAAAACATTAATTGTAGATTTTTAACAAAAGAAAAGCAGTATTCATAAAGGACATTAAAAAACATCTCGGATTGTTGGTTGTTCTTAGTAACGTTCAACCTGCTTGCAAACGGGGTGATCGGGTTTAGAATCGAAAAAAAATCGGCGTGGAAACCACCTTATTAAAAAGGGGAAGCCTGGCTCAAAGTTTCCCCATGAGACACGGCAATGAGTCTTAGCACCTGAAATCTGATGTATGTGTTAGGGAAGCTGAACTTTTTTTTTTTTTTTTTGTGCGCTTTGAAGTGACTACTCTATAATGGTTGAGTTTGCAATAATTTCTACTTGTAGAAACAATTTCAGGCCAATCTGATGTTTGTTGTTTGAGATAGAGTGATTTCCCCGTTTTACGTTTGTTGTGGAATAATTATACTTTTTTGTGTAATAAACCTATCACTATTTTTTAAAAATTAACGGCGCAACTCATCAAGCTGAAATTTTCTCTGAAGGCAAATGGTAATGACTTCTACTTGTAGAAAAAATTTCAGGCCAATCTGATGTTTGTTGTTTGAGATAGAGTGATTTCTCCGTTTTACGTTTGTTGTGGAATAATTATACTTTTTTGTGTAATAAACCTATCACTATTTTTTAAAAATTAACGGCACAACTCATCAAGCTGAAATTTTCTCTAAAGGCAGATGGTAATGACTTCTACTTGAAGAAAACATTTCAGGCCAATCTGATGTTTGTTGTTTGAGATAAAGTGATTTCCCCGTTTTACGTTTGTTGTGGAATAATTATACTTTTTTGTGTAATAAACCTATCACTATTTTTTAAAAATTAACGGCACAACTCATCAGGCTGAAATTTTCACAGAAGACAGTTGGTCAATACTTCTACTTGTAGAAAAAATTTCAGGCCAATCTGATGTTTGTTGTTTGAGATAGAGTGATTTTCCCATTTTACGTTTGTTGTGGAATAATTATACTTTTTTGTGTAATAAACCTATCACTATTTTTTTTAAAATTAACGGCACAACTCATCAAGCTGAAATTTACTCTGAAGGCAGATGGTAATGACTTCTACTTGTAGAAAAAATTTCAGGCCAATCTGATGTTTGTTGTTTGAGATAAAGTGATTTCCCCGTTTTACGTTTGTTGTGGAATAATTATACTTTTTTGTGTAATAAACCTATCACTATTTTTTAAAAATTAACGGCACAACTCATCAAGCTGAAATTTTCACAGAAGGCAGATGGTAATGACTTCTACTTGTAGAAAAAATTTCAGGCCAATCTGATGTTTGTTGTTTGAGATAGAGTGATTTCCCCGTTTTACGTTTGTTGTGGAATAATTATACTTTTTTGTGTAATAAACCTATCACTATTTTTTAAAAATTAACGGCACAACTCATCAAGCTGAAATTTTCTCTGAAGGCAGATGGTAATGACTTCTACTTGTAGAAAAAATTTCAGGCCAATCTGATGTTTGTTGTTTGAGATAGAGTGATTTCCCCGTTTTACGTTTGTTGTGGAAAATTTATACTTTTTTGTGTAATAAACCTATCAATATTTTTTAAAAAATAACGGCACAACTCATCAAGCTGAAATTTTTACAGCAGGCAGTTGGTAATGACTTCTACTTGTAGAAAAAATTTCAGGCCAATCTGATGTTTGTTGTTTGAGATAGAGTGATTTCCCCGTTTTACGTTTGTTGTGGAATAATTATACTTTTTTGTGTAATAAACCTATCACTATTTTTTAAAAATTAACGGCACAACTCATCAAGCTGAAATTTTTACAGTAGGCAGTTGGTAATGACTTCTACTTGTAGAAAAAATTTCAGGCAAATCTGACGGTTGGGGTTAGAGATAGAGTGATTTCCCCGGTTTACTTTTGTTGTGGAAAACATTAATTGAAGATTTTTAACAAAAGAAAGGCAGTATTCATATAGGACATTAAAAACATCTCGGATTGTTGGTTGTTCTTAGTAACGTTCAACCTGCTTGCAAACGGGGTGATCGGGTTTAGAATCGAAAAAAAAATCGGCGTGGAAACTAACTTATTAAAAAGGGGAAGCCTGGCTCAAAGTTTCCCCATGGGACACGGCAATGAGTCTTAGTACCTGAAATCTGATGTCTGTGTTAGGGAAGCTGAACTTTCTTTTTTTTTTTTGTGCGCTTTGTAGTGACTACTCTATAATGGTTGAGTTTGCAATAATTTCTACTTGTAGAAACAATTTCAGGCCAATCTGAAGGTTGGGGTTAGAGATAGAGCGATTTGCCTGTTTTACTCTTGTGTAATAAATCTATTACGATTTTTTTAAATTAACGGCACAACTTATCAAGCTGAAATTTTTACAGCAGGCAGTTGGTAATGACTTCTACTTGTAGAAAAAAATTCAGGCCAACCTGATGTTTGTTGTTTGAGATAGAGTGATTTCCCCGTTTTACGTTTGTTGTGGAATAATTATACTTTTTTTTGTAATAAACCTATCACTATTTTTTTAAATTAACGGCACAACTCATCATGCTGAAATTTTCACAGAAGGCAGTTGGTAATGACTTCTACTTGTAGAAAAAATTTCAGGCCAATCTGACGGTTGGGGTTAGAGATAGAGTGATTTCCCCGGTTTACTTTTGTTGTGGAAAACATTAATTGTAGATTTTTAACAAAAGAAAAGCAGTATTCATAAAGGACATTAAAAAACATCTCGGATTGTTGGTTGTTCTTAGTAACGTTCAACCTGCTTGCAAACGGGGTGATCGGGTTTAGAATCGAAAAAAAATCGGCGTGGAAACTACCTTATTAAAAAGGGGAAGCCTGGCTCAAAGTTTCCCCATGAGACACGGCAATGAGTCTTAGCACCTGAAATCTGATGTATGTGTTAGGGAAGCTGAACTTTTTTTTTTTTTTTTTTGTGCGCTTTGAAGTGACTACTCTATAATGGTTGAGTTTGCAATAATTTCTACTTGTAGAAACAATTTCAGGCCAATCTGATGTTTGTTGTTTGAGATAGAGTGATTTCCCCGTTTTACGTTTGTTGTGGAATAATTATACTTTTTTGTGTAATAAACCTATCACTATTTTTTAAAAATTAACGGCGCAACTCATCAAGCTGAAATTTTCTCTGAAGGCAAATGGTAATGACTTCTACTTGTAGAAAAAATTTCAGGCCAATCTGATGTTTGTTGTTTGAGATAGAGTGATTTCTCCGTTTTACGTTTGTTGTGGAATAATTATACTTTTTTGTGTAATAAACCTATCACTATTTTTTAAAAATTAACGGCACAACTCATCAAGCTGAAATTTTCTCTAAAGGCAGATGGTAATGACTTCTACTTGAAGAAAACATTTCAGGCCAATCTGATGTTTGTTGTTTGAGATAAAGTGATTTCCCCGTTTTACGTTTGTTGTGGAATAATTATACTTTTTTGTGTAATAAACCTATCACTATTTTTTAAAAATTAACGGCACAACTCATCAGGCTGAAATTTTCACAGAAGACAGTTGGTCAATACTTCTACTTGTAGAAAAAATTTCAGGCCAATCTGATGTTTGTTGTTTGAGATAGAGTGATTTTCCCATTTTACGTTTGTTGTGGAATAATTATACTTTTTTGTGTAATAAACCTATCACTATTTTTTTAAAATTAACGGCACAACTCATCAAGCTGAAATTTACTCTGAAGGCAGATGGTAATGACTTCTACTTGTAGAAAAAATTTCAGGCCAATCTGATGTTTGTTGTTTGAGATAGAGTGATTTCCCCGTTTTACGTTTGGTGTGGAATAATTATACTTTTTTGTGTAATAAACCTATCACTATTTTTTAAAAATTAACGGCGCAACTCATCAAGCTGAAATTTTCTCTGAAGGCAGATGGTAATGACTTCTACTTGTAGAAAAAATTTCAGGCCAATCTGATGTTTGTTGTTTGAGATAGAGTGATTTCCCCGTTTTACGTTTGTTGTGGAATAATTATACTTTTTTGTGTAATAAACTTATCACTATTATTTTAAAACAACGGCGCAACTCATCAAGCTGAAATTTTTACAGCAGGCAGTTGGTAATGACTTCTACTTGTAGAAAAAATTTCAGGCCAATCTGATGTTTGTTGTTTGAGATAGAGTGATTTCCCCGTTTTACGTTTGTTGTGGAATAATTATACTTTTTTGTGTAATAAACCTATCACTATTTTTTAAAAATTAACGGCACAACTCATCAAGCTGAAATTTTTACAGTAGGCAGTTGGTAATGACTTCTACTTGTAGAAAAAATTCAGGCCAATCTGATGTTTGTTGTTTGAGATAGAGTGATTTCCCCGTTTTACGTTTGTTGTGGAAAACATTAATTGAAGATTTTTAACAAAAGAAAAGCAGTATTCATATAGGACATTAAAAACATCTCGGATTGTTGGTTGTTCTTAGTAACGTTCAACCTGCTTGCAAACGGGGTGATCGGGTTTAGAATCGAAAAAAAAATCGGCGTGGAAACTAACTTATTAAAAAGGGGAAGCCTGGCTCAAAGTTTCCCCATGAGACACGGCAATGAGTCTTAGCACCTGAAATCTGATGTCTGTGTTAGGGAATCTGAACTTTTTTTTTTTTTTTTTTTTTTTTTTTTTTTTTTTTTTTTTTTTTTTTGCGCTCTGTAGTGACTACTCCATAATGGTTGAGTTTGCAATAATTTCTACTTGTAGAAACAATTTCAGGCCAATCTGAAGGTTGGGGTTAGAGATAGAGCGATTTGCCTGTTTTACTCTTGTGTAATAAATCTATTACGATTTTTTTAAATAAACGGCACAACTCATCAAGCTGAAATTTTCTCTAAAGGCAGATGGTAATGACTTCTACTTGAAGAAAACATTTCAGGCCAATCTGATGTTTGTTGTTTGAGATAAAGTGATTTCCCCGTTTTACGTTTGTTGTGGAATAATTATACTTTTTTGTGTAATAAACCTATCACTATTTTTTAAAAATTAACGGCACAACTCATCAGGCTGAAATTTTCACAGAAGACAGTTGGTCAATACTTCTACTTGTAGAAAAAATTTCAGGCCAATCTGATGTTTGTTGTTTGAGATAGAGTGATTTTCCCATTTTACGTTTGTTGTGGAATAATTATACTTTTTTGTGTAATAAACCTATCACTATTTTTTTAAAATTAACGGCACAACTCATCAAGCTGAAATTTACTCTGAAGGCAGATGGTAATGACTTCTACTTGTAGAAAAAATTTCAGGCCAATCTGATGTTTGTTGTTTGAGATAGAGTGATTTCCCCGTTTTACGTTTGGTGTGGAATAATTATACTTTTTTGTGTAATAAACCTATCACTATTTTTTAAAAATTAACGGCGCAACTCATCAAGCTGAAATTTTCTCTGAAGGCAGATGGTAATGACTTCTACTTGTAGAAAAAATTTCAGGCCAATCTGATGTTTGTTGTTTGAGATAGAGTGATTTCCCCGTTTTACGTTTGTTGTGGAATAATTATACTTTTTTGTGTAATAAACCTATCACTATTTTTTAAAAATTAACGGCACAACTCATCAAGCTGAAATTTTCTCTAAAGGCAGATGGTAATGACTTCTACTTGAAGAAAACATTTCAGGCCAATCTGATGTTTGTTGTTTGAGATAAAGTGATTTCCCCGTTTTACGTTTGTTGTGGAATAATTATACTTTTTTGTGTAATAAACCTATCACTATTTTTTAAAAATTAACGGCACAACTCATCAGGCTGAAATTTTCACAGAAGACAGTTGGTCAATACTTCTACTTGTAGAAAAAATTTCAGGCCAATCTGATGTTTGTTGTTTGAGATAGAGTGATTTTCCCATTTTACGTTTGTTGTGGAATAATTATACTTTTTTGTGTAATAAACCTATCACTATTTTTTTAAAATTAACGGCACAACTCATCAAGCTGAAATTTACTCTGAAGGCAGATGGTAATGACTTCTACTTGTAGAAAAAATTTCAGGCCAATCTGATGTTTGTTGTTTGAGATAGAGTGATTTCCCCGTTTTACGTTTGGTGTGGAATAATTATACTTTTTTGTGTAATAAACCTATCACTATTTTTTAAAAATTAACGGCGCAACTCATCAAGCTGAAATTTTCTCTGAAGGCAGATGGTAATGACTTCTACTTGTAGAAAAAATTTCAGGCCAATCTGATGTTTGTTGTTTGAGATAGAGTGATTTCCCCGTTTTACGTTTGTTGTGGAATAATTATACTTTTTTGTGTAATAAACCTATCACTATTTTTTAAAAATTAACGGCGCAACTCATCAAGCTGAAATTTTCTCTGAAGGCAAATGGTAATGACTTCTACTTGTAGAAAAAATTTCAGGCCAATCTGATGTTTGTTGTTTGAGATAGAGTGATTTCTCCGTTTTACGTTTGTTGTGGAATAATTATACTTTTTTGTGTAATAAACCTATCACTATTTTTTAAAAATTAACGGCACTACTCATCAAGCTGAAATTTTCTCTAAAGGCAGATGGTAATGACTTCTACTTGAAGAAAACATTTCAGGCCAATCTGATGTTTGTTGTTTGAGATAAAGTGATTTCCCCGTTTTACGTTTGTTGTGGAATAATTATACTTTTTTGTGTAATAAACCTATCACTATTTTTTAAAAATTAACGGCACAACTCATCAGGCTGAAATTTTCACAGAAGACAGTTGGTCAATACTTCTACTTGTAGAAAAAATTTCAGGCCAATCTGATGTTTGTTGTTTGAGATAGAGTGATTTTCCCATTTTACGTTTGTTGTGGAATAATTATACTTTTTTGTGTAATAAACCTATCACTATTTTTTTAAAATTAACGGCACAACTCATCAAGCTGAAATTTACTCTGAAGGCAGATGGTAATGACTTCTACTTGTAGAAAAAATTTCAGGCCAATCTGATGTTTGTTGTTTGAGATAGAGTGATTTCCCCGTTTTACGTTTGGTGTGGAATAATTATACTTTTTTGTGTAATAAACCTATCACTATTTTTTAAAAATTAACGGCGCAACTCATCAAGCTGAAATTTTCTCTGAAGGCAGATGGTAATGACTTCTACTTGTAGAAAAAATTTCAGGCCAATCTGATGTTTGTTGTTTGAGATAGAGTGATTTCCCCGTTTTACGTTTGTTGTGGAATAATTATACTTTTTTGTGTAATAAACCTATCACTATTTTTTAAAAATTAACGGCACAACTCATCAAGCTGAAATTTTCTCTGAAGGCAGATGGTAATGACTTCTACTTGTAGAAAAAATTTCAGGCCAATCTGATGTTTGTTGTTTGAGATAGAGTGATTTCCCCGTTTTACGTTTGTTGTGGAAAATTTATACTTTTTTGTGTAATAAACCTATCAATATTTTTTAAAAAATAACGGCACAACTCATCAAGCTGAAATTTTTACAGCAGGCAGTTGGTAATGACTTCTACTTGTAGAAAAAATTTCAGGCCAATCTGATGTTTGTTGTTTGAGATAGAGTGATTTCCCCGTTTTACGTTTGTTGTGGAATAATTATACTTTTTTGTGTAATAAACCTATCACTATTTTTTAAAAATTAACGGCACAACTCATCAAGCTGAAATTTTTACAGTAGGCAGTTGGTAATGACTTCTACTTGTAGAAAAAATTTCAGGCCAATCTGACGGTTGGGGTTAGAGATAGAGTGATTTCCCCGGTTTACTTTTGTTGTGGAAAACATTAATTGAAGATTTTTAACAAAAGAAAGGCAGTATTCATATAGGACATTAAAAACATCTCGGATTGTTGGTTGTTCTTAGTAACGTTCAACCTGCTTGCAAACGGGGTGATCGGGTTTAGAATCGAAAAAAAAATCGGCGTGGAAACTAACTTATTAAAAAGGGGAAGCCTGGCTCAAAGTTTCCCCATGAGACACGGCAATGAGTCTTAGCACCTGAAATCTGATGTCTGTGTTAGGGAATCTGAACTTTTTTTTTTTTTTTTTTTTTTTTTTTTTTTTTTTTTTTTTTTTTTTTTTTTGCGCTTTGTAGTGACTACTCCATAATGGTTGAGTTTGCAATAATTTCTACTTGTAGAAACAATTTCAGGCCAATCTGAAGGTTGGGGTTAGAGATAGAGCGATTTGCCTGTTTTACTCTTGTGTAATAAATCTATTACGATTTTTTTAAATAAACGGCGCAACTTATCAAGCCGAAATTTTCACAGAAGGCAGTTGGTAATGACTTCTACTTGTAGAAAAAATTTCAGGCCAATCTGATGTTTGTTGTTTGAGATAGAGTGATTTCCCCGTTTTACGTTTGTTGTGGAAAATTTATACTTTTTTGTGTAATAAACCTATCAATATATTTTAAAAAATAACGGCACAACTCATCAAGCTGAAATTTTCTCTGAAGGCAGATGGTAATGACTTCTACTTGTAGAAAAAATTTCAGGCCAATCTGATGTTTATTGTTTGAGATAGAGTGATTTCCCCGTTTTACGTTTGTTGTGGAAAATTTATACTTTTTTGTGTAATAAACCTATCACTATTTTTTAAAAATTTACGGCGCAACTCATCAAGCTGAAATTTTCTCTGAAGGCAGATGGTAATGACTTCTACTTGTAGAAAAAATTTCAGGCCAATCTGATGTTTGTTGTTTGAGATAGAGTGATTTCCCCGTTTTACGTTTGTTGTGGAATAATTATACTTTTTTGTGTAATAAACCTATCACTATTTTTTAAAAATTAACGGCACAACTCATCAAGCTGAAATTTTCTCTGAAGGCAGATGGTAATGACTTCTACTTGTAGAAAAAATTTCAGGCCAATCTGATGTTTGTTGTTTGAGATAGAGTGATTTCCCCGTTTTACGTTTGTTGTGGAATAATTATACTTTTTTGTGTAATAAACTTATCACTATTATTTTAAAACAACGGCGCAACTCATCAAGCTGAAATTTTTACAGCAGGCAGTTGGTAATGACTTCTACTTGTAGAAAAAATTTCAGGCCAATCTGATGTTTGTTGTTTGAGATAGAGTGATTTCCCCGTTTTACGTTTGTTGTGGAATAATTATACTTTTTTGTGTAATAAACCTATCACTATTTTTTAAAAATTAACGGCACAACTCATCAAGCTGAAATTTTTACAGTAGGCAGTTGGTAATGACTTCTACTTGTAGAAAAAATTCAGGCCAATCTGATGTTTGTTGTTTGAGATAGAGTGATTTCCCCGTTTTACGTTTGTTGTGGAAAACATTAATTGAAGATTTTTAACAAAAGAAAAGCAGTATTCATATAGGACATTAAAAACATCTCGGATTGTTGGTTGTTCTTAGTAACGTTCAACCTGCTTGCAAACGGGGTGATCGGGTTTAGAATCGAAAAAAAAATCGGCGTGGAAACTAACTTATTAAAAAGGGGAAGCCTGGCTCAAAGTTTCCCCATGAGACACGGCAATGAGTCTTAGCACCTGAAATCTGATGTCTGTGTTAGGGAATCTGAACTTTTTTTTTTTTTTTTTTTTTTTTTTTTTTTTTTTTTTTTTTGCGCTCTGTAGTGACTACTCCATAATGGTTGAGTTTGCAATAATTTCTACTTGTAGAAACAATTTCAGGCCAATCTGAAGGTTGGGGTTAGAGATAGAGCGATTTGCCTGTTTTACTCTTGTGTAATAAATCTATTACGATTTTTTTAAATAAACGGCGCAACTCATCAAGCCGGAATTTTCACAGAAGGCAGTTGGTAATGACTTCTACTTGTAGAAAAAATTTCAGGCCAATCTGATGTTTGTTGTTTGAGATAGAGTGATTTCCCTGTTTTACGTTTGTTGTGGAATAATTATACTTTTTTGTGTAATAAACCTATCACTATTTTTTAAAAATTAACGGCACAGTTTATCAAGCTGAAATTTTCACAGAAGGCAGTTGGTAATGACTTCTACTTGTAGAAAAAAATTCAGGCCAATCTGATGTTTGTTGTTTGAGATAGAGTGATTTCCCCGTTTTACGTTTGTTGTGGAATAATTATACTTTTTTGTGTAATAAACCTATCACTATTTTTTAAAAATTAACGGCACAACTCATCAAGCTGAAATTTTCTCTGAAGGCAGATGGTAATGACTTCTACTTGTAGAAAAAATTTCAGGCCAATCTGATGTTTGTTGTTTGAGATAGAGTGATTTCCCCGTTTTACGTTTGTTGTGGAAAATTTATACTTTTTTGTGTAATAAACCTATCAATATTTTTTAAAAAATAACGGCACAACTCATCAAGCTGAAATTTTTACAGCAGGCAGTTGGTAATGACTTCTACTTGTAGAAAAAATTTCAGGCCAATCTGATGTTTGTTGTTTGAGATAGAGTGATTTCCCCGTTTTACGTTTGTTGTGGAATAATTATACTTTTTTGTGTAATAAACCTATCACTATTTTTTAAAAATTAACGGCACAACTCATCAAGCTGAAATTTTCTCTGAAGGCAGATGGTAATGACTTCTACTTGTAGAAAAAATTTCAGGCCAATCTGATGTTTGTTGTTTGAGATAGAGTGATTTCCCCGTTTTACGTTTGTTGTGGAATAATTATACTTTTTTGTGTAATAAACCTATCACTATTTTTTAAAAATTAACGGCACAACTCATCAAGCTGAAATTTTCTCTGAAGGCAGATGGTAATGACTTCTACTTGTAGAAAAAATTTCAGGCCAATCTGATGTTTGTTGTTTGAGATAGAGTGATTTCCCCGTTTTACGTTTGTTGTGGAAAATTTATACTTTTTTGTGTAATAAACCTATCAATATTTTTTAAAAAATAACGGCACAACTCATCAAGCTGAAATTTTTACAGCAGGCAGTTGGTAATGACTTCTACTTGTAGAAAAAATTTCAGGCCAATCTGATGTTTGTTGTTTGAGATAGAGTGATTTCCCCGTTTTACGTTTGTTGTGGAATAATTATACTTTTTTGTGTAATAAACCTATCACTATTTTTTAAAAATTAACGGCACAACTCATCAAGCTGAAATTTTCTCTGAAGGCAGATGGTAATGACTTCTACTTGTAGAAAAAATTTCAGGCCAATCTGATGTTTGTTGTTTGAGATAGAGTGATTTCCCCGTTTTACGTTTGTTGTGGAAAATTTATACTTTTTTGTGTAATAAACCTATCAATATTTTTTAAAAAATAACGGCACAACTCATCAAGCTGAAATTTTTACAGCAGGCAGTTGGTAATGACTTCTACTTGTAGAAAAAATTTCAGGCCAATCTGATGTTTGTTGTTTGAGATAGAGTGATTTCCCCGTTTTACGTTTGTTGTGGAATAATTATACTTTTTTGTGTAATAAACCTATCACTATTTTTTAAAAATTAACGGCACAACTCATCAAGCTGAAATTTTTACAGTAGGCAGTTGGTAATGACTTCTACTTGTAGAAAAAATTTCAGGCAAATCTGACGGTTGGGGTTAGAGATAGAGTGATTTCCCCGGTTTACTTTTGTTGTGGAAAACATTAATTGAAGATTTTTAACAAAAGAAAGGCAGTATTCATATAGGACATTAAAAACATCTCGGATTGTTGGTTGTTCTTAGTAACGTTCAACCTGCTTGCAAACGGGGTGATCGGGTTTAGAATCGAAAAAAAAATCGGCGTGGAAACTAACTTATTAAAAAGGGGAAGCCTGGCTCAAAGTTTCCCCATGGGACACGGCAATGAGTCTTAGTACCTGAAATCTGATGTCTGTGTTAGGGAAGCTGAACTTTCTTTTTTTTTTTGTGCGCTTTGTAGTGACTACTCTATAATGGTTGAGTTTGCAATAATTTCTACTTGTAGAAACAATTTCAGGCCAATCTGAAGGTTGGGGTTAGAGATAGAGCGATTTGCCTGTTTTACTCTTGTGTAATAAATCTATTACGATTTTTTTAAATTAACGGCACAACTTATCAAGCTGAAATTTTTACAGCAGGCAGTTGGTAATGACTTCTACTTGTAGAAAAAAATTCAGGCCAACCTGATGTTTGTTGTTTGAGATAGAGTGATTTCCCCGTTTTACGTTTGTTGTGGAATAATTATACTTTTTTTTGTAATAAACCTATCACTATTTTTTTAAATTAACGGCACAACTCATCATGCTGAAATTTTCACAGAAGGCAGTTGGTAATGACTTCTACTTGTAGAAAAAATTTCAGGCCAATCTGACGGTTGGGGTTAGAGATAGAGTGATTTCCCCGGTTTACTTTTGTTGTGGAAAACATTAATTGTAGATTTTTAACAAAAGAAAAGCAGTATTCATAAAGGACATTAAAAAACATCTCGGATTGTTGGTTGTTCTTAGTAACGTTCAACCTGCTTGCAAACGGGGTGATCGGGTTTAGAATCGAAAAAAAATCGGCGTGGAAACTACCTTATTAAAAAGGGGAAGCCTGGCTCAAAGTTTCCCCATGAGACACGGCAATGAGTCTTAGCACCTGAAATCTGATGTATGTGTTAGGGAAGCTGAACTTTTTTTTTTTTTTTTTTGTGCGCTTTGAAGTGACTACTCTATAATGGTTGAGTTTGCAATAATTTCTACTTGTAGAAACAATTTCAGGCCAATCTGATGTTTGTTGTTTGAGATAGAGTGATTTCCCCGTTTTACGTTTGTTGTGGAATAATTATACTTTTTTGTGTAATAAACCTATCACTATTTTTTTAAAATTAACGGCACAACTCATCAAGCTGAAATTTACTCTGAAGGCAGATGGTAATGACTTCTACTTGTAGAAAAAATTTCAGGCCAATCTGATGTTTGTTGTTTGAGATAGAGTGATTTCCCCGTTTTACGTTTGTTGTGGAATAATTATACTTTTTTGTGTAATAAACCTATCACTATTTTTTAAAAATTAACGGCACAACTCATCAAGCTGAAATTTTCTCTGAAGGCAGATGGTAATGACTTCTACTTGTAGAAAAAATTTCAGGCCAATCTGATGTTTGTTGTTTGAGATAGAGTGATTTCCCCGTTTTACGTTTGTTGTGGAAAATTTATACTTTTTTGTGTAATAAACCTATCAATATTTTTTAAAAAATAACGGCACAACTCATCAAGCTGAAATTTTTACAGCAGGCAGTTGGTAATGACTTCTACTTGTAGAAAAAATTTCAGGCCAATCTGATGTTTGTTGTTTGAGATAGAGTGATTTCGCCGTTTTACGTTTGTTGTGGAATAATTATACTTTTTTGTGTAATAAACCTATCACTATTTTTTAAAAATTAACGGCACAACTCATCAAGCTGAAATTTTTACAGTAGGCAGTTGGTAATGACTTCTACTTGTAGAAAAAATTTCAGGCAAATCTGACGGTTGGGGTTAGAGATAGAGTGATTTCCCCGGTTTACTTTTGTTGTGGAAAACATTAATTGAAGATTTTTAACAAAAGAAAGGCAGTATTCATATAGGACATTAAAAACATCTCGGATTGTTGGTTGTTCTTAGTAACGTTCAACCTGCTTGCAAACGGGGTGATCGGGTTTAGAATCGAAAAAAAAATCGGCGTGGAAACTAACTTATTAAAAAGGGGAAGCCTGGCTCAAAGTTTCCCCATGGGACACGGCAATGAGTCTTAGTACCTGAAATCTGATGTCTGTGTTAGGGAAGCTGAACTTTCTTTTTTTTTTTTGTGCGCTTTGTAGTGACTACTCTATAATGGTTGAGTTTGCAATAATTTCTACTTGTAGAAACAATTTCAGGCCAATCTGAAGGTTGGGGTTAGAGATAGAGCGATTTGCCTGTTTTACTCTTGTGTAATAAATCTATTACGATTTTTTTAAATTAACGGCACAACTTATCAAGCTGAAATTTTTACAGCAGGCAGTTGGTAATGACTTCTACTTGTAGAAAAAAATTCAGGCCAACCTGATGTTTGTTGTTTGAGATAGAGTGATTTCCCCGTTTTACGTTTGTTGTGGAATAATTATACTTTTTTTTGTAATAAACCTATCACTATTTTTTTAAATTAACGGCACAACTCATCATGCTGAAATTTTCACAGAAGGCAGTTGGTAATGACTTCTACTTGTAGAAAAAATTTCAGGCCAATCTGACGGTTGGGGTTAGAGATAGAGTGATTTCCCCGGTTTACTTTTGTTGTGGAAAACATTAATTGTAGATTTTTAACAAAAGAAAAGCAGTATTCATAAAGGACATTAAAAAACATCTCGGATTGTTGGTTGTTCTTAGTAACGTTCAACCTGCTTGCAAACGGGGTGATCGGGTTTAGAATCGAAAAAAAATCGGCGTGGAAACTACCTTATTAAAAAGGGGAAGCCTGGCTCAAAGTTTCCCCATGAGACACGGCAATGAGTCTTAGCACCTGAAATCTGATGTATGTGTTAGGGAAGCTGAACTTTTTTTTTTTTTTTTTTGTGCGCTTTGAAGTGACTACTCTATAATGGTTGAGTTTGCAATAATTTCTACTTGTAGAAACAATTTCAGGCCAATCTGATGTTTGTTGTTTGAGATAGAGTGATTTCCCCGTTTTACGTTTGTTGTGGAATAATTATACTTTTTTGTGTAATAAACCTATCACTATTTTTTAAAAATTAACGGCGCAACTCATCAAGCTGAAATTTTCTCTGAAGGCAAATGGTAATGACTTCTACTTGTAGAAAAAATTTCAGGCCAATCTGATGTTTGTTGTTTGAGATAGAGTGATTTCTCCGTTTTACGTTTGTTGTGGAATAATTATACTTTTTTGTGTAATAAACCTATCACTATTTTTTAAAAATTAACGGCACAACTCATCAAGCTGAAATTTTCTCTAAAGGCAGATGGTAATGACTTCTACTTGAAGAAAACATTTCAGGCCAATCTGATGTTTGTTGTTTGAGATAAAGTGATTTCCCCGTTTTACGTTTGTTGTGGAATAATTATACTTTTTTGTGTAATAAACCTATCACTATTTTTTAAAAATTAACGGCACAACTCATCAGGCTGAAATTTTCACAGAAGACAGTTGGTCAATACTTCTACTTGTAGAAAAAATTTCAGGCCAATCTGATGTTTGTTGTTTGAGATAGAGTGATTTTCCCATTTTACGTTTGTTGTGGAATAATTATACTTTTTTGTGTAATAAACCTATCACTATTTTTTTAAAATTAACGGCACAACTCATCAAGCTGAAATTTACTCTGAAGGCAGATGGTAATGACTTCTACTTGTAGAAAAAATTTCAGGCCAATCTGATGTTTGTTGTTTGAGATAGAGTGATTTCCCCGTTTTACGTTTGGTGTGGAATAATTATACTTTTTTGTGTAATAAACCTATCACTATTTTTTAAAAATTAACGGCGCAACTCATCAAGCTGAAATTTTCTCTGAAGGCAGATGGTAATGACTTCTACTTGTAGAAAAAATTTCAGGCCAATCTGATGTTTGTTGTTTGAGATAGAGTGATTTCCCCGTTTTACGTTTGTTGTGGAATAATTATACTTTTTTGTGTAATAAACCTATCACTATTTTTTAAAAATTAACGGCACAACTCATCAAGCTGAAATTTTCTCTGAAGGCAGATGGTAATGACTTCTACTTGTAGAAAAAATTTCAGGCCAATCTGATGTTTGTTGTTTGAGATAGAGTGATTTCCCCGTTTTACGTTTGTTGTGGAAAATTTATACTTTTTTGTGTAATAAACCTATCAATATTTTTTAAAAAATAACGGCACAACTCATCAAGCTGAAATTTTTACAGCAGGCAGTTGGTAATGACTTCTACTTGTAGAAAAAATTTCAGGCCAATCTGATGTTTGTTGTTTGAGATAGAGTGATTTCCCCGTTTTACGTTTGTTGTGGAATAATTATACTTTTTTGTGTAATAAACCTATCACTATTTTTTAAAAATTAACGGCACAACTCATCAAGCTGAAATTTTTACAGTAGGCAGTTGGTAATGACTTCTACTTGTAGAAAAAATTTCAGGCCAATCTGACGGTTGGGGTTAGAGATAGAGTGATTTCCCCGGTTTACTTTTGTTGTGGAAAACATTAATTGAAGATTTTTAACAAAAGAAAGGCAGTATTCATATAGGACATTAAAAACATCTCGGATTGTTGGTTGTTCTTAGTAACGTTCAACCTGCTTGCAAACGGGGTGATCGGGTTTAGAATCGAAAAAAAAATCGGCGTGGAAACTAACTTATTAAAAAGGGGAAGCCTGGCTCAAAGTTTCCCCATGAGACACGGCAATGAGTCTTAGCACCTGAAATCTGATGTCTGTGTTAGGGAATCTGAACTTTTTTTTTTTTTTTTTTTTTTTTTTTTTTTTTTGCGCTTTGTAGTGACTACTCCATAATGGTTGAGTTTGCAATAATTTCTACTTGTAGAAACAATTTCAGGCCAATCTGAAGGTTGGGGTTAGAGATAGAGCGATTTGCCTGTTTTACTCTTGTGTAATAAATCTATTACGATTTTTTTAAATAAACGGCGCAACTTATCAAGCCGAAATTTTCACAGAAGGCAGTTGGTAATGACTTCTACTTGTAGAAAAAATTTCAGGCCAATCTGATGTTTGTTGTTTGAGATAGAGTGATTTCCCCGTTTTACGTTTGTTGTGGAAAATTTATACTTTTTTGTGTAATAAACCTATCACTATTTTTTAAAAAATAACGGCACAGTTTATCAAGCTGAAATTTTCACAGAAGGCAGTTGGTAATGACTTCTACTTGTAGAAAAAAATTCAGGCCAATCTGATGTTTGTTGTTTGAGATAGAGTGATTTCCCCGTTTTACGTTTGTTGTGGAAAATTTATACTTTTTTGTGTAATAAACCTATCAATATTTTTTAAAAAATAACGGCACAACTCATCAAGCTGAAATTTTCTCTGAAGGCAGATGGTAATGACTTCTACTTGTAGAAAAAATTTCAAGCCAATCTGATGTTTGTTGTTTGAGATAGAGTGATTTCCCCGTTTTACGTTTGTTGTGGAATAATTATACTTTTTTGTGTAATAAACCTATCACTATTTTTTAAAAATTAACGGCGCAACTCATCAAGCTGAAATTTTCTCTGAAGGCAGATGGTAATGACTTCTACTTGTAGAAAAAAATTCAGGCCAATCTGATGTTTGTTGTTTGAGATAGAGTGATTTCCCCGTTTTACGTTTGTTGTGGAATAATTATACTTTTTTTGTGTAATAAACCTATCACTATTTTTTAAAAATTAACGGCACAACTCATCAAGCTGAAATTTTCTCTGAAGGCAGATGGTAATGACTTCTACTTGTAGAAAAAATTTCAGGCCAATCTGATGTTTGTTGTTTGAGATAGAGTGATTTCCCCGTTTTACGTTTGTTGTGGAATAATTATACTTTTTTTGTGTAATAAACCTATCACTATTTTTTAAAAATTAACGGCGCAACTCATCAAGCTGAAATTTTCTCTGAAGGCAGATGGTAATGACTTCTACTTGTAGAAAAAATTTCAGGCCAATCTGATGTTTGTTGTTTGAGATAGAGTGATTTCCCTGTTTTACGTTTGTTGTGGAATAATTATACTTTTTTGTGTAATAAACCTATCACTATTTTTTAAAAATTAACGGCACAGTTTATCAAGCTGAAATTTTCACAGAAGGCAGTTGGTAATGACTTCTACTTGTAGAAAAAAATTCAGGCCAATCTGATGTTTGTTGTTTGAGATAGAGTGATTTCCCCGTTTTACGTTTGTTGTGGAATAATTATACTTTTTTGTGTAATAAACCTATCACTATTTTTTAAAAATTAACGGCACAACTCATCAAGCTGAAATTTTCTCTGAAGGCAGATGGTAATGACTTCTACTTGTAGAAAAAATTTCAGGCCAATCTGATGTTTGTTGTTTGAGATAGAGTGATTTCCCCGTTTTACGTTTGTTGTGGAAAATTTATACTTTTTTGTGTAATAAACCTATCAATATTTTTTAAAAAATAACGGCACAACTCATCAAGCTGAAATTTTTACAGCAGGCAGTTGGTAATGACTTCTACTTGTAGAAAAAATTTCAGGCCAATCTGATGTTTGTTGTTTGAGATAGAGTGATTTCCCCGTTTTACGTTTGTTGTGGAATAATTATACTTTTTTGTGTAATAAACCTATCACTATTTTTTAAAAATTAACGGCACAACTCATCAAGCTGAAATTTTCTCTGAAGGCAGATGGTAATGACTTCTACTTGTAGAAAAAATTTCAGGCCAATCTGATGTTTGTTGTTTGAGATAGAGTGATTTCCCCGTTTTACGTTTGTTGTGGAATAATTATACTTTTTTGTGTAATAAACCTATCACTATTTTTTAAAAATTAACGGCACAACTCATCAAGCTGAAATTTTCTCTGAAGGCAGATGGTAATGACTTCTACTTGTAGAAAAAATTTCAGGCCAATCTGATGTTTGTTGTTTGAGATAGAGTGATTTCCCCGTTTTACGTTTGTTGTGGAAAATTTATACTTTTTTGTGTAATAAACCTATCAATATTTTTTAAAAAATAACGGCACAACTCATCAAGCTGAAATTTTTACAGCAGGCAGTTGGTAATGACTTCTACTTGTAGAAAAAATTTCAGGCCAATCTGATGTTTGTTGTTTGAGATAGAGTGATTTCCCCGTTTTACGTTTGTTGTGGAATAATTATACTTTTTTGTGTAATAAACCTATCACTATTTTTTAAAAATTAACGGCACAACTCATCAAGCTGAAATTTTCTCTGAAGGCAGATGGTAATGACTTCTACTTGTAGAAAAAATTTCAGGCCAATCTGATGTTTGTTGTTTGAGATAGAGTGATTTCCCTGTTTTACGTTTGTTGTGGAAAATTTATACTTTTTTGTGTAATAAACCTATCAATATTTTTTAAAAAATAACGGCACAACTCATCAAGCTGAAATTTTTACAGCAGGCAGTTGGTAATGACTTCTACTTGTAGAAAAAATTTCAGGCCAATCTGATGTTTGTTGTTTGAGATAGAGTGATTTCCCCGTTTTACGTTTGTTGTGGAATAATTATACTTTTTTGTGTAATAAACCTATCACTATTTTTTAAAAATTAACGGCACAACTCATCAAGCTGAAATTTTTACAGTAGGCAGTTGGTAATGACTTCTACTTGTAGAAAAAATTTCAGGCAAATCTGACGGTTGGGGTTAGAGATAGAGTGATTTCCCCGGTTTACTTTTGTTGTGGAAAACATTAATTGAAGATTTTTAACAAAAGAAAGGCAGTATTCATATAGGACATTAAAAACATCTCGGATTGTTGGTTGTTCTTAGTAACGTTCAACCTGCTTGCAAACGGGGTGATCGGGTTTAGAATCGAAAAAAAAATCGGCGTGGAAACTAACTTATTAAAAAGGGGAAGCCTGGCTCAAAGTTTCCCCATGGGACACGGCAATGAGTCTTAGTACCTGAAATCTGATGTCTGTGTTAGGGAAGCTGAACTTTCTTTTTTTTTTTGTGCGCTTTGTAGTGACTACTCTATAATGGTTGAGTTTGCAATAATTTCTACTTGTAGAAACAATTTCAGGCCAATCTGAAGGTTGGGGTTAGAGATAGAGCGATTTGCCTGTTTTACTCTTGTGTAATAAATCTATTACGATTTTTTTAAATTAACGGCACAACTTATCAAGCTGAAATTTTTACAGCAGGCAGTTGGTAATGACTTCTACTTGTAGAAAAAAATTCAGGCCAACCTGATGTTTGTTGTTTGAGATAGAGTGATTTCCCCGTTTTACGTTTGTTGTGGAATAATTATACTTTTTTGTGTAATAAACCTATCACTATTTTTTTAAATTAACGGCACAACTCATCATGCTGAAATTTTCACAGAAGGCAGTTGGTAATGACTTCTACTTGTAGAAAAAATTTCAGGCCAATCTGACGGTTGGGGTTAGAGATAGAGTGATTTCCCCGGTTTACTTTTGTTGTGGAAAACATTAATTGTAGATTTTTAACAAAAGAAAAGCAGTATTCATAAAGGACATTAAAAAACATCTCGGATTGTTGGTTGTTCTTAGTAACGTTCAACCTGCTTGCAAACGGGGTGATCGGGTTTAGAATCGAAAAAAAATCGGCGTGGAAACTACCTTATTAAAAAGGGGAAGCCTGGCTCAAAGTTTCCCCATGAGACACGGCAATGAGTCTTAGCACCTGAAATCTGATGTATGTGTTAGGGAAGCTGAACTTTTTTTTTTTTTTTTTTTGTGCGCTTTGAAGTGACTACTCTATAATGGTTGAGTTTGCAATAATTTCTACTTGTAGAAACAATTTCAGGCCAATCTGATGTTTGTTGTTTGAGATAGAGTGATTTCCCCGTTTTACGTTTGTTGTGGAATAATTATACTTTTTTGTGTAATAAACCTATCACTATTTTTTTAAAATTAACGGCACAACTCATCAAGCTGAAATTTACTCTGAAGGCAGATGGTAATGACTTCTACTTGTAGAAAAAATTTCAGGCCAATCTGATGTTTGTTGTTTGAGATAGAGTGATTTCCCCGTTTTACGTTTGTTGTGGAATAATTATACTTTTTTGTGTAATAAACCTATCACTATTTTTTAAAAATTAACGGCACAACTCATCAAGCTGAAATTTTCTCTGAAGGCAGATGGTAATGACTTCTACTTGTAGAAAAAATTTCAGGCCAATCTGATGTTTGTTGTTTGAGATAGAGTGATTTCCCCGTTTTACGTTTGTTGTGGAAAATTTATACTTTTTTGTGTAATAAACCTATCAATATTTTTTAAAAAATAACGGCACAACTCATCAAGCTGAAATTTTTACAGCAGGCAGTTGGTAATGACTTCTACTTGTAGAAAAAATTTCAGGCCAATCTGATGTTTGTTGTTTGAGATAGAGTGATTTCGCCGTTTTACGTTTGTTGTGGAATAATTATACTTTTTTGTGTAATAAACCTATCACTATTTTTTAAAAATTAACGGCACAACTCATCAAGCTGAAATTTTTACAGTAGGCAGTTGGTAATGACTTCTACTTGTAGAAAAAATTTCAGGCAAATCTGACGGTTGGGGTTAGAGATAGAGTGATTTCCCCGGTTTACTTTTGTTGTGGAAAACATTAATTGAAGATTTTTAACAAAAGAAAGGCAGTATTCATATAGGACATTAAAAACATCTCGGATTGTTGGTTGTTCTTAGTAACGTTCAACCTGCTTGCAAACGGGGTGATCGGGTTTAGAATCGAAAAAAAAATCGGCGTGGAAACTAACTTATTAAAAAGGGGAAGCCTGGCTCAAAGTTTCCCCATGGGACACGGCAATGAGTCTTAGTACCTGAAATCTGATGTCTGTGTTAGGGAAGCTGAACTTTCTTTTTTTTTTTTGTGCGCTTTGTAGTGACTACTCTATAATGGTTGAGTTTGCAATAATTTCTACTTGTAGAAACAATTTCAGGCCAATCTGAAGGTTGGGGTTAGAGATAGAGCGATTTGCCTGTTTTACTCTTGTGTAATAAATCTATTACGATTTTTTTAAATTAACGGCACAACTTATCAAGCTGAAATTTTTACAGCAGGCAGTTGGTAATGACTTCTACTTGTAGAAAAAAATTCAGGCCAACCTGATGTTTGTTGTTTGAGATAGAGTGATTTCCCCGTTTTACGTTTGTTGTGGAATAATTATACTTTTTTTTGTAATAAACCTATCACTATTTTTTTAAATTAACGGCACAACTCATCATGCTGAAATTTTCACAGAAGGCAGTTGGTAATGACTTCTACTTGTAGAAAAAATTTCAGGCCAATCTGACGGTTGGGGTTAGAGATAGAGTGATTTCCCCGGTTTACTTTTGTTGTGGAAAACATTAATTGTAGATTTTTAACAAAAGAAAAGCAGTATTCATAAAGGACATTAAAAAACATCTCGGATTGTTGGTTGTTCTTAGTAACGTTCAACCTGCTTGCAAACGGGGTGATCGGGTTTAGAATCGAAAAAAAATCGGCGTGGAAACTACCTTATTAAAAAGGGGAAGCCTGGCTCAAAGTTTCCCCATGAGACACGGCAATGAGTCTTAGCACCTGAAATCTGATGTATGTGTTAGGGAAGCTGAACTTTTTTTTTTTTTTTTTTGTGCGCTTTGAAGTGACTACTCTATAATGGTTGAGTTTGCAATAATTTCTACTTGTAGAAACAATTTCAGGCCAATCTGATGTTTGTTGTTTGAGATAGAGTGATTTCCCCGTTTTACGTTTGTTGTGGAATAATTATACTTTTTTGTGTAATAAACCTATCACTATTTTTTAAAAATTAACGGCGCAACTCATCAAGCTGAAATTTTCTCTGAAGGCAAATGGTAATGACTTCTACTTGTAGAAAAAATTTCAGGCCAATCTGATGTTTGTTGTTTGAGATAGAGTGATTTCTCCGTTTTACGTTTGTTGTGGAATAATTATACTTTTTTGTGTAATAAACCTATCACTATTTTTTAAAAATTAACGGCACAACTCATCAAGCTGAAATTTTCTCTAAAGGCAGATGGTAATGACTTCTACTTGAAGAAAACATTTCAGGCCAATCTGATGTTTGTTGTTTGAGATAAAGTGATTTCCCCGTTTTACGTTTGTTGTGGAATAATTATACTTTTTTGTGTAATAAACCTATCACTATTTTTTAAAAATTAACGGCACAACTCATCAGGCTGAAATTTTCACAGAAGACAGTTGGTCAATACTTCTACTTGTAGAAAAAATTTCAGGCCAATCTGATGTTTGTTGTTTGAGATAGAGTGATTTTCCCATTTTACGTTTGTTGTGGAATAATTATACTTTTTTGTGTAATAAACCTATCACTATTTTTTTAAAATTAACGGCACAACTCATCAAGCTGAAATTTACTCTGAAGGCAGATGGTAATGACTTCTACTTGTAGAAAAAATTTCAGGCCAATCTGATGTTTGTTGTTTGAGATAGAGTGATTTCCCCGTTTTACGTTTGGTGTGGAATAATTATACTTTTTTGTGTAATAAACCTATCACTATTTTTTAAAAATTAACGGCGCAACTCATCAAGCTGAAATTTTCTCTGAAGGCAGATGGTAATGACTTCTACTTGTAGAAAAAATTTCAGGCCAATCTGATGTTTGTTGTTTGAGATAGAGTGATTTCCCCGTTTTACGTTTGTTGTGGAATAATTATACTTTTTTGTGTAATAAACCTATCACTATTTTTTAAAAATTAACGGCACAACTCATCAAGCTGAAATTTTCTCTGAAGGCAGATGGTAATGACTTCTACTTGTAGAAAAAATTTCAGGCCAATCTGATGTTTGTTGTTTGAGATAGAGTGATTTCCCCGTTTTACGTTTGTTGTGGAAAATTTATACTTTTTTGTGTAATAAACCTATCAATATTTTTTAAAAAATAACGGCACAACTCATCAAGCTGAAATTTTTACAGCAGGCAGTTGGTAATGACTTCTACTTGTAGAAAAAATTTCAGGCCAATCTGATGTTTGTTGTTTGAGATAGAGTGATTTCCCCGTTTTACGTTTGTTGTGGAATAATTATACTTTTTTGTGTAATAAACCTATCACTATTTTTTAAAAATTAACGGCACAACTCATCAAGCTGAAATTTTTACAGTAGGCAGTTGGTAATGACTTCTACTTGTAGAAAAAATTTCAGGCCAATCTGACGGTTGGGGTTAGAGATAGAGTGATTTCCCCGGTTTACTTTTGTTGTGGAAAACATTAATTGAAGATTTTTAACAAAAGAAAGGCAGTATTCATATAGGACATTAAAAACATCTCGGATTGTTGGTTGTTCTTAGTAACGTTCAACCTGCTTGCAAACGGGGTGATCGGGTTTAGAATCGAAAAAAAAATCGGCGTGGAAACTAACTTATTAAAAAGGGGAAGCCTGGCTCAAAGTTTCCCCATGAGACACGGCAATGAGTCTTAGCACCTGAAATCTGATGTCTGTGTTAGGGAATCTGAACTTTTTTTTTTTTTTTTTTTTTTTTTTTTTTTTTTTTTTGCGCTTTGTAGTGACTACTCCATAATGGTTGAGTTTGCAATAATTTCTACTTGTAGAAACAATTTCAGGCCAATCTGAAGGTTGGGGTTAGAGATAGAGCGATTTGCCTGTTTTACTCTTGTGTAATAAATCTATTACGATTTTTTTAAATAAACGGCGCAACTTATCAAGCCGAAATTTTCACAGAAGGCAGTTGGTAATGACTTCTACTTGTAGAAAAAATTTCAGGCCAATCTGATGTTTGTTGTTTGAGATAGAGTGATTTCCCCGTTTTACGTTTGTTGTGGAAAATTTATACTTTTTTGTGTAATAAACCTATCACTATTTTTTAAAAAATAACGGCACAGTTTATCAAGCTGAAATTTTCACAGAAGGCAGTTGGTAATGACTTCTACTTGTAGAAAAAAATTCAGGCCAATCTGATGTTTGTTGTTTGAGATAGAGTGATTTCCCCGTTTTACGTTTGTTGTGGAAAATTTATACTTTTTTGTGTAATAAACCTATCAATATTTTTTAAAAAATAACGGCACAACTCATCAAGCTGAAATTTTCTCTGAAGGCAGATGGTAATGACTTCTACTTGTAGAAAAAATTTCAAGCCAATCTGATGTTTGTTGTTTGAGATAGAGTGATTTCCCCGTTTTACGTTTGTTGTGGAATAATTATACTTTTTTGTGTAATAAACCTATCACTATTTTTTAAAAATTAACGGCGCAACTCATCAAGCTGAAATTTTCTCTGAAGGCAGATGGTAATGACTTCTACTTGTAGAAAAAAATTCAGGCCAATCTGATGTTTGTTGTTTGAGATAGAGTGATTTCCCCGTTTTACGTTTGTTGTGGAATAATTATACTTTTTTTGTGTAATAAACCTATCACTATTTTTTAAAAATTAACGGCACAACTCATCAAGCTGAAATTTTCTCTGAAGGCAGATGGTAATGACTTCTACTTGTAGAAAAAATTTCAGGCCAATCTGATGTTTGTTGTTTGAGATAGAGTGATTTCCCCGTTTTACGTTTGTTGTGGAATAATTATACTTTTTTTGTGTAATAAACCTATCACTATTTTTTAAAAATTAACGGCGCAACTCATCAAGCTGAAATTTTCTCTGAAGGCAGATGGTAATGACTTCTACTTGTAGAAAAAATTTCAGGCCAATCTGATGTTTGTTGTTTGAGATAGAGTGATTTCCCCGTTTTACGTTTGTTGTGGAATAATTATACTTTTTTGTGTAATAAACTTATCACTATTATTTTAAAACAACGGCGCAACTCATCAAGCTGAAATTTTTACAGCAGGCAGTTGGTAATGACTTCTACTTGTAGAAAAAAATTCAGGCCAATCTGATGTTTGTTGTTTGAGATAGAGTGATTTCCCCGTTTTACGTTTGTTGTGGAATAATTATACTTTTTTGTGTAATAAACCTATCACTATTTTTTAAAAATTAACGGCACAACTCATCAAGCTGAAATTTTTACAGTAGGCAGTTGGTAATGACTTCTACTTGTAGAAAAAATTTCAGGCCAATCTGACGGTTGGGGTTAGAGATAGAGTGATTTCCCCGGTTTACTTTTGTTGTGGAAAACATTAATTGAAGATTTTTAACAAAAGAAAAGCAGTATTCATATAGGACATTAAAAACATCTCGGATTGTTGGTTGTTCTTAGTAACGTTCAACCTGCTTGCAAACGGGGTGATCGGGTTTAGAATCGAAAAAAAAATCGGCGTGGAAACTAACTTATTAAAAAGGGGAAGCCTGGCTCAAAGTTTCCCCATGAGACACGGCAATGAGTCTTAGCACCTGAAATCTGATGTCTGTGTTAGGGAATCTGAACTTTTTTTTTTTTTTTTTTTTTTTTTTTGCGCTTTGTAGTGACTACTCCATAATGGTTGAGTTTGCAATAATTTCTACTTGTAGAAACAATTTCAGGCCAATCTGAAGGTTGGGGTTAGAGATAGAGCGATTTGCCTGTTTTACTCTTGTGTAATAAATCTATTACGATTTTTTTAAATAAACGGCGCAACTTATCAAGCCGAAATTTTCACAGAAGGCAGTTGGTAATGACTTCTACTTGTAGAAAAAATTTCAGGCCAATCTGATGTTTGTTGTTTGAGATAGAGTGATTTCCCCGTTTTACGTTTGTTGTGGAATAATTATACTTTTTTGTGTAATAAACCTATCACTATTTTTTAAAAATTAACGGCACAGTTTATCAAGCTGAAATTTTCACAGAAGGCAGTTGGTAATGACTTCTACTTGTAGAAAAAAATTCAGGCCAATCTGATGTTTGTTGTTTGAGATAGAGTGATTTCCCCGTTTTACGTTTGTTGTGGAAAATTTATACTTTTTTGTGTAATAAACTTATTAATATTTTTTAAAAAATAACGGCACAACTCATCAAGCTGAAATTTTCTCTGAAGGCAGATGGTAATGACTTCTACTTGTAGAAAAAATTTCAGGCCAATCTGATGTTTGTTGTTTGAGATAGAGTGATTTCCCCGTTTTACGTTTGTTGTGGAATAATTATACTTTTTTGTGTAATAAACCTATCACTATTTTTTAAAAATTAACGGCGCAACTCATCAAGCTGAAATTTTCTCTGAAGGCAGATGGTAATGACTTCTACTTGTAGAAAAAATTTCAGGCCAATCTGATGTTTGTTGTTTGAGATAGAGTGATTTCCCCGTTTTACGTTTGTTGTGGAAAATTTATACTTTTTTGTGTAATAAACCTATCAATATTTTTTAAAAAATAACGGCACAACTCATCAAGCTGAAATTTTTACAGCAGGTAGTTGGTAATGACTTCTACTTGTAGAAAAAATTTCAGGCCAATCTGATGTTTGTTGTTTGAGATAGAGTGATTTCCCCGTTTTACGTTTGTTGTGGAATAATTATACTTTTTTTGTAATAAACCTATCACTATTTTTTAAAAATTAACGGCACAACTCATCAAGCTGAAATTTTCTCTGAAGGCAGATGGTAATGACTTCTACTTGTAGAAAAAATTTCAGGCCAATCTGATGTTTGTTGTTTGAGATAGAGTGATTTCCCCGTTTTACGTTTGTTGTGGAATAATTATACTTTTTTGTGTAATAAACCTATCACTATTTTTTAAAAATTAACGGCACAACTCATCAAGCTGAAATTTTCTCTGAAGGCAGATGGTAATGACTTCTACTTGTAGAAAAAATTTCAGGCCAATCTGATGTTTGTTGTTTGAGATAGAGTGATTTCCCCGTTTTACGTTTGTTGTGGAAAATTTATACTTTTTTGTGTAATAAACCTATCAATATTTTTTAAAAAATAACGGCACAACTCATCAAGCTGAAATTTTTACAGCAGGTAGTTGGTAATGACTTCTACTTGTAGAAAAAATTTCAGGCCAATCTGATGTTTGTTGTTTGAGATAGAGTGATTTCCCCGTTTTACGTTTGTTGTGGAATAATTATACTTTTTTTGTGTAATAAACCTATCACTATTTTTTAAAAATTAACGGCACAACTCATCAAGCTGAAATTTTCTCTGAAGGCAGATGGTAATGACTTCTACTTGTAGAAAAAATTTCAGGCCAATCTGATGTTTGTTGTTTGAGATAGAGTGATTTCCCCGTTTTACGTTTGTTGTGGAATAATTATACTTTTTTGTGTAATAAACCTATCACTATTTTTTAAAAATTAACGGCACAACTCATCAAGCTGAAATTTTCTCTGAAGGCAGATGGTAATGACTTCTACTTGTAGAAAAAATTTCAGGCCAATCTGATGTTTGTTGTTTGAGATAGAGTGATTTCCCCGTTTTACGTTTGTTGTGGAATAATTATACTTTTTTGTGTAATAAACCTATCACTATTTTTTAAAAATTAACGGCACAACTCATCAAGCTGAAATTTTCTCTGAAGGCAGATGGTAATGACTTCTACTTGTAGAAAAAATTTCAGGCCAATCTGATGTTTGTTGTTTGAGATAGAGTGATTTCCCCGTTTAACGTTTGTTGTGGAAAATTTATACTTTTTTGTGTAATAAACCTATCAATATTTTTTAAAAAATAACGGCACAACTCATCAAGCTGAAATTTTTACAGCAGGCAGTTGGTAATGACTTCAACTTGTAGAAAAAATTTCAGGCCAATCTGATGTTTGTTGTTTGAGATAGAGTGATTTCCCCGTTTTACGTTTGTTGTGGAAAATTTATACTTTTTTGTGTAATAAACCTATCACTATTTTTTAAAAATTAACGGCACAACTCATCAAGCTGAAATTTTCTCTGAAGGCAGATGGTAATGACTTCTACTTGTAGAAAAAATTTCAGGCCAATCTGATGTTTGTTGTTTGAGATAGAGTGATTTCCCCGTTTAACGTTTGTTGTGGAAAATTTATACTTTTTTGTGTAATAAACCTATCAATATTTTTTTAAAAAATAACGGCACAGCTCATCAAGCTGAAATTTTCTCTGAAGGCAGATGGTAATGACTTCTACTTGTAGAAAAAATTTCAGGCCAATCTGATGTTTGTTGTTTGAGATAGAGTGATTTCCCCGTTTTACGTTTGTTGTGGAATAATTATACTTTTTTGTGTAATAAACTTATCACTATTATTTTAAAACAACGGCGCAACTCATCAAGCTGAAATTTTTACAGCAGGCAGTTGGTAATGACTTCTACTTGTAGAAAAAATTTCAGGCCAATCTGATGTTTGTTGTTTGAGATAGAGTGATTTCCCCGTTTTACGTTTGTTGTGGAAAATTTATACTTTTTTGTGTAATAAACCTATCAATATTTTTTAAAAAATAACGGCACAACTCATCAAGCTGAAATTTTCTCTGAAGGCAGATGGTAATGACTTCTACTTGTAGAAAAAATTTCAGGCCAATCTGATGTTTGTTGTTTGAGTTAGTGTGATTTCCCCGTTTTACGTTTGTTGTGGAATAATTATACTTTTTTGTGTAATAAACTTATCACTATTATTTTAAAACAACGGCGCAACTCATCAAGCTGAAATTTTTACAGCAGGCAGTTGGTAATGACTTCTACTTGTAGAAAAAATTTCAGGCCAATCTGATGTTTGTTGTTTGAGATAGAGTGATTTCCCCGTTTAACGTTTGTTGTGGAAAATTTATACTTTTTTGTGTAATAAACCTATCAATATTTTTTAAAAAATAACGGCACAACTCATCAAGCTGAAATTTTTACAGCAGGCAGTTGGTAATGACTTCTACTTGTAGAAAAAATTTCAGGCCAATCTGATGTTTGTTGTTTGAGATAGAGTGATTTCCCCGTTTTACGTTTGTTGTGGAAAATTTATACTTTTTTGTGTAATAAACCTATCAATATTTTTTAAAAAATAACGGCACAACTCATCAAGCTGAAATTTTCTCTGAAGGCAGATGGTAATGACTTCTACTTGTAGAAAAAATTTCAGGCCAATCTGATGTTTGTTGTTTGAGTTAGTGTGATTTCCCCGTTTTACGTTTGTTGTGGAATAATTATACTTTTTTTGTGTAATAAACCTATCACTATTTTTTTAAAATTAACGGCACAACTCATCAAGCTGAAATTTTCTCTGAAGGCAGATGGTAATGACTTCTACTTGTAGAAAAAATTTCAGGCCAATCTGATGTTTGTTGTTTGAGATAGAGTGATTTCCCCGTTTTACGTTTGTTGTGGAATAATTATACTTTTTTGTGTAATAAACTTATCACTATTATTTTAAAACAACGGCGCAACTCATCAAGCTGAAATTTTTACAGCAGGCAGTTGGTAATGACTTCTACTTGTAGAAAAAATTTCAGGCCAATCTGATGTTTGTTGTTTGAGATAGAGTGATTTCCCCGTTTAACGTTTGTTGTGGAAAATTTATACTTTTTTGTGTAATAAACCTATCAATATTTTTTAAAAAATAACGGCACAACTCATCAAGCTGAAATTTTTACAGCAGGCAGTTGGTAATGACTTCTACTTGTAGAAAAAATTTCAGGCCAATCTGATGTTTGTTGTTTGAGATAGAGTGATTTCCCCGTTTTACGTTTGTTGTGGAAAATTTATACTTTTTTGTGTAATAAACCTATCAATATTTTTTAAAAAATAACGGCACAACTCATCAAGCTGAAATTTTCTCTGAAGGCAGATGGTAATGACTTCTACTTGTAGAAAAAATTTCAGGCCAATCTGATGTTTGTTGTTTGAGTTAGTGTGATTTCCCCGTTTTACGTTTGTTGTGGAATAATTATACTTTTTTTGTGTAATAAACCTATCACTATTTTTTTAAAATTAACGGCACAACTCATCAAGCTGAAATTTTCTCTGAAGGCAGATGGTAATGACTTCTACTTGTAGAAAAAATTTCAGGCCAATCTGATGTTTGTTGTTTGAGATAGAGTGATTTCCCCGTTTTACGTTTGTTGTGGAATAATTATACTTTTTTGTGTAATAAACTTATCACTATTATTTTAAAACAACGGCGCAACTCATCAAGCTGAAATTTTTACAGCAGGCAGTTGGTAATGACTTCTACTTGTAGAAAAAATTTCAGGCCAATCTGATGTTTGTTGTTTGAGATAGAGTGATTTCCCCGTTTTACGTTTGTTGTGGAAAATTTATACTTTTTTGTGTAATAAACCTATCAATATTTTTTAAAAAATAACGGCACAACTCATCAAGCTGAAATTTTTACAGCAGGTAGTTGGTAATGACTTCTACTTGTATAAAAAATTTCAGGCCAATCTGATGTTTGTTGTTTGAGATAGAGTGATTTCCCCGTTTTACGTTTGTTGTGGAAAATTTATACTTTTTTGTGTAATAAACCTATCAATATTTTTTAAAAAATAACGGCACAACTCATCAAGCTGAAATTTTTACAGCAGGTAGTTGGTAATGACTTCTACTTGTAGAAAAAATTTCAGGCCAATCTGATGTTTGTTGTTTGAGATAGAGTGATTTCCCCGTTTTACGTTTGTTGTGGAAAATTTATACTTTTTTGTGTAATAAACCTATCAATATTTTTTAAAAAATAACGGCACAACTCATCAAGCTGAAATTTTCTCTGAAGGCAGATGGTAATGACTTCTACTTGTAGAAAAAATTTCAGGCCAATCTGATGTTTGTTGTTTGAGATAGAGTGATTTCCCCGTTTTACGTTTGTTGTGGAAAATTTATACTTTTTTGTGTAATAAACCTATCACTATTTTTTAAAAATTAACGGCGCAACTCATCAAGCTGAAATTTTCTCTGAAGGCAGATGGTAATGACTTCTACTTGTAGAAAAAATTTCAGGCCAATCTGATGTTTGTTGTTTGAGATAGAGTGATTTCCCCGTTTTACGTTTGTTGTGGAATAATTATACTTTTTTGTGTAATAAACTTATCACTATTATTTTAAAACAACGGCGCAACTCATCAAGCTGAAATTTTTACAGCAGGCAGTTGGTAATGACTTCTACTTGTAGAAAAAATTTCAGGCCAATCTGATGTTTGTTGTTTGAGATAGAGTGATTTCCCCGTTTTACGTTTGTTGTGGAAAATTTATACTTTTTTGTGTAATAAACCTATCAATATTTTTTAAAAAATAACGGCACAACTCATCAAGCTGAAATTTTTACAGCAGGTAGTTGGTAATGACTTCTACTTGTATAAAAAATTTCAGGCCAATCTGATGTTTGTTGTTTGAGATAGAGTGATTTCCCCGTTTTACGTTTGTTGTGGAAAATTTATACTTTTTTGTGTAATAAACCTATCAATATTTTTTAAAAAATAACGGCACAACTCATCAAGCTGAAATTTTTACAGCAGGTAGTTGGTAATGACTTCTACTTGTAGAAAAAATTTCAGGCCAATCTGATGTTTGTTGTTTGAGATAGAGTGATTTCCCCGTTTTACGTTTGTTGTGGAATAATTATACTTTTTGTGTAATAAACCTATCATTTTTTTTTTAAAAATTAACGGCACAACTCATCAAGCTGAAATTTTCTCTGAAGGCAGATGGTAATAAATTCTACTTGTAGAAAAAATTTCAGGCCAATCTGATGTTTGTTGTTTGAGATAGAGTGATTTCCCCGTTTTACGTTTGTTGTGGAAAATTTATACTTTTTTGTGTAATAAACCTATCAATATTTTTTAAAAAATAACGGCACAACTCATCAAGCTGAAATTTTCTCTGAAGGCAGATGGTAATGACTTCTACTTGTAGAAAAAATTTCAGGCCAATCTGATGTTTGTTGTTTGAGATAGAGTGATTTCCCCGTTTAACGTTTGTTGTGGAAAATTTATACTTTTTTGTGTAATAAACCTATCAATATTTTTTTTAAAAATAACGGCACAGCTCATCAAGCTGAAATTTTCTCTGAAGGCAGATGGTAATGACTTCTACTTGTAGAAAAAATTTCAGGCCAATCTGATGTTTGTTGTTTGAGATAGAGTGATTTCCCCGTTTTACGTTTGTTGTGGAATAATTATACTTTTTGTGTAATAAACCTATCATTTTTTTTTTAAAAATTAACGGCACAACTCATCAAGCTGAAATTTTCTCTGAAGGCAGATGGTAATAAATTCTACTTGTAGAAAAAATTTCAGGCCAATCTGATGTTTGTTGTTTGAGATAGAGTGATTTCCCCGTTTTACGTTTGTTGTGGAAAATTTATACTTTTTTGTGTAATAAACCTATCAATATTTTTTAAAAAATAACGGCACAACTCATCAAGCTGAAATTTTCTCTGAAGGCAGATGGTAATGACTTCTACTTGTAGAAAAAATTTCAGGCCAATCTGATGTTTGTTGTTTGAGATAGAGTGATTTCCCCGTTTTACGTTTGTTGTGGAAAATTTATACTTTTTTGTGTAATAAACCTATCACTATTTTTTAAAAATTAACGGCGCAACTCATCAAGCTGAAATTTTCTCTGAAGGCAGATGGTAATGACTTCTACTTGTAGAAAAAATTTCAGGCCAATCTGATGTTTGTTGTTTGAGATAGAGTGATTTCCCCGTTTTACGTTTGTTGTGGAATAATTATACTTTTTTGTGTAATAAACTTATCACTATTATTTTAAAACAACGGCGCAACTCATCAAGCTGAAATTTTTACAGCAGGCAGTTGGTAATGACTTCTACTTGTAGAAAAAATTTCAGGCCAATCTGATGTTTGTTGTTTGAGATAGAGTGATTTCCCCGTTTTACGTTTGTTGTGGAAAATTTATACTTTTTTGTGTAATAAACCTATCAATATTTTTTAAAAAATAACGGCACAACTCATCAAGCTGAAATTTTTACAGCAGGTAGTTGGTAATGACTTCTACTTGTATAAAAAATTTCAGGCCAATCTGATGTTTGTTGTTTGAGATAGAGTGATTTCCCCGTTTTACGTTTGTTGTGGAAAATTTATACTTTTTTGTGTAATAAACCTATCAATATTTTTTAAAAAATAACGGCACAACTCATCAAGCTGAAATTTTTACAGCAGGTAGTTGGTAATGACTTCTACTTGTAGAAAAAATTTCAGGCCAATCTGATGTTTGTTGTTTGAGATAGAGTGATTTCCCCGTTTTACGTTTGTTGTGGAATAATTATACTTTTTGTGTAATAAACCTATCATTTTTTTTTTAAAAATTAACGGCACAACTCATCAAGCTGAAATTTTCTCTGAAGGCAGATGGTAATAAATTCTACTTGTAGAAAAAATTTCAGGCCAATCTGATGTTTGTTGTTTGAGATAGAGTGATTTCCCCGTTTTACGTTTGTTGTGGAAAATTTATACTTTTTTGTGTAATAAACCTATCAATATTTTTTAAAAAATAACGGCACAACTCATCAAGCTGAAATTTTCTCTGAAGGCAGATGGTAATGACTTCTACTTGTAGAAAAAATTTCAGGCCAATCTGATGTTTGTTGTTTGAGATAGAGTGATTTCCCCGTTTAACGTTTGTTGTGGAAAATTTATACTTTTTTGTGTAATAAACCTATCAATATTTTTTTAAAAAATAACGGCACAGCTCATCAAGCTGAAATTTTCTCTGAAGGCAGATGGTAATGACTTCTACTTGTAGAAAAAATTTCAGGCCAATCTGATGTTTGTTGTTTGAGATAGAGTGATTTCCCCGTTTTACGTTTGTTGTGGAATAATTATACTTTTTTGTGTAATAAACTTATCACTATTATTTTAAAACAACGGCGCAACTCATCAAGCTGAAATTTTTACAGCAGGCAGTTGGTAATGACTTCTACTTGTAGAAAAAATTTCAGGCCAATCTGATGTTTGTTGTTTGAGATAGAGTGATTTCCCCGTTTTACGTTTGTTGTGGAAAATTTATACTTTTTTGTGTAATAAACCTATCAATATTTTTTAAAAAATAACGGCACAACTCATCAAGCTGAAATTTTCTCTGAAGGCAGATGGTAATGACTTCTACTTGTAGAAAAAATTTCAGGCCAATCTGATGTTTGTTGTTTGAGTTAGTGTGATTTCCCCGTTTTACGTTTGTTGTGGAATAATTATACTTTTTTGTGTAATAAACTTATCACTATTATTTTAAAACAACGGCGCAACTCATCAAGCTGAAATTTTTACAGCAGGCAGTTGGTAATGACTTCTACTTGTAGAAAAAATTTCAGGCCAATCTGATGTTTGTTGTTTGAGATAGAGTGATTTCCCCGTTTAACGTTTGTTGTGGAAAATTTATACTTTTTTGTGTAATAAACCTATCAATATTTTTTAAAAAATAACGGCACAACTCATCAAGCTGAAATTTTTACAGCAGGTAGTTGGTAATGACTTCTACTTGTAGAAAAAATTTCAGGCCAATCTGATGTTTGTTGTTTGAGATAGAGTGATTTCCCCGTTTTACGTTTGTTGTGGAATAATTATACTTTTTGTGTAATAAACCTATCATTTTTTTTTTAAAAATTAACGGCACAACTCATCAAGCTGAAATTTTCTCTGAAGGCAGATGGTAATAAATTCTACTTGTAGAAAAAATTTCAGGCCAATCTGATGTTTGTTGTTTGAGATAGAGTGATTTCCCCGTTTTACGTTTGTTGTGGAATAATTATACTTTTTGTGTAATAAACCTATCATTTTTTTTTTAAAAATTAACGGCACAACTCATCAAGCTGAAATTTTCTCTGAAGGCAGATGGTAATAAATTCTACTTGTAGAAAAAATTTCAGGCCAATCTGATGTTTGTTGTTTGAGATAGAGTGATTTCCCCGTTTTACGTTTGTTGTGGAAAATTTATACTTTTTTGTGTAATAAACCTATCAATATTTTTTAAAAAATAACGGCACAACTCATCAAGCTGAAATTTTCTCTGAAGGCAGATGGTAATGACTTCTACTTGTAGAAAAAATTTCAGGCCAATCTGATGTTTGTTGTTTGAGATAGAGTGATTTCCCCGTTTTACGTTTGTTGTGGAAAATTTATACTTTTTTGTGTAATAAACCTATCACTATTTTTTAAAAATTAACGGCGCAACTCATCAAGCTGAAATTTTCTCTGAAGGCAGATGGTAATGACTTCTACTTGTAGAAAAAATTTCAGGCCAATCTGATGTTTGTTGTTTGAGATAGAGTGATTTCCCCGTTTTACGTTTGTTGTGGAATAATTATACTTTTTTGTGTAATAAACTTATCACTATTATTTTAAAACAACGGCGCAACTCATCAAGCTGAAATTTTTACAGCAGGCAGTTGGTAATGACTTCTACTTGTAGAAAAAATTTCAGGCCAATCTGATGTTTGTTGTTTGAGATAGAGTGATTTCCCCGTTTTACGTTTGTTGTGGAAAATTTATACTTTTTTGTGTAATAAACCTATCAATATTTTTTAAAAAATAACGGCACAACTCATCAAGCTGAAATTTTTACAGCAGGTAGTTGGTAATGACTTCTACTTGTATAAAAAATTTCAGGCCAATCTGATGTTTGTTGTTTGAGATAGAGTGATTTCCCCGTTTTACGTTTGTTGTGGAAAATTTATACTTTTTTGTGTAATAAACCTATCAATATTTTTTAAAAAATAACGGCACAACTCATCAAGCTGAAATTTTTACAGCAGGTAGTTGGTAATGACTTCTACTTGTAGAAAAAATTTCAGGCCAATCTGATGTTTGTTGTTTGAGATAGAGTGATTTCCCCGTTTTACGTTTGTTGTGGAATAATTATACTTTTTGTGTAATAAACCTATCATTTTTTTTTAAAAAATTAACGGCACAACTCATCAAGCTGAAATTTTCTCTGAAGGCAGATGGTAATAAATTCTACTTGTAGAAAAAATTTCAGGCCAATCTGATGTTTGTTGTTTGAGATAGAGTGATTTCCCCGTTTTACGTTTGTTGTGGAAAATTTATACTTTTTTGTGTAATAAACCTATCAATATTTTTTAAAAAATAACGGCACAACTCATCAAGCTGAAATTTTCTCTGAAGGCAGATGGTAATGACTTCTACTTGTAGAAAAAATTTCAGGCCAATCTGATGTTTGTTGTTTGAGATAGAGTGATTTCCCCGTTTAACGTTTGTTGTGGAAAATTTATACTTTTTTGTGTAATAAACCTATCAATATTTTTTTAAAAAATAACGGCACAGCTCATCAAGCTGAAATTTTCTCTGAAGGCAGATGGTAATGACTTCTACTTGTAGAAAAAATTTCAGGCCAATCTGATGTTTGTTGTTTGAGATAGAGTGATTTCCCCGTTTTACGTTTGTTGTGGAATAATTATACTTTTTTGTGTAATAAACTTATCACTATTATTTTAAAACAACGGCGCAACTCATCAAGCTGAAATTTTTACAGCAGGCAGTTGGTAATGACTTCTACTTGTAGAAAAAATTTCAGGCCAATCTGATGTTTGTTGTTTGAGATAGAGTGATTTCCCCGTTTTACGTTTGTTGTGGAAAATTTATACTTTTTTGTGTAATAAACCTATCAATATTTTTTAAAAAATAACGGCACAACTCATCAAGCTGAAATTTTCTCTGAAGGCAGATGGTAATGACTTCTACTTGTAGAAAAAATTTCAGGCCAATCTGATGTTTGTTGTTTGAGTTAGTGTGATTTCCCCGTTTTACGTTTGTTGTGGAATAATTATACTTTTTTGTGTAATAAACTTATCACTATTATTTTAAAACAACGGCGCAACTCATCAAGCTGAAATTTTTACAGCAGGCAGTTGGTAATGACTTCTACTTGTAGAAAAAATTTCAGGCCAATCTGATGTTTGTTGTTTGAGATAGAGTGATTTCCCCGTTTAACGTTTGTTGTGGAAAATTTATACTTTTTTGTGTAATAAACCTATCAATATTTTTTAAAAAATAACGGCACAACTCATCAAGCTGAAATTTTTACAGCAGGCAGTTGGTAATGACTTCTACTTGTAGAAAAAATTTCAGGCCAATCTGATGTTTGTTGTTTGAGATAGAGTGATTTCCCCGTTTTACGTTTGTTGTGGAAAATTTATACTTTTTTGTGTAATAAACCTATCAATATTTTTTAAAAAATAACGGCACAACTCATCAAGCTGAAATTTTCTCTGAAGGCAGATGGTAATGACTTCTACTTGTAGAAAAAATTTCAGGCCAATCTGATGTTTGTTGTTTGAGTTAGTGTGATTTCCCCGTTTTACGTTTGTTGTGGAATAATTATACTTTTTTTGTGTAATAAACCTATCACTATTTTTTTAAAATTAACGGCACAACTCATCAAGCTGAAATTTTCTCTGAAGACAGATGGTAATGACTTCTACTTGTAGAAAAAATTTCAGGCCAATCTGATGTTTGTTGTTTGAGATAGAGTGATTTCCCCGTTTTACGTTTGTTGTGGAATAATTATACTTTTTTGTGTAATAAACTTATCACTATTATTTTAAAACAACGGCGCAACTCATCAAGCTGAAATTTTTACAGCAGGCAGTTGGTAATGACTTCTACTTGTAGAAAAAATTTCAGGCCAATCTGATGTTTGTTGTTTGAGATAGAGTGATTTCCCCGTTTAACGTTTGTTGTGGAAAATTTATACTTTTTTGTGTAATAAACCTATCAATATTTTTTAAAAAATAACGGCACAACTCATCAAGCTGAAATTTTTACAGCAGGCAGTTGGTAATGACTTCTACTTGTAGAAAAAATTTCAGGCCAATCTGATGTTTGTTGTTTGAGATAGAGTGATTTCCCCGTTTTACGTTTGTTGTGGAAAATTTATACTTTTTTGTGTAATAAACCTATCACTATTTTTTAAAAAATAACGGCACAGTTTATCAAGCTGAAATTTTCACAGAAGGCAGTTGGTAATGACTTCTACTTGTAGAAAAAAATTCAGGCCAATCTGATGTTTGTTGTTTGAGATAGAGTGATTTCCCCGTTTTACGTTTGTTGTGGAAAATTTATACTTTTTTGTGTAATAAACCTATCAATATTTTTTAAAAAATAACGGCACAACTCATCAAGCTGAAATTTTCTCTGAAGGCAGATGGTAATGACTTCTACTTGTAGAAAAAATTTCAAGCCAATCTGATGTTTGTTGTTTGAGATAGAGTGATTTCCCCGTTTTACGTTTGTTGTGGAATAATTATACTTTTTTGTGTAATAAACCTATCACTATTTTTTAAAAATTAACGGCGCAACTCATCAAGCTGAAATTTTCTCTGAAGGCAGATGGTAATGACTTCTACTTGTAGAAAAAAATTCAGGCCAATCTGATGTTTGTTGTTTGAGTTAGTGTGATTTCCCCGTTTTACGTTTGTTGTGGAATAATTATACTTTTTTTGTGTAATAAACCTATCACTATTTTTTAAAAATTAACGGCACAACTCATCAAGCTGAAATTTTCTCTGAAGGCAGATGGTAATGACTTCTACTTGTAGAAAAAATTTCAGGCCAATCTGATGTTTGTTGTTTGAGATAGAGTGATTTCCCCGTTTTACGTTTGTTGTGGAATAATTATACTTTTTTTGTGTAATAAACCTATCACTATTTTTTAAAAATTAACGGCGCAACTCATCAAGCTGAAATTTTCTCTGAAGGCAGATGGTAATGACTTCTACTTGTAGAAAAAATTTCAGGCCAATCTGATGTTTGTTGTTTGAGATAGAGTGATTTCCCCGTTTTACGTTTGTTGTGGAATAATTATACTTTTTTGTGTAATAAACTTATCACTATTATTTTAAAACAACGGCGCAACTCATCAAGCTGAAATTTTTACAGCAGGCAGTTGGTAATGACTTCTACTTGTAGAAAAAAATTCAGGCCAATCTGATGTTTGTTGTTTGAGATAGAGTGATTTCCCCGTTTTACGTTTGTTGTGGAATAATTATACTTTTTTGTGTAATAAACCTATCACTATTTTTTAAAAATTAACGGCACAACTCATCAAGCTGAAATTTTTACAGTAGGCAGTTGGTAATGACTTCTACTTGTAGAAAAAATTTCAGGCCAATCTGACGGTTGGGGTTAGAGATAGAGTGATTTCCCCGGTTTACTTTTGTTGTGGAAAACATTAATTGAAGATTTTTAACAAAAGAAAAGCAGTATTCATATAGGACATTAAAAACATCTCGGATTGTTGGTTGTTCTTAGTAACGTTCAACCTGCTTGCAAACGGGGTGATCGGGTTTAGAATCGAAAAAAAAATCGGCGTGGAAACTAACTTATTAAAAAGGGGAAGCCTGGCTCAAAGTTTCCCCATGAGACACGGCAATGAGTCTTAGCACCTGAAATCTGATGTCTGTGTTAGGGAATCTGAACTTTTTTTTTTTTTTTTTTTTTTTTTTTGCGCTTTGTAGTGACTACTCCATAATGGTTGAGTTTGCAATAATTTCTACTTGTAGAAACAATTTCAGGCCAATCTGAAGGTTGGGGTTAGAGATAGAGCGATTTGCCTGTTTTACTCTTGTGTAATAAATCTATTACGATTTTTTTAAATAAACGGCGCAACTTATCAAGCCGAAATTTTCACAGAAGGCAGTTGGTAATGACTTCTACTTGTAGAAAAAATTTCAGGCCAATCTGATGTTTGTTGTTTGAGATAGAGTGATTTCCCCGTTTTACGTTTGTTGTGGAATAATTATACTTTTTTGTGTAATAAACCTATCACTATTTTTTAAAAATTAACGGCACAGTTTATCAAGCTGAAATTTTCACAGAAGGCAGTTGGTAATGACTTCTACTTGTAGAAAAAAATTCAGGCCAATCTGATGTTTGTTGTTTGAGATAGAGTGATTTCCCCGTTTTACGTTTGTTGTGGAAAATTTATACTTTTTTGTGTAATAAACTTATTAATATTTTTTAAAAAATAACGGCACAACTCATCAAGCTGAAATTTTCTCTGAAGGCAGATGGTAATGACTTCTACTTGTAGAAAAAATTTCAGGCCAATCTGATGTTTGTTGTTTGAGATAGAGTGATTTCCCCGTTTTACGTTTGTTGTGGAATAATTATACTTTTTTGTGTAATAAACCTATCACTATTTTTTAAAAATTAACGGCGCAACTCATCAAGCTGAAATTTTCTCTGAAGGCAGATGGTAATGACTTCTACTTGTAGAAAAAATTTCAGGCCAATCTGATGTTTGTTGTTTGAGATAGAGTGATTTCCCCGTTTTACGTTTGTTGTGGAAAATTTATACTTTTTTGTGTAATAAACCTATCAATATTTTTTAAAAAATAACGGCACAACTCATCAAGCTGAAATTTTTACAGCAGGTAGTTGGTAATGACTTCTACTTGTAGAAAAAATTTCAGGCCAATCTGATGTTTGTTGTTTGAGATAGAGTGATTTCCCCGTTTTACGTTTGTTGTGGAATAATTATACTTTTTTTGTAATAAACCTATCACTATTTTTTAAAAATTAACGGCACAACTCATCAAGCTGAAATTTTCTCTGAAGGCAGATGGTAATGACTTCTACTTGTAGAAAAAATTTCAGGCCAATCTGATGTTTGTTGTTTGAGATAGAGTGATTTCCCCGTTTTACGTTTGTTGTGGAATAATTATACTTTTTTGTGTAATAAACCTATCACTATTTTTTAAAAATTAACGGCACAACTCATCAAGCTGAAATTTTCTCTGAAGGCAGATGGTAATGACTTCTACTTGTAGAAAAAATTTCAGGCCAATCTGATGTTTGTTGTTTGAGATAGAGTGATTTCCCCGTTTTACGTTTGTTGTGGAAAATTTATACTTTTTTGTGTAATAAACCTATCAATATTTTTTAAAAAATAACGGCACAACTCATCAAGCTGAAATTTTTACAGCAGGTAGTTGGTAATGACTTCTACTTGTAGAAAAAATTTCAGGCCAATCTGATGTTTGTTGTTTGAGATAGAGTGATTTCCCCGTTTTACGTTTGTTGTGGAATAATTATACTTTTTTTGTGTAATAAACCTATCACTATTTTTTAAAAATTAACGGCACAACTCATCAAGCTGAAATTTTCTCTGAAGGCAGATGGTAATGACTTCTACTTGTAGAAAAAATTTCAGGCCAATCTGATGTTTGTTGTTTGAGATAGAGTGATTTCCCCGTTTTACGTTTGTTGTGGAATAATTATACTTTTTTGTGTAATAAACCTATCACTATTTTTTAAAAATTAACGGCACAACTCATCAAGCTGAAATTTTCTCTGAAGGCAGATGGTAATGACTTCTACTTGTAGAAAAAATTTCAGGCCAATCTGATGTTTGTTGTTTGAGATAGAGTGATTTCCCCGTTTTACGTTTGTTGTGGAATAATTATACTTTTTTGTGTAATAAACCTATCACTATTTTTTAAAAATTAACGGCACAACTCATCAAGCTGAAATTTTCTCTGAAGGCAGATGGTAATGACTTCTACTTGTAGAAAAAATTTCAGGCCAATCTGATGTTTGTTGTTTGAGATAGAGTGATTTCCCCGTTTAACGTTTGTTGTGGAAAATTTATACTTTTTTGTGTAATAAACCTATCAATATTTTTTAAAAAATAACGGCACAACTCATCAAGCTGAAATTTTTACAGCAGGCAGTTGGTAATGACTTCAACTTGTAGAAAAAATTTCAGGCCAATCTGATGTTTGTTGTTTGAGATAGAGTGATTTCCCCGTTTTACGTTTGTTGTGGAAAATTTATACTTTTTTGTGTAATAAACCTATCACTATTTTTTAAAAATTAACGGCACAACTCATCAAGCTGAAATTTTCTCTGAAGGCAGATGGTAATGACTTCTACTTGTAGAAAAAATTTCAGGCCAATCTGATGTTTGTTGTTTGAGATAGAGTGATTTCCCCGTTTAACGTTTGTTGTGGAAAATTTATACTTTTTTGTGTAATAAACCTATCAATATTTTTTTAAAAAATAACGGCACAGCTCATCAAGCTGAAATTTTCTCTGAAGGCAGATGGTAATGACTTCTACTTGTAGAAAAAATTTCAGGCCAATCTGATGTTTGTTGTTTGAGATAGAGTGATTTCCCCGTTTTACGTTTGTTGTGGAATAATTATACTTTTTTGTGTAATAAACTTATCACTATTATTTTAAAACAACGGCGCAACTCATCAAGCTGAAATTTTTACAGCAGGCAGTTGGTAATGACTTCTACTTGTAGAAAAAATTTCAGGCCAATCTGATGTTTGTTGTTTGAGATAGAGTGATTTCCCCGTTTTACGTTTGTTGTGGAAAATTTATACTTTTTTGTGTAATAAACCTATCAATATTTTTTAAAAAATAACGGCACAACTCATCAAGCTGAAATTTTCTCTGAAGGCAGATGGTAATGACTTCTACTTGTAGAAAAAATTTCAGGCCAATCTGATGTTTGTTGTTTGAGTTAGTGTGATTTCCCCGTTTTACGTTTGTTGTGGAATAATTATACTTTTTTGTGTAATAAACTTATCACTATTATTTTAAAACAACGGCGCAACTCATCAAGCTGAAATTTTTACAGCAGGCAGTTGGTAATGACTTCTACTTGTAGAAAAAATTTCAGGCCAATCTGATGTTTGTTGTTTGAGATAGAGTGATTTCCCCGTTTAACGTTTGTTGTGGAAAATTTATACTTTTTTGTGTAATAAACCTATCAATATTTTTTAAAAAATAACGGCACAACTCATCAAGCTGAAATTTTTACAGCAGGCAGTTGGTAATGACTTCTACTTGTAGAAAAAATTTCAGGCCAATCTGATGTTTGTTGTTTGAGATAGAGTGATTTCCCCGTTTTACGTTTGTTGTGGAAAATTTATACTTTTTTGTGTAATAAACCTATCAATATTTTTTAAAAAATAACGGCACAACTCATCAAGCTGAAATTTTCTCTGAAGGCAGATGGTAATGACTTCTACTTGTAGAAAAAATTTCAGGCCAATCTGATGTTTGTTGTTTGAGTTAGTGTGATTTCCCCGTTTTACGTTTGTTGTGGAATAATTATACTTTTTTTGTGTAATAAACCTATCACTATTTTTTTAAAATTAACGGCACAACTCATCAAGCTGAAATTTTCTCTGAAGGCAGATGGTAATGACTTCTACTTGTAGAAAAAATTTCAGGCCAATCTGATGTTTGTTGTTTGAGATAGAGTGATTTCCCCGTTTTACGTTTGTTGTGGAATAATTATACTTTTTTGTGTAATAAACTTATCACTATTATTTTAAAACAACGGCGCAACTCATCAAGCTGAAATTTTTACAGCAGGCAGTTGGTAATGACTTCTACTTGTAGAAAAAATTTCAGGCCAATCTGATGTTTGTTGTTTGAGATAGAGTGATTTCCCCGTTTAACGTTTGTTGTGGAAAATTTATACTTTTTTGTGTAATAAACCTATCAATATTTTTTAAAAAATAACGGCACAACTCATCAAGCTGAAATTTTTACAGCAGGCAGTTGGTAATGACTTCTACTTGTAGAAAAAATTTCAGGCCAATCTGATGTTTGTTGTTTGAGATAGAGTGATTTCCCCGTTTTACGTTTGTTGTGGAAAATTTATACTTTTTTGTGTAATAAACCTATCAATATTTTTTAAAAAATAACGGCACAACTCATCAAGCTGAAATTTTCTCTGAAGGCAGATGGTAATGACTTCTACTTGTAGAAAAAATTTCAGGCCAATCTGATGTTTGTTGTTTGAGTTAGTGTGATTTCCCCGTTTTACGTTTGTTGTGGAATAATTATACTTTTTTTGTGTAATAAACCTATCACTATTTTTTTAAAATTAACGGCACAACTCATCAAGCTGAAATTTTCTCTGAAGGCAGATGGTAATGACTTCTACTTGTAGAAAAAATTTCAGGCCAATCTGATGTTTGTTGTTTGAGATAGAGTGATTTCCCCGTTTTACGTTTGTTGTGGAATAATTATACTTTTTTGTGTAATAAACTTATCACTATTATTTTAAAACAACGGCGCAACTCATCAAGCTGAAATTTTTACAGCAGGCAGTTGGTAATGACTTCTACTTGTAGAAAAAATTTCAGGCCAATCTGATGTTTGTTGTTTGAGATAGAGTGATTTCCCCGTTTTACGTTTGTTGTGGAAAATTTATACTTTTTTGTGTAATAAACCTATCAATATTTTTTAAAAAATAACGGCACAACTCATCAAGCTGAAATTTTTACAGCAGGTAGTTGGTAATGACTTCTACTTGTATAAAAAATTTCAGGCCAATCTGATGTTTGTTGTTTGAGATAGAGTGATTTCCCCGTTTTACGTTTGTTGTGGAAAATTTATACTTTTTTGTGTAATAAACCTATCAATATTTTTTAAAAAATAACGGCACAACTCATCAAGCTGAAATTTTTACAGCAGGTAGTTGGTAATGACTTCTACTTGTAGAAAAAATTTCAGGCCAATCTGATGTTTGTTGTTTGAGATAGAGTGATTTCCCCGTTTTACGTTTGTTGTGGAATAATTATACTTTTTGTGTAATAAACCTATCATTTTTTTTTTAAAAATTAACGGCACAACTCATCAAGCTGAAATTTTCTCTGAAGGCAGATGGTAATAAATTCTACTTGTAGAAAAAATTTCAGGCCAATCTGATGTTTGTTGTTTGAGATAGAGTGATTTCCCCGTTTTACGTTTGTTGTGGAAAATTTATACTTTTTTGTGTAATAAACCTATCAATATTTTTTAAAAAATAACGGCACAACTCATCAAGCTGAAATTTTCTCTGAAGGCAGATGGTAATGACTTCTACTTGTAGAAAAAATTTCAGGCCAATCTGATGTTTGTTGTTTGAGATAGAGTGATTTCCCCGTTTTACGTTTGTTGTGGAAAATTTATACTTTTTTGTGTAATAAACCTATCACTATTTTTTAAAAATTAACGGCGCAACTCATCAAGCTGAAATTTTCTCTGAAGGCAGATGGTAATGACTTCTACTTGTAGAAAAAATTTCAGGCCAATCTGATGTTTGTTGTTTGAGATAGAGTGATTTCCCCGTTTTACGTTTGTTGTGGAATAATTATACTTTTTTGTGTAATAAACTTATCACTATTATTTTAAAACAACGGCGCAACTCATCAAGCTGAAATTTTTACAGCAGGCAGTTGGTAATGACTTCTACTTGTAGAAAAAATTTCAGGCCAATCTGATGTTTGTTGTTTGAGATAGAGTGATTTCCCCGTTTTACGTTTGTTGTGGAAAATTTATACTTTTTTGTGTAATAAACCTATCAATATTTTTTAAAAAATAACGGCACAACTCATCAAGCTGAAATTTTTACAGCAGGTAGTTGGTAATGACTTCTACTTGTATAAAAAATTTCAGGCCAATCTGATGTTTGTTGTTTGAGATAGAGTGATTTCCCCGTTTTACGTTTGTTGTGGAAAATTTATACTTTTTTGTGTAATAAACCTATCAATATTTTTTAAAAAATAACGGCACAACTCATCAAGCTGAAATTTTTACAGCAGGTAGTTGGTAATGACTTCTACTTGTAGAAAAAATTTCAGGCCAATCTGATGTTTGTTGTTTGAGATAGAGTGATTTCCCCGTTTTACGTTTGTTGTGGAATAATTATACTTTTTGTGTAATAAACCTATCATTTTTTTTTTAAAAATTAACGGCACAACTCATCAAGCTGAAATTTTCTCTGAAGGCAGATGGTAATAAATTCTACTTGTAGAAAAAATTTCAGGCCAATCTGATGTTTGTTGTTTGAGATAGAGTGATTTCCCCGTTTTACGTTTGTTGTGGAAAATTTATACTTTTTTGTGTAATAAACCTATCAATATTTTTTAAAAAATAACGGCACAACTCATCAAGCTGAAATTTTCTCTGAAGGCAGATGGTAATGACTTCTACTTGTAGAAAAAATTTCAGGCCAATCTGATGTTTGTTGTTTGAGATAGAGTGATTTCCCCGTTTAACGTTTGTTGTGGAAAATTTATACTTTTTTGTGTAATAAACCTATCAATATTTTTTTAAAAAATAACGGCACAGCTCATCAAGCTGAAATTTTCTCTGAAGGCAGATGGTAATGACTTCTACTTGTAGAAAAAATTTCAGGCCAATCTGATGTTTGTTGTTTGAGATAGAGTGATTTCCCCGTTTTACGTTTGTTGTGGAAAATTTATACTTTTTTGTGTAATAAACCTATCAATATTTTTTAAAAAATAACGGCACAACTCATCAAGCTGAAATTTTCTCTGAAGGCAGATGGTAATGACTTCTACTTGTAGAAAAAATTTCAGGCCAATCTGATGTTTGTTGTTTGAGTTAGTGTGATTTCCCCGTTTTACGTTTGTTGTGGAATAATTATACTTTTTTGTGTAATAAACTTATCACTATTATTTTAAAACAACGGCGCAACTCATCAAGCTGAAATTTTTACAGCAGGCAGTTGGTAATGACTTCTACTTGTAGAAAAAATTTCAGGCCAATCTGATGTTTGTTGTTTGAGATAGAGTGATTTCCCCGTTTAACGTTTGTTGTGGAAAATTTATACTTTTTTGTGTAATAAACCTATCAATATTTTTTAAAAAATAACGGCACAACTCATCAAGCTGAAATTTTTACAGCAGGCAGTTGGTAATGACTTCTACTTGTAGAAAAAATTTCAGGCCAATCTGATGTTTGTTGTTTGAGATAGAGTGATTTCCCCGTTTTACGTTTGTTGTGGAAAATTTATACTTTTTTGTGTAATAAACCTATCAATATTTTTTAAAAAATAACGGCACAACTCATCAAGCTGAAATTTTCTCTGAAGGCAGATGGTAATGACTTCTACTTGTAGAAAAAATTTCAGGCCAATCTGATGTTTGTTGTTTGAGTTAGTGTGATTTCCCCGTTTTACGTTTGTTGTGGAATAATTATACTTTTTTTGTGTAATAAACCTATCACTATTTTTTTTAAATTAACGGCACAACTCATCAAGCTGAAATTTTCTCTGAAGGCAGATGGTAATGACTTCTACTTGTAGAAAAAATTTCAGGCCAATCTGATGTTTGTTGTTTGAGATAGAGTGATTTCCCCGTTTTACGTTTGTTGTGGAATAATTATACTTTTTTGTGTAATAAACTTATCACTATTATTTTAAAACAACGGCGCAACTCATCAAGCTGAAATTTTTACAGCAGGCAGTTGGTAATGACTTCTACTTGTAGAAAAAATTTCAGGCCAATCTGATGTTTGTTGTTTGAGATAGAGTGATTTCCCCGTTTAACGTTTGTTGTGGAAAATTTATACTTTTTTGTGTAATAAACCTATCAATATTTTTTAAAAAATAACGGCACAACTCATCAAGCTGAAATTTTTACAGCAGGCAGTTGGTAATGACTTCTACTTGTAGAAAAAATTTCAGGCCAATCTGATGTTTGTTGTTTGAGATAGAGTGATTTCCCCGTTTTACGTTTGTTGTGGAAAATTTATACTTTTTTGTGTAATAAACCTATCAATATTTTTTAAAAAATAACGGCACAACTCATCAAGCTGAAATTTTCTCTGAAGGCAGATGGTAATGACTTCTACTTGTAGAAAAAATTTCAGGCCAATCTGATGTTTGTTGTTTGAGTTAGTGTGATTTCCCCGTTTTACGTTTGTTGTGGAATAATTATACTTTTTTTGTGTAATAAACCTATCACTATTTTTTTAAAATTAACGGCACAACTCATCAAGCTGAAATTTTCTCTGAAGGCAGATGGTAATGACTTCTACTTGTAGAAAAAATTTCAGGCCAATCTGATGTTTGTTGTTTGAGATAGAGTGATTTCCCCGTTTTACGTTTGTTGTGGAATAATTATACTTTTTTGTGTAATAAACTTATCACTATTATTTTAAAACAACGGCGCAACTCATCAAGCTGAAATTTTTACAGCAGGCAGTTGGTAATGACTTCTACTTGTAGAAAAAATTTCAGGCCAATCTGATGTTTGTTGTTTGAGATAGAGTGATTTCCCCGTTTTACGTTTGTTGTGGAAAATTTATACTTTTTTGTGTAATAAACCTATCAATATTTTTTAAAAAATAACGGCACAACTCATCAAGCTGAAATTTTCTCTGAAGGCAGATGGTAATGACTTCTACTTGTAGAAAAAATTTCAGGCCAATCTGATGTTTGTTGTTTGAGTTAGTGTGATTTCCCCGTTTTACGTTTGTTGTGGAATAATTATACTTTTTTGTGTAATAAACTTATCACTATTATTTTAAAACAACGGCGCAACTCATCAAGCTGAAATTTTTACAGCAGGCAGTTGGTAATGACTTCTACTTGTAGAAAAAATTTCAGGCCAATCTGATGTTTGTTGTTTGAGATAGAGTGATTTCCCCGTTTAACGTTTGTTGTGGAAAATTTATACTTTTTTGTGTAATAAACCTATCAATATTTTTTAAAAAATAACGGCACAACTCATCAAGCTGAAATTTTTACAGCAGGCAGTTGGTAATGACTTCTACTTGTAGAAAAAATTTCAGGCCAATCTGATGTTTGTTGTTTGAGATAGAGTGATTTCCCCGTTTTACGTTTGTTGTGGAAAATTTATACTTTTTTGTGTAATAAACCTATCAATATTTTTTAAAAAATAACGGCACAACTCATCAAGCTGAAATTTTCTCTGAAGGCAGATGGTAATGACTTCTACTTGTAGAAAAAATTTCAGGCCAATCTGATGTTTGTTGTTTGAGTTAGTGTGATTTCCCCGTTTTACGTTTGTTGTGGAATAATTATACTTTTTTTGTGTAATAAACCTATCACTATTTTTTTTAAATTAACGGCACAACTCATCAAGCTGAAATTTTCTCTGAAGGCAGATGGTAATGACTTCTACTTGTAGAAAAAATTTCAGGCCAATCTGATGTTTGTTGTTTGAGATAGAGTGATTTCCCCGTTTTACGTTTGTTGTGGAATAATTATACTTTTTTGTGTAATAAACTTATCACTATTATTTTAAAACAACGGCGCAACTCATCAAGCTGAAATTTTTACAGCAGGCAGTTGGTAATGACTTCTACTTGTAGAAAAAATTTCAGGCCAATCTGATGTTTGTTGTTTGAGATAGAGTGATTTCCCCGTTTAACGTTTGTTGTGGAAAATTTATACTTTTTTGTGTAATAAACCTATCAATATTTTTTAAAAAATAACGGCACAACTCATCAAGCTGAAATTTTTACAGCAGGCAGTTGGTAATGACTTCTACTTGTAGAAAAAATTTCAGGCCAATCTGATGTTTGTTGTTTGAGATAGAGTGATTTCCCCGTTTTACGTTTGTTGTGGAAAATTTATACTTTTTTGTGTAATAAACCTATCAATATTTTTTAAAAAATAACGGCACAACTCATCAAGCTGAAATTTTCTCTGAAGGCAGATGGTAATGACTTCTACTTGTAGAAAAAATTTCAGGCCAATCTGATGTTTGTTGTTTGAGTTAGTGTGATTTCCCCGTTTTACGTTTGTTGTGGAATAATTATACTTTTTTTGTGTAATAAACCTATCACTATTTTTTTAAAATTAACGGCACAACTCATCAAGCTGAAATTTTCTCTGAAGGCAGATGGTAATGACTTCTACTTGTAGAAAAAATTTCAGGCCAATCTGATGTTTGTTGTTTGAGATAGAGTGATTTCCCCGTTTTACGTTTGTTGTGGAATAATTATACTTTTTTGTGTAATAAACTTATCACTATTATTTTAAAACAACGGCGCAACTCATCAAGCTGAAATTTTTACAGCAGGCAGTTGGTAATGACTTCTACTTGTAGAAAAAATTTCAGGCCAATCTGATGTTTGTTGTTTGAGATAGAGTGATTTCCCCGTTTTACGTTTGTTGTGGAAAATTTATACTTTTTTGTGTAATAAACCTATCAATATTTTTTAAAAAATAACGGCACAACTCATCAAGCTGAAATTTTCTCTGAAGGCAGATGGTAATGACTTCTACTTGTAGAAAAAATTTCAGGCCAATCTGATGTTTGTTGTTTGAGTTAGTGTGATTTCCCCGTTTTACGTTTGTTGTGGAATAATTATACTTTTTTGTGTAATAAACTTATCACTATTATTTTAAAACAACGGCGCAACTCATCAAGCTGAAATTTTTACAGCAGGCAGTTGGTAATGACTTCTACTTGTAGAAAAAATTTCAGGCCAATCTGATGTTTGTTGTTTGAGATAGAGTGATTTCCCCGTTTAACGTTTGTTGTGGAAAATTTATACTTTTTTGTGTAATAAACCTATCAATATTTTTTAAAAAATAACGGCACAACTCATCAAGCTGAAATTTTTACAGCAGGCAGTTGGTAATGACTTCTACTTGTAGAAAAAATTTCAGGCCAATCTGATGTTTGTTGTTTGAGATAGAGTGATTTCCCCGTTTTACGTTTGTTGTGGAAAATTTATACTTTTTTGTGTAATAAACCTATCAATATTTTTTAAAAAATAACGGCACAACTCATCAAGCTGAAATTTTCTCTGAAGGCAGATGGTAATGACTTCTACTTGTAGAAAAAATTTCAGGCCAATCTGATGTTTGTTGTTTGAGTTAGTGTGATTTCCCCGTTTTACGTTTGTTGTGGAATAATTATACTTTTTTTGTGTAATAAACCTATCACTATTTTTTTTAAATTAACGGCACAACTCATCAAGCTGAAATTTTCTCTGAAGGCAGATGGTAATGACTTCTACTTGTAGAAAAAATTTCAGGCCAATCTGATGTTTGTTGTTTGAGATAGAGTGATTTCCCCGTTTTACGTTTGTTGTGGAATAATTATACTTTTTTGTGTAATAAACTTATCACTATTATTTTAAAACAACGGCGCAACTCATCAAGCTGAAATTTTTACAGCAGGCAGTTGGTAATGACTTCTACTTGTAGAAAAAATTTCAGGCCAATCTGATGTTTGTTGTTTGAGATAGAGTGATTTCCCCGTTTAACGTTTGTTGTGGAAAATTTATACTTTTTTGTGTAATAAACCTATCAATATTTTTTAAAAAATAACGGCACAACTCATCAAGCTGAAATTTTTACAGCAGGCAGTTGGTAATGACTTCTACTTGTAGAAAAAATTTCAGGCCAATCTGATGTTTGTTGTTTGAGATAGAGTGATTTCCCCGTTTTACGTTTGTTGTGGAAAATTTATACTTTTTTGTGTAATAAACCTATCAATATTTTTTAAAAAATAACGGCACAACTCATCAAGCTGAAATTTTCTCTGAAGGCAGATGGTAATGACTTCTACTTGTAGAAAAAATTTCAGGCCAATCTGATGTTTGTTGTTTGAGTTAGTGTGATTTCCCCGTTTTACGTTTGTTGTGGAATAATTATACTTTTTTTGTGTAATAAACCTATCACTATTTTTTTAAAATTAACGGCACAACTCATCAAGCTGAAATTTTCTCTGAAGGCAGATGGTAATGACTTCTACTTGTAGAAAAAATTTCAGGCCAATCTGATGTTTGTTGTTTGAGATAGAGTGATTTCCCCGTTTTACGTTTGTTGTGGAATAATTATACTTTTTTGTGTAATAAACTTATCACTATTATTTTAAAACAACGGCGCAACTCATCAAGCTGAAATTTTTACAGCAGGCAGTTGGTAATGACTTCTACTTGTAGAAAAAATTTCAGGCCAATCTGATGTTTGTTGTTTGAGATAGAGTGATTTCCCCGTTTTACGTTTGTTGTGGAAAATTTATACTTTTTTGTGTAATAAACCTATCAATATTTTTTAAAAAATAACGGCACAACTCATCAAGCTGAAATTTTTACAGCAGGTAGTTGGTAATGACTTCTACTTGTATAAAAAATTTCAGGCCAATCTGATGTTTGTTGTTTGAGATAGAGTGATTTCCCCGTTTTACGTTTGTTGTGGAAAATTTATACTTTTTTGTGTAATAAACCTATCAATATTTTTTAAAAAATAACGGCACAACTCATCAAGCTGAAATTTTTACAGCAGGTAGTTGGTAATGACTTCTACTTGTAGAAAAAATTTCAGGCCAATCTGATGTTTGTTGTTTGAGATAGAGTGATTTCCCCGTTTTACGTTTGTTGTGGAATAATTATACTTTTTGTGTAATAAACCTATCATTTTTTTTTTAAAAATTAACGGCACAACTCATCAAGCTGAAATTTTCTCTGAAGGCAGATGGTAATAAATTCTACTTGTAGAAAAAATTTCAGGCCAATCTGATGTTTGTTGTTTGAGATAGAGTGATTTCCCCGTTTTACGTTTGTTGTGGAAAATTTATACTTTTTTGTGTAATAAACCTATCAATATTTTTTAAAAAATAACGGCACAACTCATCAAGCTGAAATTTTCTCTGAAGGCAGATGGTAATGACTTCTACTTGTAGAAAAAATTTCAGGCCAATCTGATGTTTGTTGTTTGAGATAGAGTGATTTCCCCGTTTTACGTTTGTTGTGGAAAATTTATACTTTTTTGTGTAATAAACCTATCACTATTTTTTAAAAATTAACGGCGCAACTCATCAAGCTGAAATTTTCTCTGAAGGCAGATGGTAATGACTTCTACTTGTAGAAAAAATTTCAGGCCAATCTGATGTTTGTTGTTTGAGATAGAGTGATTTCCCCGTTTTACGTTTGTTGTGGAATAATTATACTTTTTTGTGTAATAAACTTATCACTATTATTTTAAAACAACGGCGCAACTCATCAAGCTGAAATTTTTACAGCAGGCAGTTGGTAATGACTTCTACTTGTAGAAAAAATTTCAGGCCAATCTGATGTTTGTTGTTTGAGATAGAGTGATTTCCCCGTTTTACGTTTGTTGTGGAATAATTATACTTTTTTGTGTAATAAACCTATCACTATTTTTTAAAAACTAACGGCACAACTCATCAAGCTGAAATTTTTACAGTAGGCAGTTGGTAATGACTTCTACTTGTAGAAAAAATTTCAGGCCAATCTGACGGTTGGGGTTAGAGATAGAGTGATTTCCCCGGTTTACTTTTGTTGTGGAAAACATTAATTGAAGATTTTTAACAAAAGAAAAGCAGTATTCATATAGGACATTAAAAACATCTCGGATTGTTGGTTGTTCTTAGTAACGTTCAACCTGCTTGCAAACGGGGTGATCGGGCTTAGAATCGAAAAAAAAAACGGCGTGGAAACTAACTTATTAAAAAGGGGAAGCCTGGCTCAAAGTTTCCCCATGAGACACGGCAATGAGTCTTAGCACCTGAAATCTGATGTCTGTGTGAGGGAATCTGAACTTATTTTTTTTTTTTTTTTTTTTTTTTTTTTGCGCTTTGTAGTGACTACTCCATAATGGTTGAGTTTGCAATAATTTCTACTTGTAGAAACAATTTCAGGCCAATCTGAAGGTTGGGGTTAGAGATAGAGCGATTTGCCTGTTTTACTCTTGTGTAATAAATCTATTACGATTTTTTTAAATAAACGGCGCAACTTATCAAGCCGAAATTTTCACAGAAGGCAGTTGGTAATGACTTCTACTTGTAGAAAAAATTTCAGGCCAATCTGATGTTTGTTGTTTGAGATAGAGTGATTTCCCCGTTTTACGTTTGTTGTGGAATAATTATACTTTTTTGTGTAATAAACCTATCACTATTTTTTAAAAATTAACGGCACAGTTTATCAAGCTGAAATTTTCACAGAAGGCAGTTGGTAATGACTTCTACTTGTAGAAAAAAATTCAGGCCAATCTGATGTTTGTTGTTTGAGATAGAGTGATTTCCCCGTTTTACGTTTGTTGTGGAAAATTTATACTTTTTTGTGTAATAAACCTATTAATATTTTTTAAAAAATAACGGCACAACTCATCAAGCTGAAATTTTCTCTGAAGGCAGATGGTAATGACTTCTACTTGTAGAAAAAATTTCAGGCCAATCTGATGTTTGTTGTTTGAGATAGAGTGATTTCCCCGTTTTACGTTTGTTGTGGAATAATTATACTTTTTTGTGTAATAAACCTATCACTATTTTTTAAAAATTAACGGCGCAACTCATCAAGCTGAAATTTTCTCTGAAGGCAGATGGTAATGACTTCTACTTGTAGAAAAAATTTCAGGCCAATCTGATGTTTGTTGTTTGAGATAGAGTGATTTCCCCGTTTTACGTTTGTTGTGGAAAATTTATACTTTTTTGTGTAATAAACCTATCAATATTTTTTAAAAAATAACGGCACAACTCATCAAGCTGAAATTTTTACAGCAGGCAGTTGGTAATGACTTCAACTTGTAGAAAAAATTTCAGGCCAATCTGATGTTTGTTGTTTGAGATAGAGTGATTTCCCCGTTTTACGTTTGTTGTGGAAAATTTATACTTTTTTGTGTAATAAACCTATCACTATTTTTTAAAAATTAACGGCACAACTCATCAAGCTGAAATTTTCTCTGAAGGCAGATGGTAATGACTTCTACTTGTAGAAAAAATTTCAGGCCAATCTGATGTTTGTTGTTTGAGATAGAGTGATTTCCCCGTTTAACGTTTGTTGTGGAAAATTTATACTTTTTTGTGTAATAAACCTATCAATATTTTTTAAAAAATAACGGCACAGCTCATCAAGCTGAAATTTTCTCTGAAGGCAGATGGTAATGACTTCTACTTGTAGAAAAAATTTCAGGCCAATCTGATGTTTGTTGTTTGAGATAGAGTGATTTCCCCGTTTTACGTTTGTTGTGGAATAATTATACTTTTTTGTGTAATAAACCTATCACTATTTTTTAAAAATTAACGGCACAACTCATCAAGCTGAAATTTTTACAGTAGGCAGTTGGTAATGACTTCTACTTGTAGAAAAAATTTCAGGCCAATCTGACGGTTGGGGTTAGAGATAGAGTGATTTCCCCGGTTTACTTTTGTTGTGGAAAACATTAATTGAAGATTTTTAACAAAAGAAAAGCAGTATTCATATAGGACATTAAAAACATCTCGGATTGTTGGTTGTTCTTAGTAACGTTCAACCTGCTTGCAAACGGGGTGATCGGGTTTAGAATCGAAAAAAAAATCGGCGTGGAAACTAACTTATTAAAAAGGGGAAGCCTGGCTCAAAGTTTCCCCATGAGACACGGCAATGAGTCTTACCACCTGAAATCTGATGTCTGTGTTAGGGAATCTGAACTTTTTTTTTTTTTTTTTTTTTTTTTTTGCGCTTTGTAGTGACTACTCCATAATGGTTGAGTTTGCAATAATTTCTACTTGTAGAAACAATTTCAGGCCAATCTGAAGGTTGGGGTTAGAGATAGAGCGATTTGCCTGTTTTAATCTTGTGTAATAAATCTATTACGATTTTTTTAAATAAACGGCGCAACTTATCAAGCCAAAATTTTCACAGAAGGCAGCTGGTAATGACTTCTACTTGTAGAAAAAATTTCAGGCCAATCTGATGTTTGTTGTTTGAGATAGAGTGATTTCCCCGTTTTACGTTTGTTGTGGAATAATTATACTTTTTTGTGTAATAAACCTATCACTATTTTTTAAAAATTAACGGCACAGTTTATCAAGCTGAAATTTTCACAGAAGGCAGTTGGTAATGACTTCTACTTGTAGAAAAAATTCAGGCCAATCTGATGTTTGTTGTTTGAGATAGAGTGATTTCCCCGTTTTACGTTTGTTGTGGAAAATTTATACTTTTTTGTGTAATAAACCTATCAATATTTTTTAAAAAATAACGGCACAACTCATCAAGCTGAAATTTTTACAGCAGGTAGTTGGTAATGACTTCTACTTGTAGAAAAAATTTCAGGCCAATCTGATGTTTGTTGTTTGAGATAGAGTGATTTCCCCGTTTTACGTTTGTTGTGGAAAATTTATACTTTTTTGTGTAATAAACCTATCAATATTTTTTAAAAAATAACGGCACAACTCATCAAGCTGAAATTTTTACAGCAGGTAGTTGGTAATGACTTCTACTTGTAGAAAAAATTTCAGGCCAATCTGATGTTTGTTGTTTGAGATAGAGTGATTTCCCCGTTTTACGTTTGTTGTGGAAAATTTATACTTTTTTGTGTAATAAACCTATCAATATTTTTTAAAAAATAACGGCACAACTCATCAAGCTGAAATTTTTACAGCAGGTAGTTGGTAATGACTTCTACTTGTAGAAAAAATTTCAGGCCAATCTGATGTTTGTTGTTTGAGATAGAGTGATTTCCCCGTTTTACGTTTGTTGTGGAAAATTTATACTTTTTTGTGTAATAAACCTATCAATATTTTTTAAAAAATAACGGCACAACTCATCAAGCTGAAATTTTTACAGCAGGTAGTTGGTAATGACTTCTACTTGTAGAAAAAATTTCAGGCCAATCTGATGTTTGTTGTTTGAGATAGAGTGATTTCCCCGTTTTACGTTTGTTGTGGAATAATTATACTTTTTGTGTAATAAACCTATCATTTTTTTTTAAAAATTAACGGCACAACTCATCAAGCTGAAATTTTCTCTGAAGGCAGATGGTAATAACTTCTACTTGTAGAAAAAATTTCAGGCCAATCTGATGTTTGTTGTTTGAGATAGAGTGATTTCCCCGTTTTACGTTTGTTGTGGAAAATTTATACTTTTTTGTGTAATAAACCTATCAATATTTTTTAAAAAATAACGGCACAACTCATCAAGCTGAAATTTTCTCTGAAGGCAGATGGTAATGACTTCTACTTGTAGAAAAAATTTCAGGCCAATCTGATGTTTGTTGTTTGAGATAGAGTGATTTCCCCGTTTTACGTTTGTTGTGGAAAATTTATACTTTTTTGTGTAATAAACCTATCACTATTTTTTAAAAATTAACGGCGCAACTCATCAAGCTGAAATTTTCTCTGAAGGCAGATGGTAATGACTTCTACTTGTAGAAAAAATTTCAGGCCAATCTGATGTTTGTTGTTTGAGATAGATTGATTTCCCCGTTTTACGTTTGTTGTGGAATAATTATACTTTTTTGTGTAATAAACTTATCACTATTATTTTAAAACAACGGCGCAACTCATCAAGCTGAAATTTTTACAGCAGGCAGTTGGTAATGACTTCTACTTGTAGAAAAAATTTCAGGCCAATCTGATGTTTGTTGTTTGAGATAGAGTGATTTCCCCGTTTTACGTTTGTTGTGGAATAATTATACTTTTTTGTGTAATAAACCTATCACTATTTTTTAAAAATTAACGGCACAACTCATCAAGCTGAAATTTTTACAGTAGGCAGTTGGTAATGACTTCTACTTGTAGAAAAAATTTCAGGCCAATCTGACGGTTGGGGTTAGAGATAGAGTGATTTCCCCGGTTTACTTTTGTTGTGGAAAACATTAATTGAAGATTTTTAACAAAAGAAAAGCAGTATTCATATAGGACATTAAAAACATCTCGGATTGTTGGTTGTTCTTAGTAACGTTCAACCTGCTTGCAAACGGGGTGATCGGGTTTAGAATCGAAAAAAAAATCGGCGTGGAAACTAACTTATTAAAAAGGGGAAGCCTGGCTCAAAGTTTCCCCATGAGACACGGCAATGAGTCTTAGCACCTGAAATCTGATGTCTGTGTTAGGGAATCTGAACTTATTTTTTTTTTTTTTTTTTTTTTTTTTTTTTTTTTTTTTTTTTTTTGCGCTTTGTAGTGACTACTCCATAATGGTTGAGTTTGCAATAATTTCTACTTGTAGAAACAATTTCAGGCCAATCTGAAGGTTGGGGTTAGAGATAGAGCGATTTGCCTGTTTTACTCTTGTGTAATAAATCTATTACGATTTTTTTTAAATAAACGGCGCAACTTATCAAGCCGAAATTTTCACAGAAGGCAGTTGGTAATGACTTCTACTTGTAGAAAAAATTTCAGGCCAATCTGATGTTTGTTGTTTGAGATAGAGTGATTTCCCCGTTTTACGTTTGTTGTGGAATAATTATACTTTTTTGTGTAATAAACCTATCACTATTTTTTAAAAATTAACGGCGCAACTCATCAAGCTGAAATTTTCTCTGAAGGCAGATGGTAATGACTTCTACTTGTAGAAAAAATTTCAGGCCAATCTGATGTTTGTTGTTTGAGATAGAGTGATTTCCCCGTTTTACGTTTGTTGTGGAATAATTATACTTTTTTTGTGTAATAAACCTATCACTATTTTTTAAAAATTAACGGCACAACTCATCAAGCTGAAATTTTCTCTGAAGGCAGATGGTAATGACTTCTACTTGTAGAAAAAATTTCAGGCCAATCTGATGTTTGTTGTTTGAGATAGAGTGATTTCCCCGTTTTACGTTTGTTGTGGAAAATTTATACTTTTTTGTGTAATAAACCTATCAATATTTTTAAAAAAATAACGGCACAACTCATCAAGCTGAAATTTTTACAGCAGGTAGTTGGTAATGACTTCTACTTGTAGAAAAAATTTCAGGCCAATCTGATGTTTGTTGTTTGAGATAGAGTGATTTCCCCGTTTTACGTTTGTTGTGGAATAATTATACTTTTTTTGTGTAATAAACCTATCACTATTTTTTAAAAATTAACGGCACAACTCATCAAGCTGAAATTTTCTCTGAAGGCAGATGGTAATGACTTCTACTTGTAGAAAAAATTTCAGGCCAATCTGATGTTTGTTGTTTGAGATAGAGTGATTTCCCCGTTTTACGTTTGTTGTGGAAAATTTATACTTTTTTGTGTAATAAACCTATCAATATTTTTTAAAAAATAACGGCACAACTCATCAAGCTGAAATTTTTACAGCAGGCAGTTGGTAATGACTTCTACTTGTAGAAAAAATTTCAGGCCAATCTGATGTTTGTTGTTTGAGATAGAGTGATTTCCCCGTTTTACGTTTGTTGTGGAATAATTATACTTTTTTGTGTAATAAACCTATCACTATTTTTTTAAAATTAACGGCACAACTCATCAAGCTGAAATTTTAACAGCAGGCAGTTGGTAATGACTTCTACTTGTAGAAAAAATTTCAGGCCAATCTGATGTTTGTTGTTTGAGATAGAGTGATTTCCCCGTTTTACGTTTGTTGTGGAATAATTATACTTTTTTTGTGTAATAAACCTATCACTATTTTTTAAAAATTAACGGCACAACTCATCAAGCTGAAATCTTCTCTGAAGTCAGATGGTAATGACTTCTACTTGTAGAAAAAATTTCAGGCCAATCTGATGTTTGTTGTTTGAGATAGAGTGATTTCCCCGTTTTACGTTTGTTGTGGAATAATTATACTTTTTTGTGTAATAAACTTATCACTATTATTTTAAAACAACGGCGCAACTCATCAAGCTGAAATTTTTACAGCAGGCAGTTGGTAATGACTTCTACTTGTAGAAAAAATTTCAGGCCAATCTGATGTTTGTTGTTTGAGATAGAGTGATTTCCCCGTTTTACGTTTGTTGTGGAAAATTTATACTTTTTTGTGTAATAAACCTATCAATATTTTTTAAAAAATAACGGCACAACTCATCAAGCTGAAATTTTCTCTGAAGGCAGATGGTAATGACTTCTACTTGTAGAAAAAATTTCAGGCCAATCTGATGTTTGTTGTTTGAGTTAGTGTGATTTCCCCGTTTTACGTTTGTTGTGGAATAATTATACTTTTTTTGTGTAATAAACCTATCACTATTTTTTTAAAATTAACGGCACAACTCATCAAGCTGAAATTTTCTCTGAAGGCAGATGGTAATGACTTCTACTTGTAGAAAAAATTTCAGGCCAATCTGATGTTTGTTGTTTGAGATAGAGTGATTTCCCCGTTTTACGTTTGTTGTGGAAAATTTATACTTTTTTGTGTAATAAACCTATCAATATTTTTTAAAAAATAACGGCACAACTCATCAAGCTGAAATTTTTACAGCAGGTAGTTGGTAATGACTTCTACTTGTATAAAAAATTTCAGGCCAATCTGATGTTTGTTGTTTGAGATAGAGTGATTTCCCCGTTTTACGTTTGTTGTGGAAAATTTATACTTTTTTGTGTAATAAACCTATCAATATTTTTTAAAAAATAACGGCACAACTCATCAAGCTGAAATTTTTACAGCAGGCAGTTGGTAATGACTTCTACTTGTAGAAAAAAATTCAGGCCAATCTGATGTTTGTTGTTTGAGATAGAGTGATTTCCCCGTTTTACGTTTGTTGTGGAATAATTATACTTTTTGTGTAATAAACCTATCATTTTTTTTTAAAAATTAACGGCACAACTCATCAAGCTGAAATTTTCTCTGAAGGCAGATGGTAATAACTTCTACTTGTAGAAAAAATTTCAGGCCAATCTGATGTTTGTTGTTTGAGATAGAGTGATTTCCCCGTTTTACGTTTGTTGTGGAAAATTTATACTTTTTTGTGTAATAAACCTATCAATATTTTTTAAAAAATAACGGCACAACTCATCAAGCTGAAATTTTCTCTGAAGGCAGATGGTAATGACTTCTACTTGTAGAAAAAATTTCAGGCCAATCTGATGTTTGTTGTTTGAGATAGAGTGATTTCCCCGTTTTACGTTTGTTGTGGAAAATTTATACTTTTTTGTGTAATAAACCTATCACTATTTTTTAAAAATTAACGGCGCAACTAATCAAGCTGAAATTTTCTCTGAAGGCAGATGGTAATGACTTCTACTTGTAGAAAAAATTTCAGGCCAATCTGATGTTTGTTGTTTGAGATAGAGTGATTTCCCCGTTTTACGTTTGTTGTGGAATAATTATACTTTTTGTGTAATAAACCTATCACTATTTTTTAAAAATTAACGGCACAGTTTATCAAGCTGAAATTTTCACAGAAGGCAGTTGGTAATGACTTCTACTTGTAGAAAAAAATTCAGGCCAATCTGATGTTTGTTGTTTGAGATAGAGTGATTTCCCCGTTTTACGTTTGTTGTGGAAAATTTATACTTTTTTGTGTAATAAACCTATTAATATTTTTTAAAAAATAACGGCACAACTCATCAAGCTGAAATTTTCTCTGAAGGCAGATGGTAATGACTTCTACTTGTAGAAAAAATTTCAGGCCAATCTGATGTTTGTTGTTTGAGATAGAGTGATTTCCCCGTTTTACGTTTGTTGTGGAATAATTATACTTTTTTGTGTAATAAACCTATCACTATTTTTTAAAAATTAACGGCGCAACTCATCAAGCTGAAATTTTCTCTGAAGGCAGATGGTAATGACTTCTACTTGTAGAAAAAATTTCAGGCCAATCTGATGTTTGTTGTTTGAGATAGAGTGATTTCCCCGTTTTACGTTTGTTGTGGAAAATTTATACTTTTTTGTGTAATAAACCTATCAATATTTTTTAAAAAATAACGGCACAACTCATCAAGCTGAAATTTTTACAGCAGGCAGTTGGTAATGACTTCAACTTGTAGAAAAAATTTCAGGCCAATCTGATGTTTGTTGTTTGAGATAGAGTGATTTCCCCGTTTTACGTTTGTTGTGGAAAATTTATACTTTTTTGTGTAATAAACCTATCACTATTTTTTAAAAATTAACGGCACAACTCATCAAGCTGAAATTTTCTCTGAAGGCAGATGGTAATGACTTCTACTTGTAGAAAAAATTTCAGGCCAATCTGATGTTTGTTGTTTGAGATAGAGTGATTTCCCCGTTTAACGTTTGTTGTGGAAAATTTATACTTTTTTGTGTAATAAACCTATCAATATTTTTTAAAAAATAACGGCACAGCTCATCAAGCTGAAATTTTCTCTGAAGGCAGATGGTAATGACTTCTACTTGTAGAAAAAATTTCAGGCCAATCTGATGTTTGTTGTTTGAGATAGAGTGATTTCCCCGTTTTACGTTTGTTGTGGAATAATTATACTTTTTTGTGTAATAAACCTATCACTATTTTTTAAAAATTAACGGCACAACTCATCAAGCTGAAATTTTTACAGTAGGCAGTTGGTAATGACTTCTACTTGTAGAAAAAATTTCAGGCCAATCTGACGGTTGGGGTTAGAGATAGAGTGATTTCCCCGGTTTACTTTTGTTGTGGAAAACATTAATTGAAGATTTTTAACAAAAGAAAAGCAGTATTCATATAGGACATTAAAAACATCTCGGATTGTTGGTTGTTCTTAGTAACGTTCAACCTGCTTGCAAACGGGGTGATCGGGTTTAGAATCGAAAAAAAAATCGGCGTGGAAACTAACTTATTAAAAAGGGGAAGCCTGGCTCAAAGTTTCCCCATGAGACACGGCAATGAGTCTTACGACCTGAAATCTGATGTCTGTGTTAGGGAATCTGAACTTTTTTTTTTTTTTTTTTTTTTTTTTTTGCGCTTTGTAGTGACTACTCCATAATGGTTGAGTTTGCAATAATTTCTACTTGTAGAAACAATTTCAGGCCAATCTGAAGGTTGGGGTTAGAGATAGAGCGATTTGCCTGTTTTAATCTTGTGTAATAAATCTATTACGATTTTTTTAAATAAACGGCGCAACTTATCAAGCCAAAATTTTCACAGAAGGCAGCTGGTAATGACTTCTACTTGTAGAAAAAATTTCAGGCCAATCTGATGTTTGTTGTTTGAGATAGAGTGATTTCCCCGTTTTACGTTTGTTGTGGAATAATTATACTTTTTTGTGTAATAAACCTATCACTATTTTTTAAAAATTAACGGCACAGTTTATCAAGCTGAAATTTTCACAGAAGGCAGTTGGTAATGACTTCTACTTGTAGAAAAAATTCAGGCCAATCTGATGTTTGTTGTTTGAGATAGAGTGATTTCCCCGTTTTACGTTTGTTGTGGAAAATTTATACTTTTTTGTGTAATAAACCTATCAATATTTTTTAAAAAATAACGGCACAACTCATCAAGCTGAAATTTTTACAGCAGGTAGTTGGTAATGACTTCTACTTGTAGAAAAAATTTCAGGCCAATCTGATGTTTGTTGTTTGAGATAGAGTGATTTCCCCGTTTTACGTTTGTTGTGGAAAATTTATACTTTTTTGTGTAATAAACCTATCAATATTTTTTAAAAAATAACGGCACAACTCATCAAGCTGAAATTTTTACAGCAGGTAGTTGGTAATGACTTCTACTTGTAGAAAAAATTTCAGGCCAATCTGATGTTTATTGTTTGAGATAGAGTGATTTCCCCGTTTTACGTTTGTTGTGGAAAATTTATACTTTTTTGTGTAATAAACCTATCAATATTTTTTAAAAAATAACGGCACAACTCATCAAGCTGAAATTTTTACAGCAGGTAGTTGGTAATGACTTCTACTTGTAGAAAAAATTTCAGGCCAATCTGATGTTTGTTGTTTGAGATAGAGTGATTTCCCCGTTTTACGTTTGTTGTGGAAAATTTATACTTTTTTGTGTAATAAACCTATCAATATTTTTTAAAAAATAACGGCACAACTCATCAAGCTGAAATTTTTACAGCAGGTAGTTGGTAATGACTTCTACTTGTAGAAAAAATTTCAGGCCAATCTGATGTTTGTTGTTTGAGATAGAGTGATTTCCCCGTTTTACGTTTGTTGTGGAATAATTATACTTTTTGTGTAATAAACCTATCATTTTTTTTTTAAATTAACGGCACAACTCATCAAGCTGAAATTTTCTCTGAAGGCAGATGGTAATAACTTCTACTTGTAGAAAAAATTTCAGGCCAATCTGATGTTTGTTGTTTGAGATAGAGTGATTTCCCCGTTTTACGTTTGTTGTGGAAAATTTATACTTTTTTGTGTAATAAACCTATCAATATTTTTTAAAAAATAACGGCACAACTCATCAAGCTGAAATTTTCTCTGACGGCAGATGGTAATGACTTCTACTTGTAGAAAAAATTTCAGGCCAATCTGATGTTTGTTGTTTGAGATAGAGTGATTTCCCCGTTTTACGTTTGTTGTGGAAAATTTATACTTTTTTGTGTAATAAACCTATCACTATTTTTTAAAAATTAACGGCGCAACTCATCAAGCTGAAATTTTCTCTGAAGGCAGATGGTAATGACTTCTACTTGTAGAAAAAATTTCAGGCCAATCTGATGTTTGTTGTTTGAGATAGATTGATTTCCCCGTTTTACGTTTGTTGTGGAATAATTATACTTTTTTGTGTAATAAACTTATCGCTATTATTTTAAAACAACGGCGCAACTCATCAAGCTGAAATTTTTACAGCAGGCAGTTGGTAATGACTTCTACTTGTAGAAAAAATTTCAGGCCAATCTGATGTTTGTTGTTTGAGATAGAGTGATTTCCCCGTTTTACGTTTGTTGTGGAATAATTATACTTTTTTGTGTAATAAACCTATCACTATTTTTTTAAAATTAACGGCACAACTCATCAAGCTGAAATTTTTACAGTAGGCAGTTGGTAATGACTTCTACTTGTAGAAAAAATTTCAGGCCAATCTGACGGTTGGGGTTAGAGATAGAGTGATTTCCCCGGTTTACTTTTGTTGTGGAAAACATTAATTGAAGATTTTTAACAAAAGAAAAGCAGTATTCATATAGGACATTAAAAACATCTCGGATTGTTGGTTGTTCTTAGTAACGTTCAACCTGCTTGCAAACGGGGTGATCGGGTTTAGAATCGAAAAAAAAATCGGCGTGGAAACTAACTTATTAAAAAGGGGAAGCCTGGCTCAAAGTTTCCCCATGAGACACGGCAATGAGTCTTAGCACCTGAAATCTGATGTCTGTGTTAGGGAATCTGAACTTATTTTTTTTTTTTTTTTTTTTTTTTTTTTTTTTTTTTTTTTTTTTTGCGCTTTGTAGTGACTACTCCATAATGGTTGAGTTTGCAATAATTTCTACTTGTAGAAACAATTTCAGGCCAATCTGAAGGTTGGGGTTAGAGATAGAGCGATTTGCCTGTTTTACTCTTGTGTAATAAATCTATTACGATTTTTTTTAAATAAACGGCGCAACTTATCAAGCCGAAATTTTCACAGAAGGCAGTTGGTAATGACTTCTACTTGTAGAAAAAATTTCAGGCCAATCTGATGTTTGTTGTTTGAGATAGAGTGATTTCCCCGTTTTACGTTTGTTGTGGAATAATTATACTTTTTTGTGTAATAAACCTATCACTATTTTTTAAAAATTAACGGCGCAACTCATCAAGCTGAAATTTTCTCTGAAGGCAGATGGTAATGACTTCTACTTGTAGAAAAAATTTCAGGCCAATCTGATGTTTGTTGTTTGAGATAGAGTGATTTCCCCGTTTTACGTTTGTTGTGGAATAATTATACTTTTTTTGTGTAATAAACCTATCACTATTTTTTAAAAATTAACGGCACAACTCATCAAGCTGAAATTTTCTCTGAAGGCAGATGGTAATGACTTCTACTTGTAGAAAAAATTTCAGGCCAATCTGATGTTTGTTGTTTGAGATAGAGTGATTTCCCCGTTTTACGTTTGTTGTGGAAAATTTATACTTTTTTGTGTAATAAACCTATCAATATTTTTTAAAAAATAACGGCACAACTCATCAAGCTGAAATTTTTACAGCAGGTAGTTGGTAATGACTTCTACTTGTAGAAAAAATTTCAGGCCAATCTGATGTTTGTTGTTTGAGATAGAGTGATTTCCCCGTTTTACGTTTGTTGTGGAATAATTATACTTTTTTTGTGTAATAAACCTATCACTATTTTTTAAAAATTAACGGCACAACTCATCAAGCTGAAATTTTCTCTGAAGGCAGATGGTAATGACTTCTACTTGTAGAAAAAATTTCAGGCCAATCTGATGTTTGTTGTTTGAGATAGAGTGATTTCCCCGTTTTACGTTTGTTGTGGAAAATTTATACTTTTTTGTGTAATAAACCTATCAATATTTTTTAAAAAATAACGGCACAACTCATCAAGCTGAAATTTTTACAGCAGGCAGTTGGTAATGACTTCTACTTGTAGAAAAAATTTCAGGCCAATCTGATGTTTGTTGTTTGAGATAGAGTGATTTCCCCGTTTTACGTTTGTTGTGGAATAATTATACTTTTTTGTGTAATAAACCTATCACTATTTTTTTAAAATTAACGGCACAACTCATCAAGCTGAAATTTTAACAGCAGGCAGTTGGTAATGACTTCTACTTGTAGAAAAAATTTCAGGCCAATCTGATGTTTGTTGTTTGAGATAGAGTGATTTCCCCGTTTTACGTTTGTTGTGGAATAATTATACTTTTTTTGTGTAATAAACCTATCACTATTTTTTAAAAATTAACGGCACAACTCATCAAGCTGAAATCTTCTCTGAAGTCAGATGGTAATGACTTCTACTTGTAGAAAAAATTTCAGGCCAATCTGATGTTTGTTGTTTGAGATAGAGTGATTTCCCCGTTTTACGTTTGTTGTGGAATAATTATACTTTTTTGTGTAATAAACTTATCACTATTATTTTAAAACAACGGCGCAACTCATCAAGCTGAAATTTTTACAGCAGGCAGTTGGTAATGACTTCTACTTGTAGAAAAAATTTCAGGCCAATCTGATGTTTGTTGTTTGAGATAGAGTGATTTCCCCGTTTTACGTTTGTTGTGGAAAATTTATACTTTTTTGTGTAATAAACCTATCAATATTTTTTAAAAAATAACGGCACAACTCATCAAGCTGAAATTTTCTCTGAAGGCAGATGGTAATGACTTCTACTTGTAGAAAAAATTTCAGGCCAATCTGATGTTTGTTGTTTGAGTTAGTGTGATTTCCCCGTTTTACGTTTGTTGTGGAATAATTATACTTTTTTTGTGTAATAAACCTATCACTATTTTTTTAAAATTAACGGCACAACTCATCAAGCTGAAATTTTCTCTGAAGGCAGATGGTAATGACTTCTACTTGTAGAAAAAATTTCAGGCCAATCTGATGTTTGTTGTTTGAGATAGAGTGATTTCCCCGTTTTACGTTTGTTGTGGAAAATTTATACTTTTTTGTGTAATAAACCTATCAATATTTTTTAAAAAATAACGGCACAACTCATCAAGCTGAAATTTTTACAGCAGGTAGTTGGTAATGACTTCTACTTGTAGAAAAAATTTCAGGCCAATCTGATGTTTGTTGTTTGAGATAGAGTGATTTCCCCGTTTTACGTTTGTTGTGGAAAATTTATACTTTTTTGTGTAATAAACCTATCAATATTTTTTTAAAAATAACGGCACAACTCATCAAGCTGAAATTTTTACAGCAGGTAGTTGGTAATGACTTCTACTTGTAGAAAAAAATTCAGGCCAATCTGATGTTTGTTGTTTGAGATAGAGTGATTTCCCCGTTTTACGTTTGTTGTGGAATAATTATACTTTTTGTGTAATAAACCTATCATTTTTTTTTTAAAAATTAACGGCACAACTCATCAAGCTGAAATTTTCTCTGAAGGCAGATGGTAATAACTTCTACTTGTAGAAAAAATTTCAGGCCAATTTGATGTTTGTTGTTTGAGATAGAGTGATTTCCCCGTTTTACGTTTGTTGTGGAAAATTTATACTTTTTTGTGTAATAAACCTATCAATATTTTTTAAAAAATAACGGCACAACTCATCAAGCTGAAATTTTCTCTGAAGGCAGATGGTAATGACTTCTACTTGTAGAAAAAATTTCAGGCCAATCTGATGTTTGTTGTTTGAGATAGAGTGATTTCCCCGTTTTACGTTTGTTGTGGAAAATTTATACTTTTTTGTGTAATAAACCTATCACTATTTTTTAAAAATTAACGGCGCAACTCATCAAGCTGAAATTTTCTCTGAAGGCAGATGGTAATGACTTCTACTTGTAGAAAAAATTTCAGGCCAATCTGATGTTTGTTGTTTGAGATAGAGTGATTTCCCCGTTTTACGTTTGTTGTGGAATAATTATACTTTTTTGTGTAATAAACTTATCACTATTATTTTAAAACAACGGCGCAACTCATCAAGCTGAAATTTTTACAGCAGGCAGTTGGTAATGACTTCTACTTGTAGAAAAAATTTCAGGCCAATCTGATGTTTGTTGTTTGAGATAGAGTGATTTCCCCGTTTTACGTTTGTTGTGGAATAATTATACTTTTTTGTGTAATAAACCTATCACTATTTTTTAAAAATTAACGGCACAACTCATCAAGCTGAAATTTTTACAGTAGGCAGTTGGTAATGACTTCTACTTGTAGAAAAAAATTCAGGCCAATCTGACGGTTGGGGTTAGAGATAGAGTGATTTCCCCGGTTTACTTTTGTTGTGGAAAACATTAATTGAAGATTTTTAACAAAAGAAAAGCAGTATTCATATAGGACATTAAAAACATCTCGGATTGTTGGTTGTTCTTAGTAACGTTCAACCTGCTTGCAAACGGGGTGATCGGGTTTAGAATCGAAAAAAAAATCGGCGTGGAAACTAACTTATTAAAAAGGGGAAGCCTGGCTCAAAGTTTCCCCATGAGACACGGCAATGAGTCTTAGCACCTGAAATCTGATGTCTGTGTTAGGGAATCTTAAATTATTTTTTTTTTTTTTTTTTTTTCTTTTTTTTTGCGCTTTGTAGTGACTACTCCATAATGGTTGAGTTTGCAATAATTTCTACTTGTAGAAACAATTTCAGGCCAATCTGAAGGTTGGGGTTAGAGATAGAGCGATTTGCCTGTTTTACTCTTGTGTAATAAATCTATTACGATTTTTTTAAATAAACGGCGCAACTTATCAAGCCGAAATTTTCACAGAAGGCAGTTGGTAATGACTTTTACTTGTAGAAAAAATTTCAGGCCAATCTGATGTTTGTTGTTTGAGATAGAGTGATTTCCCCGTTTTACGTTTGTTGTGGAATAATTATACTTTTTTGTGTAATAAACCTATCACTATTTTTTAAAAAATAACGGCACAGTTTATCAAGCTGAAATTTTCACAGAAGGCAGTTGGTAATGACTTCTACTTGTAGAAAAAAATTCAGGCCAATCTGATGTTTGTTGTTTGAGATAGAGTGATTTCCCCGTTTTACGTTTGTTGTGGAAAATTTATACTTTTTTGTGTAATAAACCTATCAATATTTTTTAAAAAATAACGGCACAACTCATCAAGCTGAAATTTTCTCTGAAGGCAGATGGTAATGACTTCTACTTGTAGAAAAAATTTCAAGCCAATCTGATGTTTGTTGTTTGAGATAGAGTGATTTCCCCGTTTTACGTTTGTTGTGGAATAATTATACTTTTTTGTGTAATAAACCTATCACTATTTTTTAAAAATTAACGGCGCAACTCAGCAAGCTGAAATTTTCTCTGAAGGCAGATGGTAATGACTTCTACTTGTAGAAAAAATTTCAGGTCAATCTGATGTTTGTTGTTTGAGATAGAGTGATTTCCCCGTTTTACGTTTGTTGTGGAATAATTATACTTTTTTTGTGTAATAAACCTATCACTATTTTTTAAAAATTAACGGCACAACTCATCAAGCTGAAATTTTCTCTGAAGGCAGATGGTAATGACTTCTACTTGTAGAAAAAATTTCAGGCCAATCTGATGTTTGTTGTTTGAGATAGAGTGATTTCCCCGTTTTACGTTTGTTGTGGAATAATTATACTTTTTTTGTGTAATAAACCTATCACTATTTTTTAAAAATTAACGGCACAACTCATCAAGCTGAAATTTTCTCTGAAGGCAGATGGTAATGACTTCTACTTGTAGAAAAAATTTCAGGCCAATCTGATGTTTGTTGTTTGAGATAGAGTGATTTCCCCGTTTTACGTTTGTTGTGGAATAATTATACTTTTTTTGTGTAATAAACCTATCACTATTTTTTAAAAATTAACGGCACAACTCATCAAGCTGAAATTTTCTCTGAAGGCAGATGGTAATGACTTCTACTTGTAGAAAAAATTTCAGGCCAATCTGATGTTTGTTGTTTGAGATAGAGTGATTTCCCCGTTTTACGTTTGTTGTGGAATAATTATACTTTTTTTGTAATAAACCTATCACTATTTTTTAAAAATTAACGGCACAACTCATCAAGCTGAAATTTTCTCTGAAGGCAGATGGTAATGACTTCTACTTGTAGAAAAAATTTCAGGCCAATCTGATGTTTGTTGTTTGAGATAGAGTGATTTCCCCGTTTTACGTTTGTTGTGGAAAATTTATACTTTTTTGTGTAATAAACCTATCACTATTTTTTAAAAATTAACGGCACAACTCATCAAGCTGAAATTTTCTCTGAAGGCAGATGGTAATGACTTCTACTTGTAGAAAAAATTTCAGGCCAATCTGATGTTTGTTGTTTGAGATAGAGTGATTTCCCCGTTTAACGTTTGTTGTGGAAAATTTATACATTTTTGTGTAATAAACCTATCAATATTTTTTAAAAAATAACGGCACAGCTCATCAAGCTGAAATTTTCTCTGAAGGCAGATGGTAATGACTTCTACTTGTAGAAAACATTTCAGGCCAATCTGATGTTTGTTGTTTGAGATAGAGTGATTTCCCCGTTTAACGTTTGTTGTGGAAAATTTATACATTTTTGTGTAATAAACCTATCAATATTTTTTAAAAAATAACGGCACAGCTCATCAAGCTGAAATTTTCTCTGAAGGCAGATGGTAATGACTTCTACTTGTAGAAAAAATTTCAGGCCAATCTGATGTTTGTTGTTTGAGATAGAGTGATTTCCCCGTTTTACGTTTGTTGTGGAATAATTATACTTTTTTGTGTAATAAACCTATCACTATTTTTTAAAAATTAACGGCACAACTCATCAAGCTGAAATTTTTACAGTAGGCAGTTGGTAATGACTTCTACTTGTAGAAAAAATTTCAGGCCAATCTGACGGTTGGGGTTAGAGATAGAGTGATTTCCCCGGTTTACTTTTGTTGTGGAAAACATTAATTGAAGATTTTTAACAAAAGAAAAGCAGTATTCATATAGGACATTAAAAACATCTCGGATTGTTGGTTGTTCTTAGTAACGTTCAACCTGCTTGCAAACGGGGTGATCGGGTTTAGAATCGAAAAAAAAATCGGCGTGGAAACTAACTTATTAAAAAGGGGAAGCCTGGCTCAAAGTTTCCCCATGAGACACGGCAATGAGTCTTAGCACCTGAAATCTGATGTCTGTGTTAGGGAATCTTAAATTATTTTTTTTTTTTTTTTTTTTTCTTTTTTTTTGCGCTTTGTAGTGACTACTCCATAATGGTTGAGTTTGCAATAATTTCTACTTGTAGAAACAATTTCAGGCCAATCTGAAGGTTGGGGTTAGAGATAGAGCGATTTGCCTGTTTTACTCTTGTGTAATAAATCTATTACGATTTTTTTAAATAAACGGCGCAACTTATCAAGCCGAAATTTTCACAGAAGGCAGTTGGTAATGACTTTTACTTGTAGAAAAAATTTCAGGCCAATCTGATGTTTGTTGTTTGAGATAGAGTGATTTCCCCGTTTTACGTTTGTTGTGGAATAATTATACTTTTTTGTGTAATAAACCTATCACTATTTTTTAAAAAATAACGGCACAGTTTATCAAGCTGAAATTTTCACAGAAGGCAGTTGGTAATGACTTCTACTTGTAGAAAAAAATTCAGGCCAATCTGATGTTTGTTGTTTGAGATAGAGTGATTTCCCCGTTTTACGTTTGTTGTGGAAAATTTATACTTTTTTGTGTAATAAACCTATCAATATTTTTTAAAAAATAACGGCACAACTCATCAAGCTGAAATTTTCTCTGAAGGCAGATGGTAATGACTTCTACTTGTAGAAAAAATTTCAAGCCAATCTGATGTTTGTTGTTTGAGATAGAGTGATTTCCCCGTTTTACGTTTGTTGTGGAATAATTATACTTTTTTGTGTAATAAACCTATCACTATTTTTTAAAAATTAACGGCGCAACTCAGCAAGCTGAAATTTTCTCTGAAGGCAGATGGTAATGACTTCTACTTGTAGAAAAAATTTCAGGTCAATCTGATGTTTGTTGTTTGAGATAGAGTGATTTCCCCGTTTTACGTTTGTTGTGGAATAATTATACTTTTTTTGTGTAATAAACCTATCACTATTTTTTAAAAATTAACGGCACAACTCATCAAGCTGAAATTTTCTCTGAAGGCAGATGGTAATGACTTCTACTTGTAGAAAAAATTTCAGGCCAATCTGATGTTTGTTGTTTGAGATAGAGTGATTTCCCCGTTTTACGTTTGTTGTGGAATAATTATACTTTTTTTGTGTAATAAACCTATCACTATTTTTTAAAAATTAACGGCACAACTCATCAAGCTGAAATTTTCTCTGAAGGCAGATGGTAATGACTTCTACTTGTAGAAAAAATTTCAGGCCAATCTGATGTTTGTTGTTTGAGATAGAGTGATTTCCCCGTTTTACGTTTGTTGTGGAATAATTATACTTTTTTTGTGTAATAAACCTATCACTATTTTTTAAAAATTAACGGCACAACTCATCAAGCTGAAATTTTCTCTGAAGGCAGATGGTAATGACTTCTACTTGTAGAAAAAATTTCAGGCCAATCTGATGTTTGTTGTTTGAGATAGAGTGATTTCCCCGTTTTACGTTTGTTGTGGAATAATTATACTTTTTTTGTAATAAACCTATCACTATTTTTTAAAAATTAACGGCACAACTCATCAAGCTGAAATTTTCTCTGAAGGCAGATGGTAATGACTTCTACTTGTAGAAAAAATTTCAGGCCAATCTGATGTTTGTTGTTTGAGATAGAGTGATTTCCCCGTTTTACGTTTGTTGTGGAAAATTTATACTTTTTTGTGTAATAAACCTATCACTATTTTTTAAAAATTAACGGCACAACTCATCAAGCTGAAATTTTCTCTGAAGGCAGATGGTAATGACTTCTACTTGTAGAAAAAATTTCAGGCCAATCTGATGTTTGTTGTTTGAGATAGAGTGATTTCCCCGTTTAACGTTTGTTGTGGAAAATTTATACATTTTTGTGTAATAAACCTATCAATATTTTTTAAAAAATAACGGCACAGCTCATCAAGCTGAAATTTTCTCTGAAGGCAGATGGTAATGACTTCTACTTGTAGAAAACATTTCAGGCCAATCTGATGTTTGTTGTTTGAGATAGAGTGATTTCCCCGTTTAACGTTTGTTGTGGAAAATTTATACATTTTTGTGTAATAAACCTATCAATATTTTTTAAAAAATAACGGCACAGCTCATCAAGCTGAAATTTTCTCTGAAGGCAGATGGTAATGACTTCTACTTGTAGAAAAAATTTCAGGCCAATCTGATGTTTGTTGTTTGAGATAGAGTGATTTCCCCGTTTTACGTTTGTTGTGGAATAATTATACTTTTTTGTGTAATAAACCTATCACTATTTTTTAAAAATTAACGGCACAACTCATCAAGCTGAAATTTTTACAGTAGGCAGTTGGTAATGACTTCTACTTGTAGAAAAAATTTCAGGCCAATCTGACGGTTGGGGTTAGAGATAGAGTGATTTCCCCGGTTTACTTTTGTTGTGGAAAACATTAATTGAAGATTTTTAACAAAAGAAAAGCAGTATTCATATAGGACATTAAAAACATCTCGGATTGTTGGTTGTTCTTAGTAACGTTCAACCTGCTTGCAAACGGGGTGATCGGGTTTAGAATCGAAAAAAAAATCGGCGTGGAAACTAACTTATTAAAAAGGGGAAGCCTGGCTCAAAGTTTACCCATGAGACACGGCAATGAGTCTTACCACCTGAAATCTGATGTCTGTGTTAGGGAATCTGTACTTTTTTTTTTTTTTTTTTTTTTTTTTTTTTTTTTTTTTTTTTGCGCTTTGTAGTGACTACTCCATAATGGTTGAGTTTGCAATAATTTCTACTTGTAGAAATAATTTCAGGCCAATCTGAAGGTTGGGGTTAGAGATAGAGCGATTTGCCTGTTTTACTCTTGTGTAATAAATCTATTACGATTTTTTTAAATAAACGGCGCAACTTATCAAGCCGAAATTTTCACAGAAGGCAGTTGGTAATGACTTCTACTTGTAGAAAAAATTTCAGGCCAATCTGATGTTTGTTGTTTGAGATAGAGTGATTTCCCCGTTTTACGTTTGTTGTGGAATAATTATACTTTTTTGTGTAATAAACCTATCACTATTTTTTAAAAATTAACGGCGCAACTCATCAAGCTGAAATTTTCTCTGAAGGCAGATGGTAATGACTTCTACTTGTAGAAAAAATTTCAGGCCAATCTGATGTTTGTTGTTTGAGATAGAGTGATTTCCCCGTTTTACGTTTGTTGTGGAATAATTATACTTTTTTTGTGTAATAAACCTATCACTATTTTTTAAAAATTAACGGCACAACTCATCAAGCTGAAATTTTCTCTGAAGGCAGATGGTAATGACTTCTACTTGTAGAAAAAATTTCAGGCCAATCTGATGTTTGTTGTTTGAGATAGAGTGATTTCCCCGTTTTACGTTTGTTGTGGAATAATTATACTTTTTTGTGTAATAAACCTATCACTATTTTTTTAAAAATTAACGGCACAGTTTATCAAGCTGAAATTTTCACAGAAGGCAGTTGGTAATGACTTCTACTTGTAGAAAAAATTTCAGGCCAATCTGATGTTTGTTGTTTGAGATAGAGTGATTTCCCCGTTTTACGTTTGTTGTGGAAAATTTATACTTTTTTGTGTAATAAACCTATTAATATTTTTTAAAAAATAACGGCACAACTCATCAAGCTGAAATTTTCTCTGAAGGCAGATGGTAATGACTTCTACTTGTAGAAAAAATTTCAGGCCAATCTGATGTTTGTTGTTTGAGATAGAGTGATTTCCCCGTTTTACGTTTGTTGTGGAATAATTATACTTTTTTGTGTAATAAACCTATCACTATTTTTTAAAAATTAACGGCGCAACTCATCAAGCTGAAATTTTCTCTGAAGGCAGATGGTAATGACTTCTACTTGTAGAAAAAATTTCAGGCCAATCTGATGTTTGTTGTTTGAGATAGAGTGATTTCCCCGTTTTACGTTTGTTGTGGAATAATTATACTTTTTTTGTGTAATAAACCTATCACTATTTTTTAAAAATTAACGGCACAACTCATCAAGCTGAAATTTTCTCTGAAGGCAGATGGTAATGACTTCTACTTGTAGAAAAAATTTCAGGCCAATCTGATGTTTGTTGTTTGAGATAGAGTGATTTCCCCGTTTTACGTTTGTTGTGGAATAATTATACTTTTTTGTGTAATAAACCTATCACTATTTTTTAAAAATTAACGGCGCAACTCATCAAGCTGAAATTTTCTCTGAAGGCAGATGGTAATGACTTCTACTTGTAGAAAAAATTTCAGGCCAATCTGATGTTTGTTGTTTGAGATAGAGTGATTTCCCCGTTTTACGTTTGTTGTGGAATAATTATACTTTTTTTGTGTAATAAACCTATCACTATTTTTTAAAAATTAACGGCACAACTCATCAAGCTGAAATTTTCTCTGAAGGCAGATGGTAATGACTTCTACTTGTAGAAAAAATTTCAGGCCAATCTGATGTTTGTTGTTTGAGATAGAGTGATTTCCCCGTTTTACGTTTGTTGTGGAAAATTTATACTTTTTTGTGTAATAAACCTATCAATATTTTTTAAAAAATAACGGCACAACTCATCAAGCTGAAATTTTTACAGCAGGTAGTTGGTAATGACTTCTACTTGTAGAAAAAATTTCAGGCCAATCTGATGTTTGTTGTTTGAGATAGAGTGATTTCCCCGTTTTACGTTTGTTGTGGAATAATTATACTTTTTTTGTAATAAACCTATCACTATTTTTTAAAAATTAACGGCACAACTCATCAAGCTGAAATTTTCTCTGAAGGCAGATGGTAATGACTTCTACTTGTAGAAAAAATTTCAGGCCAATCTGATGTTTGTTGTTTGAGATAGAGTGATTTCCCCGTTTTACGTTTGTTGTGGAAAATTTATACTTTTTTGTGTAATAAACCTATCAATATTTTTTAAAAAATAACGGCACAACTCATCAAGCTGAAATTTTTACAGCAGGCAGTTGGTAATGACTTCAACTTGTAGAAAAAATTTCAGGCCAATCTGATGTTTGTTGTTTGAGATAGAGTGATTTCCCCGTTTTACGTTTGTTGTGGAAAATTTATACTTTTTTGTGTAATAAACCTATCACTATTTTTTAAAAATTAACGGCACAACTCATCAAGCTGAAATTTTCTCTGAAGGCAGATGGTAATGACTTCTACTTGTAGAAAAAATTTCAGGCCAATCTGATGTTTGTTGTTTGAGATAGAGTGATTTCCCCGTTTAACGTTTGTTGTGGAAAATTTATACTTTTTTGTGTAATAAACCTATCAATATTTTTAAAAAATAACGGCACAGCTCATCAAGCTGAAATTTTCTCTGAAGGCAGATGGTAATGACTTCTACTTGTAGAAAAAATTTCAGGCCAATCTGATGTTTGTTGTTTGAGATAGAGTGATTTCCCCGTTTTACGTTTGTTGTGGAATAATTATACTTTTTTGTGTAATAAACCTATCACTATTTTTTAAAAATTAACGGCACAACTCATCAAGCTGAAATTTTTACAGTAGGCAGTTGGTAATGACTTCTACTTGTAGAAAAAATTTCATGCCAATCTGACGGTTGGGGTTAGAGATAGAGTGATTTCCCCGGTTTACTTTTGTTGTGGAAAACATTAATTGAAGATTTTTAACAAAAGAAAAGCAGTATTCATATAGGACATTAAAAACATCTCGGATTGTTGGTTGTTCTTAGTAACGTTCAACCTGCTTGCAAACGGGGTGATCGGGTTTAGAATCGAAAAAAAAAAATCGGCGTGGAAACTAACTTATTAAAAAGGGGAAGCCTGGCTCAAAGTTTCCCCATGAGACACGGCAATGAGTCTTACCACCTGAAATCTGATGTCTGTGTTAGGGAATCTGAACTTTTTTTTTTTTTTTTTTTTTTTTTTTTTTGCGCTTTGTAGTGACTACTCCATAATGGTTGAGTTTGCAATAATTTCTACTTGTAGAAACAATTTCAGGCCAATCTGAAGGTTGGGGTTAGAGATAGAGCGATTTGCCTGTTTTACTCTTGTGTAATAAATCTATTACGATTTTTTTTAAATAAACGGCGCAACTTATCAAGCCGAAATTTTCACAGAAGGCAGTTGGTAATGACTTCTACTTGTAGAAAAAATTTCAGGCCAATCTGATGTTTGTTGTTTGAGATAGAGTGATTTCCCCGTTTTACGTTTGTTGTGGAATAATTATACTTTTTTGTGTAATAAACCTATCACTATTTTTTAAAAATTAACGGCGCAACTCATCAAGCTGAAATTTTCTCTGAAGGCAGATGGTAATGACTTCTACTTGTAGAAAAAATTTCAGGCCAATCTGATGTTTGTTGTTTGAGATAGAGTGATTTCCCCGTTTTACGTTTGTTGTGGAATAATTATACTTTTTTTGTGTAATAAACCTATCACTATTTTTTAAAAATTAACGGCACAACTCATCAAGCTGAAATTTTCTCTGAAGGCAGATGGTAATGACTTCTACTTGTAGAAAAAATTTCAGGCCAATCTGATGTTTGTTGTTTGAGATAGAGTGATTTCCCCGTTTTACGTTTGTTGTGGAAAATTTATACTTTTTTGTGTAATAAACCTATCAATATTTTTTAAAAAATAACGGCACAACTCATCAAGCTGAAATTTTTACAGCAGGTAGTTGGTAATGACTTCTACTTGTAGAAAAAATTTCAGGCCAATCTGATGTTTGTTGTTTGAGATAGAGTGATTTCCCCGTTTTACGTTTGTTGTGGAATAATTATACTTTTTTTGTGTAATAAACCTATCACTATTTTTTAAAAATTAACGGCACAACTCATCAAGCTGAAATTTTCTCTGAAGGCAGATGGTAATGACTTCTACTTGTAGAAAAAATTTCAGGCCAATCTGATGTTTGTTGTTTGAGATAGAGTGATTTCCCCGTTTTACGTTTGTTGTGGAAAATTTATACTTTTTTGTGTAATAAACCTATCAATATTTTTTAAAAAATAACGGCACAACTCATCAAGCTGAAATTTTTACAGCAGGCAGTTGGTAATGACTTCTACTTGTAGAAAAAATTTCAGGCCAATCTGATGTTTGTTGTTTGAGATAGAGTGATTTCCCCGTTTTACGTTTGTTGTGGAATAATTATACTTTTTTGTGTAATAAACCTATCACTATTTTTTTAAAATTAACGGCACAACTCATCAAGCTGAAATTTTAACAGCAGGCAGTTGGTAATGACTTCTACTTGTAGAAAAAATTTCAGGCCAATCTGATGTTTGTTGTTTGAGATAGAGTGATTTCCCCGTTTTACGTTTGTTGTGGAATAATTATACTTTTTTTGTGTAATAAACCTATCACTATTTTTTAAAAATTAACGGCACAACTCATCAAGCTGAAATCTTCTCTGAAGTCAGATGGTAATGACTTCTACTTGTAGAAAAAATTTCAGGCCAATCTGATGTTTGTTGTTTGAGATAGAGTGATTTCCCCGTTTTACGTTTGTTGTGGAATAATTATACTTTTTTGTGTAATAAACTTATCACTATTATTTTAAAACAACGGCGCAACTCATCAAGCTGAAATTTTTACAGCAGGCAGTTGGTAATGACTTCTACTTGTAGAAAAAATTTCAGGCCAATCTGATGTTTGTTGTTTGAGATAGAGTGATTTCCCCGTTTTACGTTTGTTGTGGAAAATTTATACTTTTTTGTGTAATAAACCTATCAATATTTTTTAAAAAATAACGGCACAACTCATCAAGCTGAAATTTTCTCTGAAGGCAGATGGTAATGACTTCTACTTGTAGAAAAAATTTCAGGCCAATCTGATGTTTGTTGTTTGAGTTAGTGTGATTTCCCCGTTTTACGTTTGTTGTGGAATAATTATACTTTTTTTGTGTAATAAACCTATCACTATTTTTTTAAAATTAACGGCACAACTCATCAAGCTGAAATTTTCTCTGAAGGCAGATGGTAATGACTTCTACTTGTAGAAAAAATTTCAGGCCAATCTGATGTTTGTTGTTTGAGATAGAGTGATTTCCCCGTTTTACGTTTGTTGTGGAAAATTTATACTTTTTTGTGTAATAAACCTATCAATATTTTTTAAAAAATAACGGCACAACTCATCAAGCTGAAATTTTTACAGCAGGTAGTTGGTAATGACTTCTACTTGTATAAAAAATTTCAGGCCAATCTGATGTTTGTTGTTTGAGATAGAGTGATTTCCCCGTTTTACGTTTGTTGTGGAAAATTTATACTTTTTTGTGTAATAAACCTATCAATATTTTTTAAAAAATAACGGCACAACTCATCAAGCTGAAATTTTTACAGCAGGCAGTTGGTAATGACTTCTACTTGTAGAAAAAAATTCAGGCCAATCTGATGTTTGTTGTTTGAGATAGAGTGATTTCCCCGTTTTACGTTTGTTGTGGAATAATTATACTTTTTGTGTAATAAACCTATCATTTTTTTTTAAAAATTAACGGCACAACTCATCAAGCTGAAATTTTCTCTGAAGGCAGATGGTAATAACTTCTACTTGTAGAAAAAATTTCAGGCCAATCTGATGTTTGTTGTTTGAGATAGAGTGATTTCCCCGTTTTACGTTTGTTGTGGAAAATTTATACTTTTTTGTGTAATAAACCTATCAATATTTTTTAAAAAATAACGGCACAACTCATCAAGCTGAAATTTTCTCTGAAGGCAGATGGTAATGACTTCTACTTGTAGAAAAAATTTCAGGCCAATCTGATGTTTGTTGTTTGAGATAGAGTGATTTCCCCGTTTTACGTTTGTTGTGGAAAATTTATACTTTTTTGTGTAATAAACCTATCACTATTTTTTAAAAATTAACGGCGCAACTAATCAAGCTGAAATTTTCTCTGAAGGCAGATGGTAATGACTTCTACTTGTAGAAAAAATTTCAGGCCAATCTGATGTTTGTTGTTTGAGATAGAGTGATTTCCCCGTTTTACGTTTGTTGTGGAATAATTATACTTTTTGTGTAATAAACCTATCACTATTTTTTAAAAATTAACGGCACAGTTTATCAAGCTGAAATTTTCACAGAAGGCAGTTGGTAATGACTTCTACTTGTAGAAAAAAATTCAGGCCAATCTGATGTTTGTTGTTTGAGATAGAGTGATTTCCCCGTTTTACGTTTGTTGTGGAAAATTTATACTTTTTTGTGTAATAAACCTATTAATATTTTTTAAAAAATAACGGCACAACTCATCAAGCTGAAATTTTCTCTGAAGGCAGATGGTAATGACTTCTACTTGTAGAAAAAATTTCAGGCCAATCTGATGTTTGTTGTTTGAGATAGAGTGATTTCCCCGTTTTACGTTTGTTGTGGAATAATTATACTTTTTTGTGTAATAAACCTATCACTATTTTTTAAAAATTAACGGCGCAACTCATCAAGCTGAAATTTTCTCTGAAGGCAGATGGTAATGACTTCTACTTGTAGAAAAAATTTCAGGCCAATCTGATGTTTGTTGTTTGAGATAGAGTGATTTCCCCGTTTTACGTTTGTTGTGGAAAATTTATACTTTTTTGTGTAATAAACCTATCAATATTTTTTAAAAAATAACGGCACAACTCATCAAGCTGAAATTTTTACAGCAGGCAGTTGGTAATGACTTCAACTTGTAGAAAAAATTTCAGGCCAATCTGATGTTTGTTGTTTGAGATAGAGTGATTTCCCCGTTTTACGTTTGTTGTGGAAAATTTATACTTTTTTGTGTAATAAACCTATCACTATTTTTTAAAAATTAACGGCACAACTCATCAAGCTGAAATTTTCTCTGAAGGCAGATGGTAATGACTTCTACTTGTAGAAAAAATTTCAGGCCAATCTGATGTTTGTTGTTTGAGATAGAGTGATTTCCCCGTTTAACGTTTGTTGTGGAAAATTTATACTTTTTTGTGTAATAAACCTATCAATATTTTTTAAAAAATAACGGCACAGCTCATCAAGCTGAAATTTTCTCTGAAGGCAGATGGTAATGACTTCTACTTGTAGAAAAAATTTCAGGCCAATCTGATGTTTGTTGTTTGAGATAGAGTGATTTCCCCGTTTTACGTTTGTTGTGGAATAATTATACTTTTTTGTGTAATAAACCTATCACTATTTTTTAAAAATTAACGGCACAACTCATCAAGCTGAAATTTTTACAGTAGGCAGTTGGTAATGACTTCTACTTGTAGAAAAAATTTCAGGCCAATCTGACGGTTGGGGTTAGAGATAGAGTGATTTCCCCGGTTTACTTTTGTTGTGGAAAACATTAATTGAAGATTTTTAACAAAAGAAAAGCAGTATTCATATAGGACATTAAAAACATCTCGGATTGTTGGTTGTTCTTAGTAACGTTCAACCTGCTTGCAAACGGGGTGATCGGGTTTAGAATCGAAAAAAAAATCGGCGTGGAAACTAACTTATTAAAAAGGGGAAGCCTGGCTCAAAGTTTCCCCATGAGACACGGCAATGAGTCTTACGACCTGAAATCTGATGTCTGTGTTAGGGAATCTGAACTTTTTTTTTTTTTTTTTTTTTTTTTTTTGCGCTTTGTAGTGACTACTCCATAATGGTTGAGTTTGCAATAATTTCTACTTGTAGAAACAATTTCAGGCCAATCTGAAGGTTGGGGTTAGAGATAGAGCGATTTGCCTGTTTTAATCTTGTGTAATAAATCTATTACGATTTTTTTAAATAAACGGCGCAACTTATCAAGCCAAAATTTTCACAGAAGGCAGCTGGTAATGACTTCTACTTGTAGAAAAAATTTCAGGCCAATCTGATGTTTGTTGTTTGAGATAGAGTGATTTCCCCGTTTTACGTTTGTTGTGGAATAATTATACTTTTTTGTGTAATAAACCTATCACTATTTTTTAAAAATTAACGGCACAGTTTATCAAGCTGAAATTTTCACAGAAGGCAGTTGGTAATGACTTCTACTTGTAGAAAAAATTCAGGCCAATCTGATGTTTGTTGTTTGAGATAGAGTGATTTCCCCGTTTTACGTTTGTTGTGGAAAATTTATACTTTTTTGTGTAATAAACCTATCAATATTTTTTAAAAAATAACGGCACAACTCATCAAGCTGAAATTTTTACAGCAGGTAGTTGGTAATGACTTCTACTTGTAGAAAAAATTTCAGGCCAATCTGATGTTTGTTGTTTGAGATAGAGTGATTTCCCCGTTTTACGTTTGTTGTGGAAAATTTATACTTTTTTGTGTAATAAACCTATCAATATTTTTTAAAAAATAACGGCACAACTCATCAAGCTGAAATTTTTACAGCAGGTAGTTGGTAATGACTTCTACTTGTAGAAAAAATTTCAGGCCAATCTGATGTTTGTTGTTTGAGATAGAGTGATTTCCCCGTTTTACGTTTGTTGTGGAAAATTTATACTTTTTTGTGTAATAAACCTATCAATATTTTTTAAAAAATAACGGCACAACTCATCAAGCTGAAATTTTTACAGCAGGTAGTTGGTAATGACTTCTACTTGTAGAAAAAATTTCAGGCCAATCTGATGTTTGTTGTTTGAGATAGAGTGATTTCCCCGTTTTACGTTTGTTGTGGAAAATTTATACTTTTTTGTGTAATAAACCTATCAATATTTTTTAAAAAATAACGGCACAACTCATCAAGCTGAAATTTTTACAGCAGGTAGTTGGTAATGACTTCTACTTGTAGAAAAAATTTCAGGCCAATCTGATGTTTGTTGTTTGAGATAGAGTGATTTCCCCGTTTTACGTTTGTTGTGGAATAATTATACTTTTTGTGTAATAAACCTATCATTTTTTTTTTAAATTAACGGCACAACTCATCAAGCTGAAATTTTCTCTGAAGGCAGATGGTAATAACTTCTACTTGTAGAAAAAATTTCAGGCCAATCTGATGTTTGTTGTTTGAGATAGAGTGATTTCCCCGTTTTACGTTTGTTGTGGAAAATTTATACTTTTTTGTGTAATAAACCTATCAATATTTTTTAAAAAATAACGGCACAACTCATCAAGCTGAAATTTTCTCTGACGGCAGATGGTAATGACTTCTACTTGTAGAAAAAATTTCAGGCCAATCTGATGTTTGTTGTTTGAGATAGAGTGATTTCCCCGTTTTACGTTTGTTGTGGAAAATTTATACTTTTTTGTGTAATAAACCTATCACTATTTTTTAAAAATTAACGGCGCAACTCATCAAGCTGAAATTTTCTCTGAAGGCAGATGGTAATGACTTCTACTTGTAGAAAAAATTTCAGGCCAATCTGATGTTTGTTGTTTGAGATAGATTGATTTCCCCGTTTTACGTTTGTTGTGGAATAATTATACTTTTTTGTGTAATAAACTTATCGCTATTATTTTAAAACAACGGCGCAACTCATCAAGCTGAAATTTTTACAGCAGGCAGTTGGTAATGACTTCTACTTGTAGAAAAAATTTCAGGCCAATCTGATGTTTGTTGTTTGAGATAGAGTGATTTCCCCGTTTTACGTTTGTTGTGGAATAATTATACTTTTTTGTGTAATAAACCTATCACTATTTTTTTAAAATTAACGGCACAACTCATCAAGCTGAAATTTTTACAGTAGGCAGTTGGTAATGACTTCTACTTGTAGAAAAAATTTCAGGCCAATCTGACGGTTGGGGTTAGAGATAGAGTGATTTCCCCGGTTTACTTTTGTTGTGGAAAACATTAATTGAAGATTTTTAACAAAAGAAAAGCAGTATTCATATAGGACATTAAAAACATCTCGGATTGTTGGTTGTTCTTAGTAACGTTCAACCTGCTTGCAAACGGGGTGATCGGGTTTAGAATCGAAAAAAAAAATCGGCGTGGAAACTAACTTATTAAAAAGGGGAAGCCTGGCTCAAAGTTTCCCCATGAGACACGGCAATGAGTCTTAGCACCTGAAATCTGATGTCTGTGTTAGGGAATCTGAACTTATTTTTTTTTTTTTTTTTTTTTTTTTTTTTTTTTTTTTTTTTTTTTTTTTTGCGCTTTGTAGTGACTACTCCATAATGGTTGAGTTTGCAATAATTTCTACTTGTAGAAACAATTTCAGGCCAATCTGAAGGTTGGGGTTAGAGATAGAGCGATTTGCCTGTTTTACTCTTGTGTAATAAATCTATTACGATTTTTTTTTAAATAAACGGCGCAACTCATCAAGCCGAAATTTTCACAGAAGGCAGTTGGTAATGACTTCTACTTGTAGAAAAAATTTCAGGCCAATCTGATGTTTGTTGTTTGAGATAGAGTGATTTCCCCGTTTTACGTTTGTTGTGGAATAATTATACTTTTTTGTGTAATAAACCTATCACTATTTTTTAAAAATTAACGGCGCAACTCATCAAGCTGAAATTTTCTCTGAAGGCAGATGGTAATGACTTCTACTTGTAGAAAAAATTTCAGGCCAATCTGATGTTTGTTGTTTGAGATAGAGTGATTTCCCCGTTTTACGTTTGTTGTGGAATAATTATACTTTTTTTGTGTAATAAACCTATCACTATTTTTTAAAAATTAACGGCACAACTCATCAAGCTGAAATTTTCTCTGAAGGCAGATGGTAATGACTTCTACTTGTAGAAAAAATTTCAGGCCAATCTGATGTTTGTTGTTTGAGATAGAGTGATTTCCCCGTTTTACGTTTGTTGTGGAAAATTTATACTTTTTTGTGTAATAAACCTATCAATATTTTTTAAAAAATAACGGCACAACTCATCAAGCTGAAATTTTTACAGCAGGTAGTTGGTAATGACTTCTACTTGTAGAAAAAATTTCAGGCCAATCTGATGTTTGTTGTTTGAGATAGAGTGATTTCCCCGTTTTACGTTTGTTGTGGAATAATTATACTTTTTTTGTGTAATAAACCTATCACTATTTTTTAAAAATTAACGGCACAACTCATCAAGCTGAAATTTTCTCTGAAGGCAGATGGTAATGACTTCTACTTGTAGAAAAAATTTCAGGCCAATCTGATGTTTGTTGTTTGAGATAGAGTGATTTCCCCGTTTTACGTTTGTTGTGGAAAATTTATACTTTTTTGTGTAATAAACCTATCAATATTTTTTAAAAAATAACGGCACAACTCATCAAGCTGAAATTTTTACAGCAGGCAGTTGGTAATGACTTCTACTTGTAGAAAAAATTTCAGGCCAATCTGATGTTTGTTGTTTGAGATAGAGTGATTTCCCCGTTTTACGTTTGTTGTGGAATAATTATACTTTTTTGTGTAATAAACCTATCACTATTTTTTTAAAATTAACGGCACAACTCATCAAGCTGAAATTTTAACAGCAGGCAGTTGGTAATGACTTCTACTTGTAGAAAAAATTTCAGGCCAATCTGATGTTTGTTGTTTGAGATAGAGTGATTTCCCCGTTTTACGTTTGTTGTGGAATAATTATACTTTTTTTGTGTAATAAACCTATCACTATTTTTTAAAAATTAACGGCACAACTCATCAAGCTGAAATCTTCTCTGAAGTCAGATGGTAATGACTTCTACTTGTAGAAAAAATTTCAGGCCAATCTGATGTTTGTTGTTTGAGATAGAGTGATTTCCCCGTTTTACGTTTGTTGTGGAATAATTATACTTTTTTGTGTAATAAACTTATCACTATTATTTTAAAACAACGGCGCAACTCATCAAGCTGAAATTTTTACAGCAGGCAGTTGGTAATGACTTCTACTTGTAGAAAAAATTTCAGGCCAATCTGATGTTTGTTGTTTGAGATAGAGTGATTTCCCCGTTTTACGTTTGTTGTGGAAAATTTATACTTTTTTGTGTAATAAACCTATCAATATTTTTTAAAAAATAACGGCACAACTCATCAAGCTGAAATTTTCTCTGAAGGCAGATGGTAATGACTTCTACTTGTAGAAAAAATTTCAGGCCAATCTGATGTTTGTTGTTTGAGTTAGTGTGATTTCCCCGTTTTACGTTTGTTGTGGAATAATTATACTTTTTTTGTGTAATAAACCTATCACTATTTTTTTAAAATTAACGGCACAACTCATCAAGCTGAAATTTTCTCTGAAGGCAGATGGTAATGACTTCTACTTGTAGAAAAAATTTCAGGCCAATCTGATGTTTGTTGTTTGAGATAGAGTGATTTCCCCGTTTTACGTTTGTTGTGGAAAATTTATACTTTTTTGTGTAATAAACCTATCAATATTTTTTAAAAAATAACGGCACAACTCATCAAGCTGAAATTTTTACAGCAGGTAGTTGGTAATGACTTCTACTTGTAGAAAAAATTTCAGGCCAATCTGATGTTTGTTGTTTGAGATAGAGTGATTTCCCCGTTTTACGTTTGTTGTGGAAAATTTATACTTTTTTGTGTAATAAACCTATCAATATTTTTTTAAAAATAACGGCACAACTCATCAAGCTGAAATTTTTACAGCAGGTAGTTGGTAATGACTTCTACTTGTAGAAAAAAATTCAGGCCAATCTGATGTTTGTTGTTTGAGATAGAGTGATTTCCCCGTTTTACGTTTGTTGTGGAATAATTATACTTTTTGTGTAATAAACCTATCATTTTTTTTTTTTAAAATTAACGGCACAACTCATCAAGCTGAAATTTTCTCTGAAGGCAGATGGTAATAACTTCTACTTGTAGAAAAAATTTCAGGCCAATCTGATGTTTGTTGTTTGAGATAGAGTGATTTCCCCGTTTTACGTTTGTTGTGGAAAATTTATACTTTTTTGTGTAATAAACCTATCAATATTTTTTAAAAAATAACGGCACAACTCATCAAGCTGAAATTTTCTCTGAAGGCAGATGGTAATGACTTCTACTTGTAGAAAAAATTTCAGGCCAATCTGATGTTTGTTGTTTGAGATAGAGTGATTTCCCCGTTTTACGTTTGTTGTGGAAAATTTATACTTTTTTGTGTAATAAACCTATCACTATTTTTTAAAAATTAACGGCGCAACTCATCAAGCTGAAATTTTCTCTGAAGGCAGATGGTAATGACTTCTACTTGTAGAAAAAATTTCAGGCCAATCTGATGTTTGTTGTTTGAGATAGAGTGATTTCCCCGTTTTACGTTTGTTGTGGAATAATTATACTTTTTTGTGTAATAAACTTATCACTATTATTTTAAAACAACGGCGCAACTCATCAAGCTGAAATTTTTACAGCAGGCAGTTGGTAATGACTTCTACTTGTAGAAAAAATTTCAGGCCAATCTGATGTTTGTTGTTTGAGATAGAGTGATTTCCCCGTTTTACGTTTGTTGTGGAATAATTATACTTTTTTGTGTAATAAACCTATCACTATTTTTTAAAAATTAACGGCACAACTCATCAAGCTGAAATTTTTACAGTAGGCAGTTGGTAATGACTTCTACTTGTAGAAAAAATTTCAGGCCAATCTGACGGTTGGGGTTAGAGATAGAGTGATTTCCCCGGTTTACTTTTGTTGTGGAAAACATTAATTGAAGATTTTTAACAAAAGAAAAGCAGTATTCATATAGGACATTAAAAACATCTCGGATTGTTGGTTGTTCTTAGTAACGTTCAACCTGCTTGCAAACGGGGTGATCGGGTTTAGAATCGAAAAAAAAATCGGCGTGGAAACTAACTTATTAAAAAGGGGAAGCCTGGCTCAAAGTTTCCCCATGAGACACGGCAATGAGTCTTACGACCTGAAATCTGATGTCTGTGTTAGGGAATCTGAACTTTTTTTTTTTTTTTTTTTTTTTTTTTTTGCGCTTTGTAGTGACTACTCCATAATGGTTGAGTTTGCAATAATTTCTACTTGTAGAAACAATTTCAGGCCAATCTGAAGGTTGGGGTTAGAGATAGAGCGATTTGCCTGTTTTAATCTTGTGTAATAAATCTATTACGATTTTTTTAAATAAACGGCGCAACTTATCAAGCCAAAATTTTCACAGAAGGCAGCTGGTAATGACTTCTACTTGTAGAAAAAATTTCAGGCCAATCTGATGTTTGTTGTTTGAGATAGAGTGATTTCCCCGTTTTACGTTTGTTGTGGAATAATTATACTTTTTTGTGTAATAAACCTATCACTATTTTTTAAAAATTAACGGCACAGTTTATCAAGCTGAAATTTTCACAGAAGGCAGTTGGTAATGACTTCTACTTGTAGAAAAAATTCAGGCCAATCTGATGTTTGTTGTTTGAGATAGAGTGATTTCCCCGTTTTACGTTTGTTGTGGAAAATTTATACTTTTTTGTGTAATAAACCTATCAATATTTTTTAAAAAATAACGGCACAACTCATCAAGCTGAAATTTTTACAGCAGGTAGTTGGTCATGACTTCTACTTGTAGAAAAAATTTCAGGCCAATCTGATGTTTGTTGTTTGAGATAGAGTGATTTCCCCGTTTTACGTTTGTTGTGGAAAATTTATACTTTTTTGTGTAATAAACCTATCAATATTTTTTAAAAAATAACGGCACAACTCATCAAGCTGAAATTTTTACAGCAGGTAGTTGGTAATGACTTCTACTTGTAGAAAAAATTTCAGGCCAATCTGATGTTTGTTGTTTGAGATAGAGTGATTTCCCCGTTTTACGTTTGTTGTGGAAAATTTATACTTTTTTGTGTAATAAACCTATCAATATTTTTTAAAAAATAACGGCACAACTCATCAAGCTGAAATTTTTACAGCAGGTAGTTGGTAATGACTTCTACTTGTAGAAAAAATTTCAGGCCAATCTGATGTTTGTTGTTTGAGATAGAGTGATTTCCCCGTTTTACGTTTGTTGTGGAAAATTTATACTTTTTTGTGTAATAAACCTATCAATATTTTTTAAAAAATAACGGCACAACTCATCAAGCTGAAATTTTTACAGCAGGTAGTTGGTAATGACTTCTACTTGTAGAAAAAATTTCAGGCCAATCTGATGTTTGTTGTTTGAGATAGAGTGATTTCCCCGTTTTACGTTTGTTGTGGAATAATTATACTTTTTGTGTAATAAACCTATCATTTTTTTTTTAAATTAACGGCACAACTCATCAAGCTGAAATTTTCTCTGAAGGCAGATGGTAATAACTTCTACTTGTAGAAAAAATTTCAGGCCAATCTGATGTTTGTTGTTTGAGATAGAGTGATTTCCCCGTTTTACGTTTGTTGTGGAAAATTTATACTTTTTTGTGTAATAAACCTATCAATATTTTTTAAAAAATAACGGCACAACTCATCAAGCTGAAATTTTCTCTGACGGCAGATGGTAATGACTTCTACTTGTAGAAAAAATTTCAGGCCAATCTGATGTTTGTTGTTTGAGATAGAGTGATTTCCCCGTTTTACGTTTGTTGTGGAAAATTTATACTTTTTTGTGTAATAAACCTATCACTATTTTTTAAAAATTAACGGCGCAACTCATCAAGCTGAAATTTTCTCTGAAGGCAGATGGTAATGACTTCTACTTGTAGAAAAAATTTCAGGCCAATCTGATGTTTGTTGTTTGAGATAGATTGATTTCCCCGTTTTACGTTTGTTGTGGAATAATTATACTTTTTTGTGTAATAAACTTATCGCTATTATTTTAAAACAACGGCGCAACTCATCAAGCTGAAATTTTTACAGCAGGCAGTTGGTAATGACTTCTACTTGTAGAAAAAATTTCAGGCCAATCTGATGTTTGTTGTTTGAGATAGAGTGATTTCCCCGTTTTACGTTTGTTGTGGAATAATTATACTTTTTTGTGTAATAAACCTATCACTATTTTTTTAAAATTAACGGCACAACTCATCAAGCTGAAATTTTTACAGTAGGCAGTTGGTAATGACTTCTACTTGTAGAAAAAATTTCAGGCCAATCTGACGGTTGGGGTTAGAGATAGAGTGATTTCCCCGGTTTACTTTTGTTGTGGAAAACATTAATTGAAGATTTTTAACAAAAGAAAAGCAGTATTCATATAGGACATTAAAAACATCTCGGATTGTTGGTTGTTCTTAGTAACGTTCAACCTGCTTGCAAACGGGGTGATCGGGTTTAGAATCGAAAAAAAAATCGGCGTGGAAACTAACTTATTAAAAAGGGGAAGCCTGGCTCAAAGTTTCCCCATGAGACACGGCAATGAGTCTTAGCACCTGAAATCTGATGTCTGTGTTAGGGAATCTGAACTTATTTTTTTTTTTTTTTTTTTTTTTTTTTTTTTTTTTTTTTTTGCGCTTTGTAGTGACTACTCCATAATGGTTGAGTTTGCAATAATTTCTACTTGTAGAAACAATTTCAGGCCAATCTGAAGGTTGGGGTTAGAGATAGAGCGATTTGCCTGTTTTACTCTTGTGTAATAAATCTATTACGATTTTTTTTAAATAAACGGCGCAACTTATCAAGCCGAAATTTTCACAGAAGGCAGTTGGTAATGACTTCTACTTGTAGAAAAAATTTCAGGCCAATCTGATGTTTGTTGTTTGAGATAGAGTGATTTCCCCGTTTTACGTTTGTTGTGGAATAATTATACTTTTTTGTGTAATAAACCTATCACTATTTTTTAAAAATTAACGGCGCAACTCATCAAGCTGAAATTTTCTCTGAAGGCAGATGGTAATGACTTCTACTTGTAGAAAAAATTTCAGGCCAATCTGATGTTTGTTGTTTGAGATAGAGTGATTTCCCCGTTTTACGTTTGTTGTGGAATAATTATACTTTTTTTGTGTAATAAACCTATCACTATTTTTTAAAAATTAACGGCACAACTCATCAAGCTGAAATTTTCTCTGAAGGCAGATGGTAATGACTTCTACTTGTAGAAAAAATTTCAGGCCAATCTGATGTTTGTTGTTTGAGATAGAGTGATTTCCCCGTTTTACGTTTGTTGTGGAAAATTTATACTTTTTTGTGTAATAAACCTATCAATATTTTTTAAAAAATAACGGCACAACTCATCAAGCTGAAATTTTTACAGCAGGCAGTTGGTAATGACTTCTACTTGTAGAAAAAATTTCAGGCCAATCTGATGTTTGTTGTTTGAGATAGAGTGATTTCCCCGTTTTACGTTTGTTGTGGAATAATTATACTTTTTTGTGTAATAAACCTATCACTATTTTTTTAAAATTAACGGCACAACTCATCAAGCTGAAATTTTAACAGCAGGCAGTTGGTAATGACTTCTACTTGTAGAAAAAATTTCAGGCCAATCTGATGTTTGTTGTTTGAGATAGAGTGATTTCCCCGTTTTACGTTTGTTGTGGAATAATTATACTTTTTTTGTGTAATAAACCTATCACTATTTTTTAAAAATTAACGGCACAACTCATCAAGCTGAAATCTTCTCTGAAGTCAGATGGTAATGACTTCTACTTGTAGAAAAAATTTCAGGCCAATCTGATGTTTGTTGTTTGAGATAGAGTGATTTCCCCGTTTTACGTTTGTTGTGGAATAATTATACTTTTTTGTGTAATAAACTTATCACTATTATTTTAAAACAACGGCGCAACTCATCAAGCTGAAATTTTTACAGCAGGCAGTTGGTAATGACTTCTACTTGTAGAAAAAATTTCAGGCCAATCTGATGTTTGTTGTTTGAGATAGAGTGATTTCCCCGTTTTACGTTTGTTGTGGAAAATTTATACTTTTTTGTGTAATAAACCTATCAATATTTTTTAAAAAATAACGGCACAACTCATCAAGCTGAAATTTTCTCTGAAGGCAGATGGTAATGACTTCTACTTGTAGAAAAAATTTCAGGCCAATCTGATGTTTGTTGTTTGAGTTAGTGTGATTTCCCCGTTTTACGTTTGTTGTGGAATAATTATACTTTTTTTGTGTAATAAACCTATCACTATTTTTTTAAAATTAACGGCACAACTCATCAAGCTGAAATTTTCTCTGAAGGCAGATGGTAATGACTTCTACTTGTAGAAAAAATTTCAGGCCAATCTGATGTTTGTTGTTTGAGATAGAGTGATTTCCCCGTTTTACGTTTGTTGTGGAAAATTTATACTTTTTTGTGTAATAAACCTATCAATATTTTTTAAAAAATAACGGCACAACTCATCAAGCTGAAATTTTTACAGCAGGTAGTTGGTAATGACTTCTACTTGTAGAAAAAATTTCAGGCCAATCTGATGTTTGTTGTTTGAGATAGAGTGATTTCCCCGTTTTACGTTTGTTGTGGAAAATTTATACTTTTTTGTGTAATAAACCTATCAATATTTTTTTAAAAATAACGGCACAACTCATCAAGCTGAAATTTTTACAGCAGGTAGTTGGTAATGACTTCTACTTGTAGAAAAAAATTCAGGCCAATCTGATGTTTGTTGTTTGAGATAGAGTGATTTCCCCGTTTTACGTTTGTTGTGGAATAATTATACTTTTTGTGTAATAAACCTATCATTTTTTTTTTAAAATTAACGGCACAACTCATCAAGCTGAAATTTTCTCTGAAGGCAGATGGTAATAACTTCTACTTGTAGAAAAAATTTCAGGCCAATCTGATGTTTGTTGTTTGAGATAGAGTGATTTCCCCGTTTTACGTTTGTTGTGGAAAATTTATACTTTTTTGTGTAATAAACCTATCAATATTTTTTAAAAAATAACGGCACAACTCATCAAGCTGAAATTTTCTCTGAAGGCAGATGGTAATGACTTCTACTTGTAGAAAAAATTTCAGGCCAATCTGATGTTTGTTGTTTGAGATAGAGTGATTTCCCCGTTTTACGTTTGTTGTGGAAAATTTATACTTTTTTGTGTAATAAACCTATCACTATTTTTTAAAAATTAACGGCGCAACTCATCAAGCTGAAATTTTCTCTGAAGGCAGATGGTAATGACTTCTACTTGTAGAAAAAATTTCAGGCCAATCTGATGTTTGTTGTTTGAGATAGAGTGATTTCCCCGTTTTACGTTTGTTGTGGAATAATTATACTTTTTTGTGTAATAAACTTATCACTATTATTTTAAAACAACGGCGCAACTCATCAAGCTGAAATTTTTACAGCAGGCAGTTGGTAATGACTTCTACTTGTAGAAAAAATTTCAGGCCAATCTGATGTTTGTTGTTTGAGATAGAGTGATTTCCCCGTTTTACGTTTGTTGTGGAATAATTATACTTTTTTGTGTAATAAACCTATCACTATTTTTTAAAAATTAACGGCACAACTCATCAAGCTGAAATTTTTACAGTAGGCAGTTGGTAATGACTTCTACTTGTAGAAAAAAATTCAGGCCAATCTGACGGTTGGGGTTAGAGATAGAGTGATTTCCCCGGTTTACTTTTGTTGTGGAAAACATTAATTGAAGATTTTTAACAAAAGAAAAGCAGTATTCATATAGGACATTAAAAACATCTCGGATTGTTGGTTGTTCTTAGTAACGTTCAACCTGCTTGCAAACGGGGTGATCGGGTTTAGAATCGAAAAAAAAATCGGCGTGGAAACTAACTTATTAAAAAGGGGAAGCCTGGCTCAAAGTTTCCCCATGAGACACGGCAATGAGTCTTAGCACCTGAAATCTGATGTCTGTGTTAGGGAATCTGAAATTATTTTTTTTTTTTTTTTTTCTTTTTTTTTGCGCTTTGTAGTGACTACTCCATAATGGTTGAGTTTGCAATAATTTCTACTTGTAGAAACAATTTCAGGCCAATCTGAAGGTTGGGGTTAGAGATAGAGCGATTTGCCTGTTTTACTCTTGTGTAATAAATCTATTACGATTTTTTTAAATAAACGGCGCAACTTATCAAGCCGAAATTTTCACAGAAGGCAGTTGGTAATGACTTCTACTTGTAGAAAAAATTTCAGGCCAATCTGATGTTTGTTGTTTGAGATAGAGTGATTTCCCCGTTTTACGTTTGTTGTGGAATAATTATACTTTTTTGTGTAATAAACCTATCACTATTTTTTAAAAATTAACGGCACAGTTTATCAAGCTGAAATTTTCACAGAAGGCAGTTGGTAATGACTTCTACTTGTAGAAAAAAATTCAGGCCAATCTGATGTTTGTTGTTTGAGATAGAGTGATTTCCCCGTTTTACGTTTGTTGTGGAAAATTTATACTTTTTTGTGTAATAAACCTATCAATATTTTTTAAAAAATAACGGCACAACTCATCAAGCTGAAATTTTCTCTGAAGGCAGATGGTAATGACTTCTACTTGTAGAAAAAATTTCAAGCCAATCTGATGTTTGTTGTTTGAGATAGAGTGATTTCCCCGTTTTACGTTTGTTGTGGAATAATTATACTTTTTTGTGTAATAAACCTATCACTATTTTTTAAAAATTAACGGCGCAACTCAGCAAGCTGAAATTTTCTCTGAAGGCAGATGGTAATGACTTCTACTTGTAGAAAAAATTTCAGGCCAATCTGATGTTTGTTGTTTGAGATAGAGTGATTTCCCCGTTTTACGTTTGTTGTGGAATAATTATACTTTTTTTGTGTAATAAACCTATCACTATTTTTTAAAAATTAACGGCACAACTCATCAAGCTGAAATTTTCTCTGAAGGCAGATGGTAATGACTTCTACTTGTAGAAAAAATTTCAGGCCAATCTGATGTTTGTTGTTTGAGATAGAGTGATTTCCCCGTTTTACGTTTGTTGTGGAATAATTATACTTTTTTTGTGTAATAAACCTATCACTATTTTTTAAAAATTAACGGCACAACTCATCAAGCTGAAATTTTCTCTGAAGGCAGATGGTAATGACTTCTACTTGTAGAAAAAATTTCAGGCCAATCTGATGTTTGTTGTTTGAGATAGAGTGATTTCCCCGTTTTACGTTTGTTGTGGAATAATTATACTTTTTTGTGTAATAAACTTATCACTATTATTTTAAAACAACGGCGCAACTCATCAAGCTGAAATTTTTACAGCAGGCAGTTGGTAATGACTTCTACTTGTAGAAAAAATTTCAGGCCAATCTGATGTTTGTTGTTTGAGATAGAGTGATTTCCCCGTTTTACGTTTGTTGTGGAATAATTATACTTTTTTTGTGTAATAAACCTATCACTATTTTTTAAAAATTAACGGCACAACTCATCAAGCTGAAATTTTCTCTGAAGGCAGATGGTAATGACTTCTACTTGTAGAAAAAATTTCAGGCCAATCTGATGTTTGTTGTTTGAGATAGAGTGATTTCCCCGTTTTACGTTTGTTGTGGAATAATTATACTTTTTTTGTGTAATAAACCTATCACTATTTTTTAAAAATTAACGGCACAACTCATCAAGCTGAAATTTTCTCTGAAGGCAGATGGTAATGACTTCTACTTGTAGAAAAAATTTCAGGCCAATCTGATGTTTGTTGTTTGAGATAGAGTGATTTCCCCGTTTTACGTTTGTTGTGGAATAATTATACTTTTTTGTGTAATAAACCTATCACTATTTTTTAAAAATTAACGGCACAACTCATCAAGCTGAAATTTTTACAGTAGGCAGTTGGTAATGACTTCTACTTGTAGAAACAATTTCAGGCCAATCTGAAGGTTGGGGTTAGAGATAGAGCGATTTGCCTGTTTTACTCTTGTGTAATAAATCTATTACGATTTTTTTAAATAAACGGCGCAACTTATCAAGCCGAAATTTTCACAGAAGGCAGTTGGTAATGACTTCTACTTGTAGAAAAAATTTCAGGCCAATCTGATGTTTGTTGTTTGAGATAGAGTGATTTCCCCGTTTTACGTTTGTTGTGGAATAATTATACTTTTTTTGTAATAAACCTATCACTATTTTTTAAAAATTAACGGCACAACTCATCAAGCTGAAATTTTCTCTGAAGGCAGATGGTAATGACTTCTACTTGTAGAAAAAATTTCAGGCCAATCTGATGTTTGTTGTTTGAGATAGAGTGATTTCCCCGTTTTACGTTTGTTGTGGAAAATTTATACTTTTTTGTGTAATAAACCTATCACTATTTTTTAAAAATTAACGGCACAACTCATCAAGCTGAAATTTTCTCTGAAGGCAGATGGTAATGACTTCTACTTGTAGAAAAAATTTCAGGCCAATCTGATGTTTGTTGTTTGAGATAGAGTGATTTCCCCGTTTAACGTTTGTTGTGGAAAATTTATACATTTTTGTGTAATAAACCTATCAATATTTTTTAAAAAATAACGGCACAGCTCATCAAGCTGAAATTTTCTCTGAAGGCAGATGGTAATGACTTCTACTTGTAGAAAACATTTCAGGCCAATCTGATGTTTGTTGTTTGAGATAGAGTGATTTCCCCGTTTAACGTTTGTTGTGGAAAATTTATACATTTTTGTGTAATAAACCTATCAATATTTTTTAAAAAATAACGGCACAGCTCATCAAGCTGAAATTTTCTCTGAAGGCAGATGGTAATGACTTCTACTTGTAGAAAAAATTTCAGGCCAATCTGATGTTTGTTGTTTGAGATAGAGTGATTTCCCCGTTTTACGTTTGTTGTGGAATAATTATACTTTTTTGTGTAATAAACCTATCACTATTTTTTAAAAATTAACGGCACAACTCATCAAGCTGAAATTTTTACAGTAGGCAGTTGGTAATGACTTCTACTTGTAGAAAAAATTTCAGGCCAATCTGACGGTTGGGGTTAGAGATAGAGTGATTTCCCCGGTTTACTTTTGTTGTGGAAAACATTAATTGAAGATTTTTAACAAAAGAAAAGCAGTATTCATATAGGACATTAAAAACATCTCGGATTGTTGGTTGTTCTTAGTAACGTTCAACCTGCTTGCAAACGGGGTGATCGGGTTTAGAATCGAAAAAAAAATCGGCGTGGAAACTAACTTATTAAAAAGGGGAAGCCTGGCTCAAAGTTTACCCATGAGACACTGCAATGAGTCTTACCACCTGAAATCTGATGTCTGTGTTAGGGAATCTGTACTTTTTTTTTTTTTTTTTTTTTTTTTTTTTTTTTTTTGCGCTTTGTAGTGACTACTCCATAATGGTTGAGTTTGCAATAATTTCTACTTGTAGAAATAATTTCAGGCCAATCTGAAGGTTGGGGTTAGAGATAGAGCGATTTGCCTGTTTTACTCTTGTGTAATAAATCTATTACGATTTTTTTAAATAAACGGCGCAACTTATCAAGCCGAAATTTTCGCAGAAGGCAGTTGGTAATGACTTCTACTTGTAGAAAAAATTTCAGGCCAATCTGATGTTTGTTGTTTGAGATAGAGTGATTTCCCCGTTTTACGTTTGTTGTGGAATAATTATACTTTTTTGTGTAATAAACCTATCACTATTTTTTTAAAAATTAACGGCACAGTTTATCAAGCTGAAATTTTCACAGAAGGCAGTTGGTAATGACTTCTACTTGTAGAAAAAATTTCAGGCCAATCTGATGTTTGTTGTTTGAGATAGAGTGATTTCCCCGTTTTACGTTTGTTGTGGAAAATTTATACTTTTTTGTGTAATAAACCTATTAATATTTTTTAAAAAATAACGGCACAACTCATCAAGCTGAAATTTTCTCTGAAGGCAGATGGTAATGACTTCTACTTGTAGAAAAAATTTCAGGCCAATCTGATGTTTGTTGTTTGAGATAGAGTGATTTCCCCGTTTTACGTTTGTTGTGGAATAATTATACTTTTTTGTGTAATAAACCTATCACTATTTTTTAAAAATTAACGGCGCAACTCATCAAGCTGAAATTTTCTCTGAAGGCAGATGGTAATGACTTCTACTTGTAGAAAAAATTTCAGGCCAATCTGATGTTTGTTGTTTGAGATAGAGTGATTTCCCCGTTTTACGTTTGTTGTGGAATAATTATACTTTTTTTGTGTAATAAACCTATCACTATTTTTTAAAAATTAACGGCACAACTCATCAAGCTGAAATTTTCTCTGAAGGCAGATGGTAATGACTTCTACTTGTAGAAAAAATTTCAGGCCAATCTGATGTTTGTTGTTTGAGATAGAGTGATTTCCCCGTTTTACGTTTGTTGTGGAATAATTATACTTTTTTGTGTAATAAACCTATCACTATTTTTTAAAAATTAACGGCGCAACTCATCAAGCTGAAATTTTCTCTGAAGGCAGATGGTAATGACTTCTACTTGTAGAAAAAATTTCAGGCCAATCTGATGTTTGTTGTTTGAGATAGAGTGATTTCCCCGTTTTACGTTTGTTGTGGAATAATTATACTTTTTTTGTGTAATAAACCTATCACTATTTTTTAAAAATTAACGGCACAACTCATCAAGCTGAAATTTTCTCTGAAGGCAGATGGTAATGACTTCTACTTGTAGAAAAAATTTCAGGCCAATCTGATGTTTGTTGTTTGAGATAGAGTGATTTCCCCGTTTTACGTTTGTTGTGGAAAATTTATACTTTTTTGTGTAATAAACCTATCAATATTTTTTAAAAAATAACGGCACAACTCATCAAGCTGAAATTTTTACAGCAGGTAGTTGGTAATGACTTCTACTTGTAGAAAAAATTTCAGGCCAATCTGATGTTTGTTGTTTGAGTTAGTGTGATTTCCCCGTTTTACGTTTGTTGTGGAATAATTATACTTTTTTTGTGTAATAAACCTATCACTATTTTTTAAAAATTAACGGCACAACTCATCAAGCTGAAATTTTCTCTGAAGGCAGATGGTAATGACTTCTACTTGTAGAAAAAATTTCAGGCCAATCTGATGTTTGTTGTTTGAGATAGAGTGATTTCCCCGTTTTACGTTTGTTGTGGAATAATTATACTTTTTTTGTGTAATAAACCTATCACTATTTTTTAAAAATTAACGGCACAACTCATCAAGCTGAAATTTTCTCTGAAGGCAGATGGTAATGACTTCTACTTGTAGAAAAAATTTCAGGCCAATCTGATGTTTGTTGTTTGAGATAGAGTGATTTCCCCGTTTTACGTTTGTTGTGGAAAATTTATACTTTTTTGTGTAATAAACCTATCACTATTTTTTAAAAATTAACGGCGCAACTCATCAAGCTGAAATTTTCTCTGAAGGCAGATGGTAATGACTTCTACTTGTAGAAAAAATTTCAGGCCAATCTGATGTTTGTTGTTTGAGATAGAGTGATTTCCCCGTTTTACGTTTGTTGTGGAATAATTATACTTTTTTGTGTAATAAACCTATCACTATTTTTTAAAAATTAACGGCACAACTCATCAAGCTGAAATTTTTACAGTAGGCAGTTGGTAATGACTTCTACTTGTAGAAAAAAATTCAGGCCAATCTGACGGTTGGGGTTAGAGATAGAGTGATTTCCCCGGTTTACTTTTGTTGTGGAAAACATTAATTGAAGATTTTTAACAAAAGAAAAGCAGTATTCATATAGGACATTAAAAACATCTCGGATTGTTGGTTGTTCTTAGTAACGTTCAACCTGCTTGCAAACGGGGTGATCGGGTTTAGAATCGAAAAAAAAATCGGCGTGGAAACTAACTTATTAAAAAGGGGAAGCCTGGCTCAAAGTTTCCCCATGAGACACGGCAATGAGTCTTAGCACCTGAAATCTGATGTCTGTGTTAGGGAATCTGAAATTATTTTTTTTTTTTTTTTTTTTCTTTTTTTTTGCGCTTTGTAGTGACTACTCCATAATGGTTGAGTTTGCAATAATTTCTACTTGTAGAAACAATTTCAGGCCAATCTGAAGGTTGGGGTTAGAGATAGAGCGATTTGCCTGTTTTACTCTTGTGTAATAAATCTATTCCGATTTTTTTAAATAAACGGCGCAACTTATCAAGCCGAAATTTTCACAGAAGGCAGTTGGTAATGACTTCTACTTGTAGAAAAAATTTCAGGCCAATCTGATGTTTGTTGTTTGAGATAGAGTGATTTCCCCGTTTTACGTTTGTTGTGGAATAATTATACTTTTTTGTGTAATAAACCTATCACTATTTTTTAAAAAATAACGGCACAGTTTATCAAGCTGAAATTTTCACAGAAGGCAGTTGGTAATGACTTCTACTTGTAGAAAAAAATTCAGGCCAATCTGATGTTTGTTGTTTGAGATAGAGTGATTTCCCCGTTTTACGTTTGTTGTGGAAAATTTATACTTTTTTGTGTAATAAACCTATCAATATTTTTTAAAAAATAACGGCACAACTCATCAAGCTGAAATTTTCTCTGAAGGCAGATGGTAATGACTTCTACTTGTAGAAAAAATTTCAAGCCAATCTGATGTTTGTTGTTTGAGATAGAGTGATTTCCCCGTTTTACGTTTGTTGTGGAATAATTATACTTTTTTGTGTAATAAACCTATCACTATTTTTTAAAAATTAACGGCGCAACTCAGCAAGCTGAAATTTTCTCTGAAGGCAGATGGTAATGACTTCTACTTGTAGAAAAAATTTCAGGCCAATCTGATGTTTGTTGTTTGAGATAGAGTGATTTCCCCGTTTTACGTTTGTTGTGGAATAATTATACTTTTTTTGTGTAATAAACCTATCACTATTTTTTAAAAATTAACGGCACAACTCATCAAGCTGAAATTTTCTCTGAAGGCAGATGGTAATGACTTCTACTTGTAGAAAAAATTTCAGGCCAATCTGATGTTTGTTGTTTGAGATAGAGTGATTTCCCCGTTTTACGTTTGTTGTGGAATAATTATACTTTTTTTGTGTAATAAACCTATCACTATTTTTTAAAAATTAACGGCACAACTCATCAAGCTGAAATTTTCTCTGAAGGCAGATGGTAATGACTTCTACTTGTAGAAAAAATTTCAGGCCAATCTGATGTTTGTTGTTTGAGATAGAGTGATTTCCCCGTTTTACGTTTGTTGTGGAATAATTATACTTTTTTGTGTAATAAACTTATCACTATTATTTTAAAACAACGGCGCAACTCATCAAGCTGAAATTTTTACAGCAGGCAGTTGGTAATGACTTCTACTTGTAGAAAAAATTTCAGGCCAATCTGATGTTTGTTGTTTGAGATAGAGTGATTTCCCCGTTTTACGTTTGTTGTGGAATAATTATACTTTTTTTGTGTAATAAACCTATCACTATTTTTTAAAAATTAACGGCACAACTCATCAAGCTGAAATTTTCTCTGAAGGCAGATGGTAATGACTTCTACTTGTAGAAAAAATTTCAGGCCAATCTGATGTTTGTTGTTTGAGATAGAGTGATTTCCCCGTTTTACGTTTGTTGTGGAATAATTATACTTTTTTTGTGTAATAAACCTATCACTATTTTTTAAAAATTAACGGCACAACTCATCAAGCTGAAATTTTCTCTGAAGGCAGATGGTAATGACTTCTACTTGTAGAAAAAATTTCAGGCCAATCTGATGTTTGTTGTTTGAGATAGAGTGATTTCCCCGTTTTACGTTTGTTGTGGAATAATTATACTTTTTTTGTGTAATAAACCTATCACTATTTTTTAAAAATTAACGGCACAACTCATCAAGCTGAAATTTTCTCTGAAGGCAGATGGTAATGACTTCTACTTGTAGAAAAAATTTCAGGCCAATCTGATGTTTGTTGTTTGAGATAGAGTGATTTCCCCGTTTTACGTTTGTTGTGGAATAATTATACTTTTTTGTGTAATAAACTTATCACTATTATTTTAAAACAACGGCGCAACTCATCAAGCTGAAATTTTTACAGCAGGCAGTTGGTAATGACTTCTACTTGTAGAAAAAATTTCAGGCCAATCTGATGTTTGTTGTTTGAGATAGAGTGATTTCCCCGTTTTACGTTTGTTGTGGAATAATTATACTTTTTTTGTGTAATAAACCTATCACTATTTTTTAAAAATTAACGGCACAACTCATCAAGCTGAAATTTTCTCTGAAGGCAGATGGTAATGACTTCTACTTGTAGAAAAAATTTCAGGCCAATCTGATGTTTGTTGTTTGAGATAGAGTGATTTCCCCGTTTTACGTTTGTTGTGGAATAATTATACTTTTTTTGTGTAATAAACCTATCACTATTTTTTAAAAATTAACGGCACAACTCATCAAGCTGAAATTTTCTCTGAAGGCAGATGGTAATGACTTCTACTTGTAGAAAAAATTTCAAGCCAATCTGATGTTTGTTGTTTGAGATAGAGTGATTTCCCCGTTTTACGTTTGTTGTGGAATAATTATACTTTTTTGTGTAATAAACCTATCACTATTTTTTAAAAATTAACGGCGCAACTCAGCAAGCTGAAATTTTCTCTGAAGGCAGATGGTAATGACTTCTACTTGTAGAAAAAATTTCAGGCCAATCTGATGTTTGTTGTTTGAGATAGAGTGATTTCCCCGTTTTACGTTTGTTGTGGAATAATTATACTTTTTTTGTGTAATAAACCTATCACTATTTTTTAAAAATTAACGGCACAACTCATCAAGCTGAAATTTTCTCTGAAGGCAGATGGTAATGACTTCTACTTGTAGAAAAAATTTCAGGCCAATCTGATGTTTGTTGTTTGAGATAGAGTGATTTCCCCGTTTTACGTTTGTTGTGGAATAATTATACTTTTTTTGTGTAATAAACCTATCACTATTTTTTAAAAATTAACGGCACAACTCATCAAGCTGAAATTTTCTCTGAAGGCAGATGGTAATGACTTCTACTTGTAGAAAAAATTTCAGGCCAATCTGATGTTTGTTGTTTGAGATAGAGTGATTTCCCCGTTTTACGTTTGTTGTGGAATAATTATACTTTTTTGTGTAATAAACTTATCACTATTATTTTAAAACAACGGCGCAACTCATCAAGCTGAAATTTTTACAGCAGGCAGTTGGTAATGACTTCTACTTGTAGAAAAAATTTCAGGCCAATCTGATGTTTGTTGTTTGAGATAGAGTGATTTCCCCGTTTTACGTTTGTTGTGGAATAATTATACTTTTTTTGTGTAATAAACCTATCACTATTTTTTAAAAATTAACGGCACAACTCATCAAGCTGAAATTTTCTCTGAAGGCAGATGGTAATGACTTCTACTTGTAGAAAAAATTTCAGGCCAATCTGATGTTTGTTGTTTGAGATAGAGTGATTTCCCCGTTTTACGTTTGTTGTGGAATAATTATACTTTTTTTGTGTAATAAACCTATCACTATTTTTTAAAAATTAACGGCGCAACTCAGCAAGCTGAAATTTTCTCTGAAGGCAGATGGTAATGACTTCTACTTGTAGAAAAAATTTCAGGCCAATCTGATGTTTGTTGTTTGAGATAGAGTGATTTCCCCGTTTTACGTTTGTTGTGGAATAATTATACTTTTTTTGTGTAATAAACCTATCACTATTTTTTAAAAATTAACGGCACAACTCATCAAGCTGAAATTTTCTCTGAAGGCAGATGGTAATGACTTCTACTTGTAGAAAAAATTTCAGGCCAATCTGATGTTTGTTGTTTGAGATAGAGTGATTTCCCCGTTTTACGTTTGTTGTGGAATAATTATACTTTTTTTGTGTAATAAACCTATCACTATTTTTTAAAAATTAACGGCACAACTCATCAAGCTGAAATTTTCTCTGAAGGCAGATGGTAATGACTTCTACTTGTAGAAAAAATTTCAGGCCAATCTGATGTTTGTTGTTTGAGATAGAGTGATTTCCCCGTTTTACGTTTGTTGTGGAATAATTATACTTTTTTGTGTAATAAACTTATCACTATTATTTTAAAACAACGGCGCAACTCATCAAGCTGAAATTTTTACAGCAGGCAGTTGGTAATGACTTCTACTTGTAGAAAAAATTTCAGGCCAATCTGATGTTTGTTGTTTGAGATAGAGTGATTTCCCCGTTTTACGTTTGTTGTGGAATAATTATACTTTTTTTGTGTAATAAACCTATCACTATTTTTTAAAAATTAACGGCACAACTCATCAAGCTGAAATTTTCTCTGAAGGCAGATGGTAATGACTTCTACTTGTAGAAAAAATTTCAGGCCAATCTGATGTTTGTTGTTTGAGATAGAGTGATTTCCCCGTTTTACGTTTGTTGTGGAATAATTATACTTTTTTTGTGTAATAAACCTATCACTATTTTTTAAAAATTAACGGCACAACTCATCAAGCTGAAATTTTCTCTGAAGGCAGATGGTAATGACTTCTACTTGTAGAAAAAATTTCAGGCCAATCTGATGTTTGTTGTTTGAGATAGAGTGATTTCCCCGTTTTACGTTTGTTGTGGAATAATTATACTTTTTTGTGTAATAAACCTATCACTATTTTTTAAAAATTAACGGCACAACTCATCAAGCTGAAATTTTCTCTGAAGGCAGTTGGTAATGACTTCTACTTGTAGAAAAAATTTCAGGCCAATCTGATGTTTGTTGTTTGAGATAGAGTGATTTCCCCGTTTTACGTTTGTTGTGGAATAATTATACTTTTTTTGTAATAAACCTATCACTATTTTTTAAAAATTAACGGCACAACTCATCAAGCTGAAATTTTCTCTGAAGGCAGATGGTAATGACTTCTACTTGTAGAAAAAATTTCAGGCCAATCTGATGTTTGTTGTTTGAGATAGAGTGATTTCCCCGTTTTACGTTTGTTGTGGAAAATTTATACTTTTTTGTGTAATAAACCTATCACTATTTTTTAAAAATTAACGGCACAACTCATCAAGCTGAAATTTTCTCTGAAGGCAGATGGTAATGACTTCTACTTGTAGAAAAAATTTCAGGCCAATCTGATGTTTGTTGTTTGAGATAGAGTGATTTCCCCGTTTAACGTTTGTTGTGGAAAATTTATACATTTTTGTGTAATAAACCTATCAATATTTTTTAAAAAATAACGGCACAGCTCATCAAGCTGAAATTTTCTCTGAAGGCAGATGGTAATGACTTCTACTTGTAGAAAACATTTCAGGCCAATCTGATGTTTGTTGTTTGAGATAGAGTGATTTCCCCGTTTAACGTTTGTTGTGGAAAATTTATACATTTTTGTGTAATAAACCTATCAATATTTTTTAAAAAATAACGGCACAGCTCATCAAGCTGAAATTTTCTCTGAAGGCAGATGGTAATGACTTCTACTTGTAGAAAAAATTTCAGGCCAATCTGATGTTTGTTGTTTGAGATAGAGTGATTTCCCCGTTTTACGTTTGTTGTGGAATAATTATACTTTTTTGTGTAATAAACCTATCACTATTTTTTAAAAATTAACGGCACAACTCATCAAGCTGAAATTTTTACAGTAGGCAGTTGGTAATGACTTCTACTTGTAGAAAAAATTTCAGGCCAATCTGACGGTTGGGGTTAGAGATAGAGTGATTTCCCCGGTTTACTTTTGTTGTGGAAAACATTAATTGAAGATTTTTAACAAAAGAAAAGCAGTATTCATATAGGACATTAAAAACATCTCGGATTGTTGGTTGTTCTTAGTAACGTTCAACCTGCTTGCAAACGGGGTGATCGGGTTTAGAATCGAAAAAAAAATCGGCGTGGAAACTAACTTATTAAAAAGGGGAAGCCTGGCTCAAAGTTTACCCATGAGACACTGCAATGAGTCTTACCACCTGAAATCTGATGTCTGTGTTAGGGAATCTGTACTTTTTTTTTTTTTTTTTTTTTTTTTTTTTTTTTTTTTTGCGCTTTGTAGTGACTACTCCATAATGGTTGAGTTTGCAATAATTTCTACTTGTAGAAATAATTTCAGGCCAATCTGAAGGTTGGGGTTAGAGATAGAGCGATTTGCCTGTTTTACTCTTGTGTAATAAATCTATTACGATTTTTTTAAATAAACGGCGCAACTTATCAAGCCGAAATTTTCGCAGAAGGCAGTTGGTAATGACTTCTACTTGTAGAAAAAATTTCAGGCCAATCTGATGTTTGTTGTTTGAGATAGAGTGATTTCCCCGTTTTACGTTTGTTGTGGAATAATTATACTTTTTTGTGTAATAAACCTATCACTATTTTTTTAAAAATTAACGGCACAGTTTATCAAGCTGAAATTTTCACAGAAGGCAGTTGGTAATGACTTCTACTTGTAGAAAAAATTTCAGGCCAATCTGATGTTTGTTGTTTGAGATAGAGTGATTTCCCCGTTTTACGTTTGTTGTGGAAAATTTATACTTTTTTGTGTAATAAACCTATTAATATTTTTTAAAAAATAACGGCACAACTCATCAAGCTGAAATTTTCTCTGAAGGCAGATGGTAATGACTTCTACTTGTAGAAAAAATTTCAGGCCAATCTGATGTTTGTTGTTTGAGATAGAGTGATTTCCCCGTTTTACGTTTGTTGTGGAATAATTATACTTTTTTGTGTAATAAACCTATCACTATTTTTTAAAAATTAACGGCGCAACTCATCAAGCTGAAATTTTCTCTGAAGGCAGATGGTAATGACTTCTACTTGTAGAAAAAATTTCAGGCCAATCTGATGTTTGTTGTTTGAGATAGAGTGATTTCCCCGTTTTACGTTTGTTGTGGAATAATTATACTTTTTTTGTGTAATAAACCTATCACTATTTTTTAAAAATTAACGGCACAACTCATCAAGCTGAAATTTTCTCTGAAGGCAGATGGTAATGACTTCTACTTGTAGAAAAAATTTCAGGCCAATCTGATGTTTGTTGTTTGAGATAGAGTGATTTCCCCGTTTTACGTTTGTTGTGGAATAATTATACTTTTTTGTGTAATAAACCTATCACTATTTTTTAAAAATTAACGGCGCAACTCATCAAGCTGAAATTTTCTCTGAAGGCAGATGGTAATGACTTCTACTTGTAGAAAAAATTTCAGGCCAATCTGATGTTTGTTGTTTGAGATAGAGTGATTTCCCCGTTTTACGTTTGTTGTGGAATAATTATACTTTTTTTGTGTAATAAACCTATCACTATTTTTTAAAAATTAACGGCACAACTCATCAAGCTGAAATTTTCTCTGAAGGCAGATGGTAATGACTTCTACTTGTAGAAAAAATTTCAGGCCAATCTGATGTTTGTTGTTTGAGATAGAGTGATTTCCCCGTTTTACGTTTGTTGTGGAAAATTTATACTTTTTTGTGTAATAAACCTATCAATATTTTTTAAAAAATAACGGCACAACTCATCAAGCTGAAATTTTTACAGCAGGTAGTTGGTAATGACTTCTACTTGTAGAAAAAATTTCAGGCCAATCTGATGTTTGTTGTTTGAGATAGAGTGATTTCCCCGTTTTACGTTTGTTGTGGAATAATTATACTTTTTTTGTAATAAACCTATCACTATTTTTTAAAAATTAACGGCACAACTCATCAAGCTGAAATTTTCTCTGAAGGCAGATGGTAATGACTTCTACTTGTAGAAAAAATTTCAGGCCAATCTGATGTTTGTTGTTTGAGATAGAGTGATTTCCCCGTTTTACGTTTGTTGTGGAAAATTTATACTTTTTTGTGTAATAAACCTATCAATATTTTTTAAAAAATAACGGCACAACTCATCAAGCTGAAATTTTTACAGCAGGCAGTTGGTAATGACTTCAACTTGTAGAAAAAATTTCAGGCCAATCTGATGTTTGTTGTTTGAGATAGAGTGATTTCCCCGTTTTACGTTTGTTGTGGAAAATTTATACTTTTTTGTGTAATAAACCTATCACTATTTTTTAAAAATTAACGGCACAACTCATCAAGCTGAAATTTTCTCTGAAGGCAGATGGTAATGACTTCTACTTGTAGAAAAAATTTCAGGCCAATCTGATGTTTGTTGTTTGAGATAGAGTGATTTCCCCGTTTTACGTTTGTTGTGGAATAATTATACTTTTTTGTGTAATAAACCTATCACTATTTTTTAAAAATTAACGGCACAGTTTATCAAGCTGAAATTTTCACAGAAGGCAGTTGGTAATGACTTCTACTTGTAGAAAAAAATTCAGGCCAATCTGATGTTTGTTGTTTGAGATAGAGTGATTTCCCCGTTTTACGTTTGTTGTGGAAAATTTATACTTTTTTGTGTAATAAACCTATTAATATTTTTTAAAAAATAACGGCACAACTCATCAAGCTGAAATTTTCTCTGAAGGCAGATGGTAATGACTTCTACTTGTAGAAAAAATTTCAGGCCAATCTGATGTTTGTTGTTTGAGATAGAGTGATTTCCCCGTTTAACGTGTGTTGTGGAAAATTTATACTTTTTTGTGTAATAAACCTATCAATATTTTTTAAAAAATAACGGCACAGCTCATCAAGCTGAAATTTTCTCTGAAGGCAGATGGTAATGACTTCTACTTGTAGAAAAAAATTCAGGCCAATCTGATGTTTGTTGTTTGAGATAGAGTGATTTCCCCGTTTTACGTTTGTTGTGGAATAATTATACTTTTTTTGTGTAATAAACCTATCACTATTTTTTAAAAATTAACGGCACAACTCATCAAGCTGAAATTTTCTCTGAAGGCAGATGGTAATGACTTCTACTTGTAGAAAAAATTTCAGGCCAATCTGATGTTTGTTGTTTGAGATAGAGTGATTTCCCCGTTTTACGTTTGTTGTGGAATAATTATACTTTTTTTGTGTAATCAACCTATCACTATTTTTTAAAAATTAACGGCACAACTCATCAAGCTGAAATTTTTACAGTAGGCAGTTGGTAATGACTTCTACTTGTAGAAAAAATTTCAGGCCAATCTGACGGTTGGGGTTAGAGATAGAGTGATTTCCCCGGTTTACTTTTGTTGTGGAAAACATTAATTGAAGATTTTTAACAAAAGAAAAGCAGTATTCATATAGGACATTAAAAACATCTCGGATTGTTGGTTGTTCTTAGTAACGTTCAACCTGCTTGCAAACGGGGTGATCGGGTTTAGAATCGAAAAAAAAATCGGCGTGGAAACTAACTTATTAAAAAGGGGAAGCCTGGCTCAAAGTTTCCCCATGAGACACGGCAATGAGTCTTAGCACCTGAAATCTGATGTCTGTGTTAGGGAATCTGAACTTTTTTTTTTTTTTTTTTTTTTGCGCTTTGTAGTGACTACTCCATAATGGTTGAGTTTGCAATAATTTCTACTTGTAGAAACAATTTCAGGCCAATCTGAAGGTTGGGGTTAGAGATAGAGCGATTTGCCTGTTTTACTCTTGTGTAATAAATCTATTACGATTTTTTTAAATAAACGGCGCAACTTATCAAGCCGAAATTTTCACAGAAGGCAGTTGGTAATGACTTCTACTTGTAGAAAAAATTTCAGGCCAATCTGATGTTTGTTGTTTGAGATAGAGTGATTTCCCCGTTTTACGTTTGTTGTGGAATAATTATACTTTTTTGTGTAATAAACCTATCACTATTTTTTAAAAATTAACGGCACAGTTTATCAAGCTGAAATTTTCACAGAAGGCAGTTGGTAATGACTTCTACTTGTAGAAAAAATTCAGGCCAATCTGATGTTTGTTGTTTGAGATAGAGTGATTTCCCCGTTTTACGTTTGTTGTGGAAAATTTATACTTTTTTGTGTAATAAACCTATCAATATTTTTTAAAAAATAACGGCACAACTCATCAAGCTGAAATTTTCTCTGAAGGCAGATGGTAATGATTTCTACTTGTAGAAAAAATTTCAGGCCAATCTGATGTTTGTTGTTTGAGATAGAGTGATTTCCCCGTTTTACGTTTGTTGTGGAATAATTATACTTTTTTGTGTAATAAACCTATCACTATTTTTTAAAAATTAACGGCACAGCTCATCAAGCTGAAATTTTCTCTGAAGGCAGATGGTAATGACTTCTACTTGTAGAAAAAATTTCAGGCCAATCTGATGTTTGTTGTTTGAGATAGAGTGATTTCCCCGTTTTACGTTTGTTGTGGAATAATTATACTTTTTTTGTGTAATAAACCTATCACTATTTTTTAAAAATTAACGGCACAACTCATCAAGCTGAAATTTTCTCTGAAGGCAGATGGTAATGACTTCTACTTGTAGAAAAAATTTCAGGCCAATCTGATGTTTGTTGTTTGAGATAGAGTGATTTCCCCGTTTTACGTTTGTTGTGGAAAATTTATACTTTTTTGTGTAATAAACCTATCAATATTTTTTAAAAAATAACGGCACAACTCATCAAGCTGAAATTTTTACAGTAGGCAGTTGGTAATGACTTCTACTTGTAGAAAAAATTTCAGGCCAATCTGATGTTTGTTGTTTGAGATAGAGTGATTTCCCCGTTTTACGTTTGTTGTGGAATAATTATACTTTTTTTGTAATAAACCTATCACTATTTTTTAAAAATTAACGGCACAACTCATCAAGCTGAAATTTTCTCTGAAGGCAGATGGTAATGACTTCTACTTGTAGAAAAAATTTCAGGCCAATCTGATGTTTGTTGTTTGAGATAGAGTGATTTCCCCGTTTTACTTTTGTTGTGGAAAATTTATACTTTTTTGTGTAATAAACCTATCAATATTTTTTAAAAAATAACGGCACAACTCATCAAGCTGAAATTTTTACAGCAGGCAGTTGGTAATGACTTCTACTTGTAGAAAAAATTTCAGGCCAATCTGATGTTTGTTGTTTGAGATAGAGTGATTTCCCCGTTTTACGTTTGTTGTGGAATAATTATACTTTTTTGTGTAATAAACCTATCACTATTTTTTAAAAATTAACGGCACAACTCATCAAGCTGAAATTTTCTCTGAAGGCAGATGGTAATGACTTCTACTTGTAGAAAAAATTTCAGGCCAATCTGATGTTTGTTGTTTGAGATAGAGTGATTTCCCCGTTTTACGTTTGTTGTGGAATAATTATACTTTTTTGTGTAATAAACCTATCACTATTTTTTAAAAATTAACGGCACAACTCATCAAGCTGAAATTTTCTCTGAAGGCAGATGGTAATGACTTCTACTTGTAGAAAAAATTTCAGGCCAATCTGATGTTTGTTGTTTGAGATAGAGTGATTTCCCCGTTTTACGTTTGTTGTGGAAAATTTATACTTTTTTGTGTAATAAACCTATCACTATTTTTTAAAAATTAACGGCACAACTCATCAAGCTGAAATTTTTACAGTAGGCAGTTGGTAATGACTTCTACTTGTAGAAAAAATTTCAGGCCAATCTGACGGTTGGGGTTAGAGATAGAGTGATTTCCCCGGTTTACTTTTGTTGTGGAAAACATTAATTGAAGATTTTTAACAAAAGAAAAGCAGTATTCATATAGGACATTAAAAACATCTCGGATTGTTGGTTGTTCTTAGTAACGTTCAACCTGCTTGCAAACGGGGTGATCGGGTTTAGAATCGAAAAAAAAATCGGCGTGGAAACTAACTTATTAAAAAGGGGAAGCCTGGCTCAAAGTTTCCCCACGAGACACGGCAATGAGTCTTACCACCTGAAATCTGATGTCTGTGTTAGGGAATCTGAACTTTTTTTTTTTTTTTTTTTTTTTTTTTTTTTTTTTTTTTTTTTTTTTTTTTGCGCTTTGTAGTGACTACTCCATAATGGTTGAGTTTGCAATAATTTCTACTTGTAGAAACAATTTCAGGCCAATCTGAAGGTTGGGGTTAGAGATAGAGCGATTTGCCTGTTTTACTCTTGTGTAATAAATCTATTACGATTTTTTTAAATAAACGGCGCAACTTATCAAGCCGAAATTTTCACAGAAGGCAGTTGGTAATGACTTCTACTTGTAGAAAAAATTTCAGGCCAATCTGATGTTTGTTGTTTGAGATAGAGTGATTTCCCCGTTTTACGTTTGTTGTGGAATAATTATACTTTTTTGTGTAATAAACCTATCACTATTTTTTAAAAATTAACGGCACAGTTTATCAAGCTGAAATTTTCACAGAAGGCAGTTGGTAATGACTTCTACTTGTAGAAAAAAATTCAGGCCAATCTGATGTTTGTTGTTTGAGATAGAGTGATTTCCCCGTTTTACGTTTGTTGTGGAAAATTTATACTTTTTTGTGTAATAAACCTATTAATATTTTTTAAAAAATAACGGCACAACTCATCAAGCTGAAATTTTCTCTGAAGGCAGATGGTAATGACTTCTACTTGTAGAAAAAATTTCAGGCCAATCTGATGTTTGTTGTTTGAGATAGAGTGATTTCCCCGTTTTACGTTTGTTGTGGAATAATTATACTTTTTTGTGTAATAAACCTATCACTATTTTTTAAAAATTAACGGCGCAACTCATCAAGCTGAAATTTTCTCTGAAGGCAGATGGTAATGACTTCTACTTGTAGAAAAAATTTCAGGCCAATCTGATGTTTGTTGTTTGAGATAGAGTGATTTCCCCGTTTTACGTTTGTTGTGGAATAATTATACTTTTTTTGTGTAATAAACCTATCACTATTTTTTAAAAATTAACGGCACAACTCATCAAGCTGAAATTTTCTCTGAAGGCAGATGGTAATGACTTCTACTTGTAGAAAAAATTTCAGGCCAATCTGATGTTTGTTGTTTGAGATAGAGTGATTTCCCCGTTTTACGTTTGTTGTGGAAAATTTATACTTTTTTGTGTAATAAACCTATCAATATTTTTTTAAAAATAACGGCACAACTCATCAAGCTGAAATTTTTACAGCAGGCAGTTGGTAATGACTTCTACTTGTAGAAAAAATTTCAGGCCAATCTGATGTTTGTTGTTTGAGATAGAGTGATTTCCCCGTTTTACGTTTGTTGTGGAATAATTATACTTTTTTTGTAATAAACCTATCACTATTTTTTTAAAATTAACGGCACAACTCATCAAGCTGAAATTTTCTCTGAAGGCAGATGGTAATGACTTCTACTTGTAGAAAAAATTTCAGGCCAATCTGATGTTTGTTGTTTGAGATAGAGTGATTTCCCCGTTTTACGTTTGTTGTGGAAAATTTATACTTTTTTGTGTAATAAACCTATCAATATTTTTTAAAAAATAACGGCACAACTCATCAAGCTGAAATTTTTACAGCAGGCAGTTGGTAATGACTTCTACCTGTAGAAAAAATTTCAGGCCAATCTGATGTTTGTTGTTTGAGATAGAGTGATTTCCCCGTTTTACGTTTGTTGTGGAAAATTTATACTTTTTTGTGTAATAAACCTATCAATATTTTTTAAAAAATAACGGCACAACTCATCAAGCTGAAATTTTTACAGCAGGCAGTTGGTAATGACTTATACTTGTAGAAAAAATTTCAGGCCAATCTGATGTTTGTTGTTTGAGATAGAGTGATTTCCCCGTTTTACGTTTGTTGTGGAATAATTATACTTTTTTTGTAATAAACCTATCACTATTTTTTAAAAATTAACGGCACAACTCATCAAGCTGAAATTTTCTCTGAAGGCAGATGGTAATGACTTCTACTTGTAGAAAAAATTTCAGGCCAATCTGATGTTTGTTGTTTGAGATAGAGTGATTTCCCCGTTTTACTTTTGTTGTGGAAAATTTATACTTTTTTGTGTAATAAACCTATCAATATTTTTTAAAAAATAACGGCACAACTCATCAAGCTGAAATTTTTACAGCAGGCAGTTGGTAATGACTTCTACTTGTAGAAAAAATTTCAGGCCAATCTGATGTTTGTTGTTTGAGATAGAGTGATTTCCCCGTTTTACGTTTGTTGTGTAATAATTATACTTTTTTTGTAATAAACCTATCACTATTTTTTAAAAATTAACGGCACAACTCATCAAGCTGAAATTTTCTCTGAAGGCAGATGGTAATGACTTCTACTTGTAGAAAAAATTTCAGGCCAATCTGATGTTTGTTGTTTGAGATAGAGTGATTTCCCCGTTTTACTTTTGTTGTGGAAAATTTATACTTTTTTGTGTAATAAACCTATCACTATTTTTTAAAAATTAACGGCACAACTCATCAAGCTGAAATTTTCTCTGAAGGCAGATGGTAATGACTTCTACTTGTAGAAAAAATTTCAGGCCAATCTGATGTTTGTTGTTTGAGATAGAGTGATTTCCCCGTTTTACGTTTGTTGTGGAAAATTTATACTTTTTTGTGTAATAAACCTATCAATATTTTTTAAAAAATAACGGCACAGCTCATCAAGCTGAAATTTTCTCTGCAGGCAGATGGTAATGACTTCTACTTGTAGAAAAAATTTCAGGCCAATCTGATGTTTGTTGTTTGAGATAGAGTGATTTCCCCGTTTTACGTTTGTTGTGGAATAATTATACTTTTTTGTGTAATAAACCTATCACTATTTTTTAAAAATTAACGGCACAACTCATCAAGCTGAAATTTTTACAGTAGGCAGTTGGTAATGACTTCTACTTGTAGAAAAAATTTCAGGCCAATCTGACGGTTGGGGTTAGAGATAGAGTGATTTCCCCGGTTTACTTTTGTTGTGGAAAACATTAATTGAAGATTTTTAACAAAAGAAAAGCAGTATTCATATAGGACATTAAAAACATCTCGGATTGTTGGTTGTTCTTGGTAACGTTCAACCTGCTTGCAAACGGGGTGATCGGGTTTAGAATCGAAAAAAATATCGGCGTGGAAACTAACTTATTAAAAAGGGGAAGCCTGGCTCAAAGTTTCCCCATGAGACACGGCAATGAGTCTTAGCACCTGAAATCTGATGTCTGTGTTAGGGAATCTGAACTTTTTTTTTTTTTTTTTTTTTTTTTTTTTTTTTTTGCGCTTTGTAGTTACTACTCCATAATGGTTGAGTTTGCAATAATTTCTACTTGTAGAAACAATTTCAGGCCAATCTGATGTTTGTTGTTTGAGATAGAGTGATTTCCCCGTTTTACGTTTGTTGTGGAATAATTATACTTTTTTGTGTAATAAACCTATCACTATTTTTTAAAAATTTACGGCACAGTTTATCAAGCTGAAATTTTCACAGAAGGCAGTTGGTAATGACTTCTACTTGTAGAAAAAAATTCAGGCCAATCTGATGTTTGTTGTTTGAGATAGAGTGATTTCCCCGTTTTACGTTTGTTGTGGAAAATTTATACTTTTTTGTGTAATAAGCCTATCAATATTTTTTAAAAAATAACGGCACAACTCATCAAGCTGAAATTTTCTCTGAAGGCAGATGGTAATGACTTCTACTTGTAGAAAAAATTTCAGGCCAATCTGATGTTTGTTGTTTGAGATAGAGTGATTTCCCCGTTTTACGTTTGTTGTGGAATAATTATACTTTTTTGTGTAATAAACCTATCACTATTTTTTAAAAATTAACGGCGCAACTCATCAAGCTGAAATTTTCTCTGAAGGCAGATGGTAATGACTTCTACTTGTAGAAAAAATTTCAGGCCAATCTGATGTTTGTTGTTTGAGATAGAGTGATTTCCCCGTTTTACGTTTGTTGTGGAAAATTTATACTTTTTTGTGTAATAAACCTATCAATATTTTTTAAAAATTAACGGCACAACTCATCAAGCTGAAATTTTCTCTGAAGGCAGATGGTAATGACTTCTACTTGTAGAAAAAATTTCAGGCCAATCTGATGTTTGTTGTTTGAGATAGAGTGATTTCCCCGTTTTACGTTTGTTGTGGAATAATTATACTTTTTTGTGTAATAAACCTATCAATATTTTTTAAAAAATAACGGCACAACTCATCAAGCTGAAATTTTTACAGCAGGTAGTTGGTAATGACTTCTACTTGTAGAAAAAATTTCAGGCCAATCTGATGTTTGTTGTTTGAGATAGAGTGATTTCCCCGTTTTACGTTTGTTGTGGAATAATTATACTTTTTTTGTAATAAACCTATCACTATTTTTTAAAAATTAACGGCACAACTCATCAAGCTGAAATTTTCTCTGAAGGCAGATGGTAATGACTTCTACTTGTAGAAAAAATTTCAGGCCAATCTGATGTTTGTTGTTTGAGATAGAGTGATTTCCCCGTTTTACGTTTGTTGTGGAATAATTATACTTTTTTGTGTAATAAACCTATCACTATTTTTTAAAAATTAACGGCACAACTCATCAAGCTGAAATTTTTACAGTAGGCAGTTGGTAATGACTTCTACTTGTAGAAAAAAATTCAGGCCAATCTGATGTTTGTTGTTTGAGATAGAGTGATTTCCCCGTTTTACGTTTGTTGTGGAAAATTTATACTTTTTTGTGTAATAAACCTATCAATATTTTTTAAAAAATAACGGCACAACTCATCAAGCTGAAATTTTCTCTGAAGGCAGATTGTAATAACTTCTACTTGTAGAAAAAATTTCAGGCCAATCTGATGTTTGTTGTTTGAGATAGAGTGATTTCCCCGTTTTACGTTTGTTGTGGAATAATTATACTTTTTTGTGTAATAAACCTATCACTATTTTTTAAAAATTAACGGCACAACTCATCAAGCTGAAATTTTTACAGTAGGCAGTTGGTAATGACTTCTACTTGTAGAAAAAACATTCAGGCCAATCTGATGTTTGTTGTTTGAGATAGAGTGATTTCCTCGTTTTACGTTTGTTGTGGAAAATTTATACTTTTTTGTGTAATAAACCTATAAATATTTTTTAAAAAATAACGGCACAACTCATCAAGCTGAAATTTTCTCTGAAGGCAGATGGTAATAACTTCTACTTGTAGAAAAAATTTCAGGCCAATCTGATGTTTGTTGTTTGAGATAGAGTGATTTCCCCGTTTTACGTTTGTTGTGGAATAATTATACTTTTTTGTGTAATAAACCTATCACTATTTTTTAAAAATTAACGGCACAACTCATCAAGCTGAAATTTTCTCTGAAGGCAGATGGTAATGACTTCAACTTGTAGAAAAAATTTCAGGCCAATCTGATGTTTGTTGAATGTTGTTTGAGATAGAGTGATTTCCCCGTTTTACGTTTGTTGTGGAATAATTATACTTTTTTGTGTAATAAACCTATCACTATTTTTTAAAAATTAACGGCGCAACTCATCAAGCTGAAATTTTCTCTGAAGGCAGATGGTAATGACTTCTACTTGTAGAAAAAATTTCAGGCCAATCTGATGTTTGTTGTTTGAGATAGAGTGATTTCCCCGTTTTACGTTTGTTGTGGAAAATTTATACTTTTTTGTGTAATAAACCTATCAATATTTTTTAAAAATTAACGGCACAACTCATCAAGCTGAAATTTTCTCTGAAGGCAGATGGTAATGACTTCTACTTGTAGAAAAAATTTCAGGCCAATCTGATGTTTGTTGTTTGAGATAGAGTGATTTCCCCGTTTTACGTTTGTTGTGGAAAATTTATACTTTTTTGTGTAATAAACCTATCAATATTTTTTAAAAATTAACGGCACAACTCATCAAGCTGAAATTTTCTCTGAAGGCAGATGGTAATGACTTCTACTTGTAGAAAAAATTTCAGGCCAATCTGATGTTTGTTGTTTGAGATAGAGTGATTTCCCCGTTTTACGTTTGTTGTGGAATAATTATACTTTTTTGTGTAATAAACCTATCAATATTTTTTAAAAAATAACGGCACAACTCATCAAGCTGAAATTTTTACAGCAGGTAGTTGGTAATGACTTCTACTTGTAGAAAAAATTTCAGGCCAATCTGATGTTTGTTGTTTGAGATAGAGTGATTTCCCCGTTTTACGTTTGTTGTGGAATAATTATACTTTTTTTGTAATAAACCTATCACTATTTTTTAAAAATTAACGGCACAACTCATCAAGCTGAAATTTTCTCTGAAGGCAGATGGTAATGACTTCTACTTGTAGAAAAAATTTCAGGCCAATCTGATGTTTGTTGTTTGAGATAGAGTGATTTCCCCGTTTTACGTTTGTTGTGGAATAATTATACTTTTTTGTGTAATAAACCTATCACTATTTTTTAAAAATTAACGGCACAACTCATCAAGCTGAAATTTTTACAGTAGGCAGTTGGTAATGACTTCTACTTGTAGAAAAAATTTCAGGCCAATCTGACGGTTGGGGTTAGAGATAGAGTGATTTCCCCGGTTTACTTTTGTTGTGGAAAACATTAATTGAAGATTTTTAACAAAAGAAAAGCAGTATTCATATAGGACATTAAAAACATCTCGGATTGTTGGTTGTTCTTGGTAACGTTCAACCTGCTTGCAAACGGGGTGATCGGGTTTAGAATCGAAAAAAATATCGGCGTGGAAACTAACTTATTAAAAAGGGGAAGCCTGGCTCAAAGTTTCCCCATGAGACACGGCAATGAGTCTTAGCACCTGAAATCTGATGTCTGTGTTAGGGAATCTGAACTTTTTTTTTTTTTTTTTTTTTTTTTTTTTTTTTTTTTTTTTTTTTTTTTTTGCGCTTTGTAGTTACTACTCCATAATGGTTGAGTTTGCAATAATTTCTACTTGTAGAAACAATTTCAGGCCAATCTGATGTTTGTTGTTTGAGATAGAGTGATTTCCCCGTTTTACGTTTGTTGTGGAATAATTATACTTTTTTGTGTAATAAACCTATCACTATTTTTTAAAAATTTACGGCACAGTTTATCAAGCTGAAATTTTCACAGAAGGCAGTTGGTAATGACTTCTACTTGTAGAAAAAAATTCAGGCCAATCTGATGTTTGTTGTTTGAGATAGAGTGATTTCCCCGTTTTACGTTTGTTGTGGAAAATTTATACTTTTTTGTGTAATAAGCCTATCAATATTTTTTAAAAAATAACGGCACAACTCATCAAGCTGAAATTTTCTCTGAAGGCAGATGGTAATGACTTCTACTTGTAGAAAAAATTTCAGGGCAAACTGATGTTTGTTGTTTGAGATAGAGTGATTTCCCCGTTTTACGTTTGTTGTGGAATAATTATACTTTTTTGTGTAATAAACCTATCACTATTTTTTAAAAATTAACGGCGCAACTCATCAAGCTGAAATTTTCTCTGAAGGCAGATGGTAATGACTTCTACTTGTAGAAAAAATTTCAGGCCAATCTGATGTTTGTTGTTTGAGATAGAGTGATTTCCCCGTTTTACGTTTGTTGTGGAATAATTATACTTTTTTGTGTAATAAACCTATCACTATTTTTTAAAAATTAACGGCACAACTCATCAAGCTGAAATTTTTACAGTAGGCAGTTGGTAATGACTTCTACTTGTAGAAAAAAATTCAGGCCAATCTGATGTTTGTTGTTTGAGATAGAGTGATTTCCCCGTTTTACGTTTGTTGTGGAAAATTTATACTTTTTTGTGTAATAAACCTATCAATATTTTTTAAAAAATAACGGCACAACTCATCAAGCTGAAATTTTCTCTGAAGGCAGATTGTAATAACTTCTACTTGTAGAAAAAATTTCAGGCCAATCTGATGTTTGTTGTTTGAGATAGAGTGATTTCCCCGTTTTACGTTTGTTGTGGAATAATTATACTTTTTTGTGTAATAAACCTATCACTATTTTTTAAAAATTAACGGCACAACTCATCAAGCTGAAATTTTTACAGTAGGCAGTTGGTAATGACTTCTACTTGTAGAAAAAAATTCAGGCCAATCTGATGTTTGTTGTTTGAGATAGAGTGATTTCCTCGTTTTACGTTTGTTGTGGAAAATTTATACTTTTTTGTGTAATAAACCTATAAATATTTTTTAAAAAATAACGGCACAACTCATCAAGCTGAAATTTTCTCTGAAGGCAGATGGTAATAACTTCTACTTGTAGAAAAAATTTCAGGCCAATCTGATGTTTGTTGTTTGAGATAGAGTGATTTCCCCGTTTTACGTTTGTTGTGGAATAATTATACTTTTTTGTGTAATAAACCTATCACTATTTTTTAAAAATTAACGGCACAACTCATCAAGCTGAAATTTTCTCTGAAGGCAGATGGTAATGACTTCAACTTGTAGAAAAAATTTCAGGCCAATCTGATGTTTGTTGAATGTTGTTTGAGATAGAGTGATTTCCCCGTTTTACGTTTGTTGTGGAATAATTATACTTTTTTGTGTAATAAACCTATCACTATTTTTTAAAAATTAACGGCGCAACTCATCAAGCTGAAATTTTCTCTGAAGGCAGATGGTAATGACTTCTACTTGTAGAAAAAATTTCAGGCCAATCTGATGTTTGTTGTTTGAGATAGAGTGATTTCCCCGTTTTACGTTTGTTGTGGAAAATTTATACTTTTTTGTGTAATAAACCTATCAATATTTTTTAAAAATTAACGGCACAACTCATCAAGCTGAAATTTTCTCTGAAGGCAGATGGTAATGACTTCTACTTGTAGAAAAAATTTCAGGCCAATCTGATGTTTGTTGTTTGAGATAGAGTGATTTCCCCGTTTTACGTTTGTTGTGGAATAATTATACTTTTTTGTGTAATAAACCTATCAATATTTTTTAAAAAATAACGGCACAACTCATCAAGCTGAAATTTTTACAGCAGGTAGTTGGTAATGACTTCTACTTGTAGAAAAAATTTCAGGCCAATCTGATGTTTGTTGTTTGAGATAGAGTGATTTCCCCGTTTTACGTTTGTTGTGGAATAATTATACTTTTTTTGTAATAAACCTATCACTATTTTTTAAAAATTAACGGCACAACTCATCAAGCTGAAATTTTCTCTGAAGGCAGATGGTAATGACTTCTACTTGTAGAAAAAATTTCAGGCCAATCTGATGTTTGTTGTTTGAGATAGAGTGATTTCCCCGTTTTACGTTTGTTGTGGAATAATTATACTTTTTTGTGTAATAAACCTATCACTATTTTTTAAAAATTAACGGCACAACTCATCAAGCTGAAATTTTTACAGTAGGCAGTTGGTAATGACTTCTACTTGTAGAAAAAATTTCAGGCCAATCTGACGGTTGGGGTTAGAGATAGAGTGATTTCCCCGGTTTACTTTTGTTGTGGAAAACATTAATTGAAGATTTTTAACAAAAGAAAAGCAGTATTCATATAGGACATTAAAAACATCTCGGATTGTTGGTTGTTCTTGGTAACGTTCAACCTGCTTGCAAACGGGGTGATCGGGTTTAGAATCGAAAAAAATATCGGCGTGGAAACTAACTTATTAAAAAGGGGAAGCCTGGCTCAAAGTTTCCCCATGAGACACGGCAATGAGTCTTAGCACCTGAAATCTGATGTCTGTGTTAGGGAATCTGAACTTTTTTTTTTTTTTTTTTTTTTTTTTTTTTTTTTTTTTTTTTTTTTGCGCTTTGTAGTTACTACTCCATAATGGTTGAGTTTGCAATAATTTCTACTTGTAGAAACAATTTCAGGCCAATCTGATGTTTGTTGTTTGAGATAGAGTGATTTCCCCGTTTTACGTTTGTTGTGGAATAATTATACTTTTTTGTGTAATAAACCTATCACTATTTTTTAAAAATTTACGGCACAGTTTATCAAGCTGAAATTTTCACAGAAGGCAGTTGGTAATGACTTCTACTTGTAGAAAAAAATTCAGGCCAATCTGATGTTTGTTGTTTGAGATAGAGTGATTTCCCCGTTTTACGTTTGTTGTGGAAAATTTATACTTTTTTGTGTAATAAGCCTATCAATATTTTTTAAAAAATAACGGCACAACTCATCAAGCTGAAATTTTCTCTGAAGGCAGATGGTAATGACTTCTACTTGTAGAAAAAATTTCAGGGCAAACTGATGTTTGTTGTTTGAGATAGAGTGATTTCCCCGTTTTACGTTTGTTGTGGAATAATTATACTTTTTTGTGTAATAAACCTATCACTATTTTTTAAAAATTAACGGCGCAACTCATCAAGCTGAAATTTTCTCTGAAGGCAGATGGTAATGACTTCTACTTGTAGAAAAAATTTCAGGCCAATCTGATGTTTGTTGTTTGAGATAGAGTGATTTCCCCGTTTTACGTTTGTTGTGGAAAATTTATACTTTTTTGTGTAATAAACCTATCAATATTTTTTAAAAATTAACGGCACAACTCATCAAGCTGAAATTTTCTCTGAAGGCAGATGGTAATGACTTCTACTTGTAGAAAAAATTTCAGGCCAATCTGATGTTTGTTGTTTGAGATAGAGTGATTTCCCCGTTTTACGTTTGTTGTGGAATAATTATACTTTTTTGTGTAATAAACCTATCAATATTTTTTAAAAAATAACGGCACAACTCATCAAGCTGAAATTTTTACAGCAGGTAGTTGGTAATGACTTCTACTTGTAGAAAAAATTTCAGGCCAATCTGATGTTTGTTGTTTGAGATAGAGTGATTTCCCCGTTTTACGTTTGTTGTGGAATAATTATACTTTTTTTGTAATAAACCTATCACTATTTTTTAAAAATTAACGGCACAACTCATCAAGCTGAAATTTTCTCTGAAGGCAGATGGTAATGACTTCTACTTGTAGAAAAAATTTCAGGCCAATCTGATGTTTGTTGAATGTTGTTTGAGATAGAGTGATTTCCCCGTTTTACGTTTGTTGTGGAATAATTATACTTTTTTGTGTAATAAACCTATCACTATTTTTTAAAAATTAACGGCACAACTCATCAAGCTGAAATTTTTACAGTAGGCAGTTGGTAATGACTTCTACTTGTAGAAAAAAATTCAGGCCAATCTGATGTTTGTTGTTTGAGATAGAGTGATTTCCCCGTTTTACGTTTGTTGTGGAAAATTTATACTTTTTTGTGTAATAAACCTATCAATATTTTTTAAAAAATAACGGCACAACTCATCAAGCTGAAATTTTCTCTGAAGGCAGATTGTAATAACTTCTACTTGTAGAAAAAATTTCAGGCCAATCTGATGTTTGTTGTTTGAGATAGAGTGATTTCCCCGTTTTACGTTTGTTGTGGAATAATTATACTTTTTTGTGTAATAAACCTATCACTATTTTTTAAAAATTAACGGCACAACTCATCAAGCTGAAATTTTTACAGTAGGCAGTTGGTAATGACTTCTACTTGTAGAAAAAAATTCAGGCCAATCTGATGTTTGTTGTTTGAGATAGAGTGATTTCCTCGTTTTACGTTTGTTGTGGAAAATTTATACTTTTTTGTGTAATAAACCTATAAATATTTTTTAAAAAATAACGGCACAACTCATCAAGCTGAAATTTTCTCTGAAGGCAGATGGTAATAACTTCTACTTGTAGAAAACATTTCAGGCCAATCTGATGTTTGTTGTTTGAGATAGAGTGATTTCCCCGTTTTACGTTTGTTGTGGAATAATTATACTTTTTTGTGTAATAAACCTATCACTATTTTTTAAAAATTAACGGCACAACTCATCAAGCTGAAATTTTCTCTGAAGGCAGATGGTAATGACTTCAACTTGTAGAAAAAATTTCAGGCCAATCTGATGTTTGTTGAATGTTGTTTGAGATAGAGTGATTTCCCCGTTTTACGTTTGTTGTGGAATAATTATACTTTTTTGTGTAATAAACCTATCACTATTTTTTAAAAATTAACGGCGCAACTCATCAAGCTGAAATTTTCTCTGAAGGCAGATGGTAATGACTTCTACTTGTAGAAAAAATTTCAGGCCAATCTGATGTTTGTTGTTTGAGATAGAGTGATTTCCCCGTTTTACGTTTGTTGTGGAAAATTTATACTTTTTTGTGTAATAAACCTATCAATATTTTTTAAAAATTAACGGCACAACTCATCAAGCTGAAATTTTCTCTGAAGGCAGATGGTAATGACTTCTACTTGTAGAAAAAATTTCAGGCCAATCTGATGTTTGTTGTTTGAGATAGAGTGATTTCCCCGTTTTACGTTTGTTGTGGAAAATTTATACTTTTTTGTGTAATAAACCTATCAATATTTTTTAAAAATTAACGGCACAACTCATCAAGCTGAAATTTTCTCTGAAGGCAGATGGTAATGACTTCTACTTGTAGAAAAAATTTCAGGCCAATCTGATGTTTGTTGTTTGAGATAGAGTGATTTCCCCGTTTTACGTTTGTTGTGGAATAATTATACTTTTTTGTGTAATAAACCTATCAATATTTTTTAAAAAATAACGGCACAACTCATCAAGCTGAAATTTTTACAGCAGGTAGTTGGTAATGACTTCTACTTGTAGAAAAAATTTCAGGCCAATCTGATGTTTGTTGTTTGAGATAGAGTGATTTCCCCGTTTTACGTTTGTTGTGGAATAATTATACTTTTTTTGTAATAAACCTATCACTATTTTTTAAAAATTAACGGCACAACTCATCAAGCTGAAATTTTCTCTGAAGGCAGATGGTAATGACTTCTACTTGTAGAAAAAATTTCAGGCCAATCTGATGTTTGTTGTTTGAGATAGAGTGATTTCCCCGTTTTACGTTTGTTGTGAAATAATTATACTTTTTTTGTGTAATAAACCTATCACTATTTTTTAAAAATTAACGGCACAACTCATCAAGCTGAAATTTTCTCTGAAGGCAGATGGTAATGACTTCTACTTGTAGAAAAAATTTCAGGCCAATCTGATGTTTGTTGTTTGAGATAGAGTGATTTCCCCGTTTTACGTTTGTTGTGGAAAATTTATACTTTTTTGTGTAATAAACCTATCAATATTTTTTAAAAATTAACGGCACAACTCATCAAGCTGAAATTTTCTCTGAAGGCAGATGGTAATGACTTCTACTTGTAGAAAAAATTTCAGGCCAATCTGATGTTTGTTGTTTGAGATAGAGTGATTTCCCCGTTTTACGTTTGTTGTGGAATAATTATACTTTTTTGTGTAATAAACCTATCAATATTTTTTAAAAAATAACGGCACAACTCATCAAGCTGAAATTTTTACAGCAGGTAGTTGGTAATGACTTCTACTTGTAGAAAAAATTTCAGGCCAATCTGATGTTTGTTGTTTGAGATAGAGTGATTTCCCCGTTTTACGTTTGTTTCCCTGGAATAATTATACTTTTTTTGTAATAAACCTATCACTATTTTTTAAAAATTAACGGCACAACTCATCAAGCTGAAATTTTCTCTGAAGGCAGATGGTAATGACTTCTACTTGTAGAAAAAATTTCAGGCCAATCTGATGTTTGTTGTTTGAGATAGAGTGATTTCCCCGTTTTACGTTTGTTGTGGAATAATTATACTTTTTTGTGTAATAAACCTATCACTATTTTTTAAAAATTAACGGCACAACTCATCAAGCTGAAATTTTTACAGTAGGCAGTTGGTAATGACTTCTACTTGTAGAAAAAAATTCAGGCCAATCTGATGTTTGTTGTTTGAGATAGAGTGATTTCCCCGTTTTACGTTTGTTGTGGAAAATTTATACTTTTTTGTGTAATAAACCTATCAATATTTTTTAAAAAATAACGGCACAACTCATCAAGCTGAAATTTTCTCTGAAGGCAGATTGTAATAACTTCTACTTGTAGAAAAAATTTCAGGCCAATCTGATGTTTGTTGTTTGAGATAGAGTGATTTCCCCGTTTTACGTTTGTTGTGGAATAATTATACTTTTTTGTGTAATAAACCTATCAATATTTTTTAAAAAATAACGGCACAACTCATCAAGCTGAAATTTTCTCTGAAGGCAGATTGTAATAACTTCTACTTGTAGAAAAAATTTCAGGCCAATCTGATGTTTGTTGTTTGAGATAGAGTGATTTCCCCGTTTTACGTTTGTTGTGGAATAATTATACTTTTTTGTGTAATAAACCTATCACTATTTTTTAAAAATTAACGGCACAACTCATCAAGCTGAAATTTTCTCTGAAGGCAGATGGTAATGACTTCTACTTGTAGAAAAAAATTCAGGCCAATCTGATGTTTGTTGTTTGAGATAGAGTGATTTCCTCGTTTTACGTTTGTTGTGGAAAATTTATACTTTTTTGTGTAATAAACCTATAAATATTTTTTAAAAAATAACGGCACAACTCATCAAGCTGAAATTTTCTCTGAAGGCAGATGGTAATAACTTCTACTTGTAGAAAAAATTTCAGGCCAATCTGATGTTTGTTGTTTGAGATAGAGTGATTTCCCCGTTTTACGTTTGTTGTGGAATAATTATACTTTTTTGTGTAATAAACCTATCACTATTTTTTAAAAATTAACGGCACAACTCATCAAGCTGAAATTTTCTCTGAAGGCAGATGGTAATGACTTCAACTTGTAGAAAAAATTTCAGGCCAATCTGATGTTTGTTGTTTGAGATAGAGTGATTTCCCCGTTTTACGTTTGTTGTGGAATAATTATACTTTTTTGTGTAATAAACCTATCACTATTTTTTAAAAATTAACGGCACAACTCATCAAGCTGAAATTTTTACAGTAGGCAGTTGGTAATGACTTCTACTTGTAGAAAAAAATTCAGGCCAATCTGATGTTTGTTGTTTGAGATAGAGTGATTTCCCCGTTTTACGTTTGTTGTGGAAAATTTATACTTTTTTGTGTAATAAACCTATCAATATTTTTTAAAAAATAACGGCACAACTCATCAAGCTGAAATTTTCTCTGAAGGCAGATTGTAATAACTTCTACTTGTAGAAAAAATTTCAGGCCAATCTGATGTTTGTTGTTTGAGATAGAGTGATTTCCCCGTTTTACGTTTGTTGTGGAATAATTATACTTTTTTGTGTAATAAACCTATCACTATTTTTTAAAAATTAACGGCACAACTCATCAAGCTGAAATTTTTACAGTAGGCAGTTGGTAATGACTTCTACTTGTAGAAAAAATTTCAGGCCAATCTGACGGTTGGGGTTAGAGATAGAGTGATTTCCCCGGTTTACTTTTGTTGTGGAAAACATTAATTGAAGATTTTTAACAAAAGAAAAGCAGTATTCATATAGGACATTAAAAACATCTCGGATTGTTGGTTGTTCTTGGTAACGTTCAACCTGCTTGCAAACGGGGTGATCGGGTTTAGAATCGAAAAAAATATCGGCGTGGAAACTAACTTATTAAAAAGGGGAAGCCTGGCTCAAAGTTTCCCCATGAGACACGGCAATGAGTCTTAGCACCTGAAATCTGATGTCTGTGTTAGGGAATCTGAACTTTTTTTTTTTTTTTTTTTTTTTTTTTTTTTTTTTTTTTTTTTTTTTTTTTTTGCGCTTTGTAGTTACTACTCCATAATGGTTGAGTTTGCAATAATTTCTACTTGTAGAAACAATTTCAGGCCAATCTGATGTTTGTTGTTTGAGATAGAGTGATTTCCCCGTTTTACGTTTGTTGTGGAATAATTATACTTTTTTGTGTAATAAACCTATCACTATTTTTTAAAAATTTACGGCACAGTTTATCAAGCTGAAATTTTCACAGAAGGCAGTTGGTAATGACTTCTACTTGTAGAAAAAAATTCAGGCCAATCTGATGTTTGTTGTTTGAGATAGAGTGATTTCCCCGTTTTACGTTTGTTGTGGAAAATTTATACTTTTTTGTGTAATAAGCCTATCAATATTTTTTAAAAAATAACGGCACAACTCATCAAGCTGAAATTTTCTCTGAAGGCAGATGGTAATGACTTCTACTTGTAGAAAAAATTTCAGGCCAATCTGATGTTTGTTGTTTGAGATAGAGTGATTTCCCCGTTTTACGTTTGTTGTGGAATAATTATACTTTTTTGTGTAATAAACCTATCACTATTTTTTAAAAATTAACGGCGCAACTCATCAAGCTGAAATTTTCTCTGAAGGCAGATGGTAATGACTTCTACTTGTAGAAAAAATTTCAGGCCAATCTGATGTTTGTTGTTTGAGATAGAGTGATTTCCCCGTTTTACGTTTGTTGTGGAAAATTTATACTTTTTTGTGTAATAAACCTATCAATATTTTTTTAAAATTAACGGCACAACTCATCAAGCTGAAATTTTCTCTGAAGGCAGATGGTAATGACTTCTACTTGTAGAAAAAATTTCAGGCCAATCTGATGTTTGTTGTTTGAGATAGAGTGATTTCCCCGTTTTACGTTTGTTGTGGAATAATTATACTTTTTTGTGTAATAAACCTATCAATATTTTTTAAAAAATAACGGCACAACTCATCAAGCTGAAATTTTTACAGCAGGTAGTTGGTAATGACTTCTACTTGTAGAAAAAATTTCAGGCCAATCTGATGTTTGTTGTTTGAGATAGAGTGATTTCCCCGTTTTACGTTTGTTGTGGAATAATTATACTTTTTTTGTAATAAACCTATCACTATTTTTTAAAAATTAACGGCACAACTCATCAAGCTGAAATTTTCTCTGAAGGCAGATGGTAATGACTTCTACTTGTAGAAAAAATTTCAGGCCAATCTGATGTTTGTTGTTTGAGATAGAGTGATTTCCCCGTTTTACGTTTGTTGTGGAATAATTATACTTTTTTGTGTAATAAACCTATCACTATTTTTTAAAAATTAACGGCACAACTCATCAAGCTGAAATTTTTACAGTAGGCAGTTGGTAATGACTTCTACTTGTAGAAAAAAATTCAGGCCAATCTGATGTTTGTTGTTTGAGATAGAGTGATTTCCCCGTTTTACGTTTGTTGTGGAAAATTTATACTTTTTTGTGTAATAAACCTATCAATATTTTTTAAAAAATAACGGCACAACTCATCAAGCTGAAATTTTCTCTGAAGGCAGATTGTAATAACTTCTACTTGTAGAAAAAATTTCAGGCCAATCTGATGTTTGTTGTTTGAGATAGAGTGATTTCCCCGTTTTACGTTTGTTGTGGAATAATTATACTTTTTTGTGTAATAAACCTATCACTATTTTTTAAAAATTAACGGCACAACTCATCAAGCTGAAATTTTTACAGTAGGCAGTTGGTAATGACTTCTACTTGTAGAAAAAAATTCAGGCCAATCTGATGTTTGTTGTTTGAGATAGAGTGATTTCCTCGTTTTACGTTTGTTGTGGAAAATTTATACTTTTTTGTGTAATAAACCTATAAATATTTTTTAAAAAATAACGGCACAACTCATCAAGCTGAAATTTTCTCTGAAGGCAGATGGTAATAACTTCTACTTGTAGAAAAAATTTCAGGCCAATCTGATGTTTGTTGTTTGAGATAGAGTGATTTCCCCGTTTTACGTTTGTTGTGGAATAATTATACTTTTTTGTGTAATAAACCTATCACTATTTTTTAAAAATTAACGGCACAACTCATCAAGCTGAAATTTTCTCTGAAGGCAGATGGTAATGACTTCAACTTGTAGAAAAAATTTCAGGCCAATCTGATGTTTGTTGAATGTTGTTTGAGATAGAGTGATTTCCCCGTTTTACGTTTGTTGTGGAATAATTATACTTTTTTGTGTAATAAACCTATCACTATTTTTTAAAAATTAACGGCGCAACTCATCAAGCTGAAATTTTCTCTGAAGGCAGATGGTAATGACTTCTACTTGTAGAAAAAATTTCAGGCCAATCTGATGTTTGTTGTTTGAGATAGAGTGATTTCCCCGTTTTACGTTTGTTGTGGAAAATTTATACTTTTTTGTGTAATAAACCTATCAATATTTTTTAAAAATTAACGGCACAACTCATCAAGCTGAAATTTTCTCTGAAGGCAGATGGTAATGACTTCTACTTGTAGAAAAAATTTCAGGCCAATCTGATGTTTGTTGTTTGAGATAGAGTGATTTCCCCGTTTTACGTTTGTTGTGGAAAATTTATACTTTTTTGTGTAATAAACCTATCAATATTTTTTAAAAATTAACGGCACAACTCATCAAGCTGAAATTTTCTCTGAAGGCAGATGGTAATGACTTCTACTTGTAGAAAAAATTTCAGGCCAATCTGATGTTTGTTGTTTGAGATAGAGTGATTTCCCCGTTTTACGTTTGTTGTGGAATAATTATACTTTTTTGTGTAATAAACCTATCAATATTTTTTAAAAAATAACGGCACAACTCATCAAGCTGAAATTTTTACAGCAGGTAGTTGGTAATGACTTCTACTTGTAGAAAAAATTTCAGGCCAATCTGATGTTTGTTGTTTGAGATAGAGTGATTTCCCCGTTTTACGTTTGTTGTGGAATAATTATACTTTTTTTGTAATAAACCTATCACTATTTTTTAAAAATTAACGGCACAACTCATCAAGCTGAAATTTTCTCTGAAGGCAGATGGTAATGACTTCTACTTGTAGAAAAAATTTCAGGCCAATCTGATGTTTGTTGTTTGAGATAGAGTGATTTCCCCGTTTTACGTTTGTTGTGAAATAATTATACTTTTTTTGTGTAATAAACCTATCACTATTTTTTAAAAATTAACGGCACAACTCATCAAGCTGAAATTTTCTCTGAAGGCAGATGGTAATGACTTCTACTTGTAGAAAAAATTTCAGGCCAATCTGATGTTTGTTGTTTGAGATAGAGTGATTTCCCCGTTTTACGTTTGTTGTGGAAAATTTATACTTTTTTGTGTAATAAACCTATCAATATTTTTTAAAAATTAACGGCACAACTCATCAAGCTGAAATTTTCTCTGAAGGCAGATGGTAATGACTTCTACTTGTAGAAAAAATTTCAGGCCAATCTGATGTTTGTTGTTTGAGATAGAGTGATTTCCCCGTTTTACGTTTGTTGTGGAATAATTATACTTTTTTGTGTAATAAACCTATCAATATTTTTTAAAAAATAACGGCACAACTCATCAAGCTGAAATTTTTACAGCAGGTAGTTGGTAATGACTTCTACTTGTAGAAAAAATTTCAGGCCAATCTGATGTTTGTTGTTTGAGATAGAGTGATTTCCCCGTTTTACGTTTGTTTCCCTGGAATAATTATACTTTTTTTGTAATAAACCTATCACTATTTTTTAAAAATTAACGGCACAACTCATCAAGCTGAAATTTTCTCTGAAGGCAGATGGTAATGACTTCTACTTGTAGAAAAAATTTCAGGCCAATCTGATGTTTGTTGTTTGAGATAGAGTGATTTCCCCGTTTTACGTTTGTTGTGGAATAATTATACTTTTTTGTGTAATAAACCTATCACTATTTTTTAAAAATTAACGGCACAACTCATCAAGCTGAAATTTTTACAGTAGGCAGTTGGTAATGACTTCTACTTGTAGAAAAAAATTCAGGCCAATCTGATGTTTGTTGTTTGAGATAGAGTGATTTCCCCGTTTTACGTTTGTTGTGGAAAATTTATACTTTTTTGTGTAATAAACCTATCAATATTTTTTAAAAAATAACGGCACAACTCATCAAGCTGAAATTTTCTCTGAAGGCAGATTGTAATAACTTCTACTTGTAGAAAAAATTTCAGGCCAATCTGATGTTTGTTGTTTGAGATAGAGTGATTTCCCCGTTTTACGTTTGTTGTGGAATAATTATACTTTTTTGTGTAATAAACCTATCACTATTTTTTAAAAATTAACGGCACAACTCATCAAGCTGAAATTTTCTCTGAAGGCAGATGGTAATGACTTCTACTTGTAGAAAAAATTTCAGGCCAATCTGATGTTTGTTGTTTGAGATAGAGTGATTTCCCCGTTTTACGTTTGTTGTGGAATAATTATACTTTTTTGTGTAATAAACCTATCACTATTTTTTAAAAATTAACGGCACAACTCATCAAGCTGAAATTTTTACAGTAGGCAGTTGGTAATGACTTCTACTTGTAGAAAAAAATTCAGGCCAATCTGATGTTTGTTGTTTGAGATAGAGTGATTTCCCCGTTTTACGTTTGTTGTGGAAAATTTATACTTTTTTGTGTAATAAACCTATCAATATTTTTTAAAAAATAACGGCACAACTCATCAAGCTGAAATTTTCTCTGAAGGCAGATTGTAATAACTTCTACTTGTAGAAAAAATTTCAGGCCAATCTGATGTTTGTTGTTTGAGATAGAGTGATTTCCCCGTTTTACGTTTGTTGTGGAATAATTATACTTTTTTGTGTAATAAACCTATCACTATTTTTTAAAAATTAACGGCACAACTCATCAAGCTGAAATTTTTACAGTAGGCAGTTGGTAATGACTTCTACTTGTAGAAAAAAATTCAGGCCAATCTGATGTTTGTTGTTTGAGATAGAGTGATTTCCTCGTTTTACGTTTGTTGTGGAAAATTTATACTTTTTTGTGTAATAAACCTATAAATATTTTTTAAAAAATAACGGCACAACTCATCAAGCTGAAATTTTCTCTGAAGGCAGATGGTAATAACTTCTACTTGTAGAAAAAATTTCAGGCCAATCTGATGTTTGTTGTTTGAGATAGAGTGATTTCCCCGTTTTACGTTTGTTGTGGAATAATTATACTTTTTTGTGTAATAAACCTATCACTATTTTTTAAAAATTAACGGCACAACTCATCAAGCTGAAATTTTCTCTGAAGGCAGATGGTAATGACTTCAACTTGTAGAAAAAATTTCAGGCCAATCTGATGTTTGTTGTTTGAGATAGAGTGATTTCCCCGTTTTACGTTTGTTGTGGAATAATTATACTTTTTTGTGTAATAAACCTATCACTATTTTTTAAAAATTAACGGCACAACTCATCAAGCTGAAATTTTTACAGTAGGCAGTTGGTAATGACTTCTACTTGTAGAAAAAAATTCAGGCCAATCTGATGTTTGTTGTTTGAGATAGAGTGATTTCCCCGTTTTACGTTTGTTGTGGAAAATTTATACTTTTTTGTGTAATAAACCTATCAATATTTTTTAAAAAATAACGGCACAACTCATCAAGCTGAAATTTTCTCTGAAGGCAGATTGTAATAACTTCTACTTGTAGAAAAAATTTCAGGCCAATCTGATGTTTGTTGTTTGAGATAGAGTGATTTCCCCGTTTTACGTTTGTTGTGGAATAATTATACTTTTTTGTGTAATAAACCTATCACTATTTTTTAAAAATTAGCGGCACAACTCATCAAGCTGAAATTTTTACAGCAGGTAGTTGGTAATGACTTCTACTTGTAGAAAAAATTTCAGGCCAATCTGATGTTTGTTGTTTGAGATAGAGTGATTTCCCCGTTTTACGTTTGTTGTGGAATAATTATACTTTTTTTGTAATAAACCTATCACTATTTTTTAAAAATTAACGGCACAACTCATCAAGCTGAAATTTTCTCTGAAGGCAGATGGTAATGACTTCTACTTGTAGAAAAAATTTCAGGCCAATCTGATGTTTGTTGTTTGAGATAGAGTGATTTCCCCGTTTTACGTTTGTTGTGAAATAATTATACTTTTTTTGTGTAATAAACCTATCACTATTTTTTAAAAATTAACGGCACAACTCATCAAGCTGAAATTTTCTCTGAAGGCAGATGGTAATGACTTCTACTTGTAGAAAAAATTTCAGGCCAATCTGATGTTTGTTGTTTGAGATAGAGTGATTTCCCCGTTTTACGTTTGTTGTGGAAAATTTATACTTTTTTGTGTAATAAACCTATCAATATTTTTTTTAAATTAACGGCACAACTCATCAAGCTGAAATTTTCTCTGAAGGCAGATGGTAATGACTTCTACTTGTAGAAAAAATTTCAGGCCAATCTGATGTTTGTTGTTTGAGATAGAGTGATTTCCCCGTTTTACGTTTGTTGTGGAATAATTATACTTTTTTGTGTAATAAACCTATCAATATTTTTTAAAAAATAACGGCACAACTCATCAAGCTGAAATTTTTACAGCAGGTAGTTGGTAATGACTTCTACTTGTAGAAAAAATTTCAGGCCAATCTGATGTTTGTTGTTTGAGATAGAGTGATTTCCCCGTTTTACGTTTGTTTCCCTGGAATAATTATACTTTTTTTGTAATAAACCTATCACTATTTTTTAAAAATTAACGGCACAACTCATCAAGCTGAAATTTTCTCTGAAGGCAGATGGTAATGACTTCTACTTGTAGAAAAAATTTCAGGCCAATCTGATGTTTGTTGTTTGAGATAGAGTGATTTCCCCGTTTTACGTTTGTTGTGGAATAATTATACTTTTTTGTGTAATAAACCTATCACTATTTTTTAAAAATTAACGGCACAACTCATCAAGCTGAAATTTTTACAGTAGGCAGTTGGTAATGACTTCTACTTGTAGAAAAAAATTCAGGCCAATCTGATGTTTGTTGTTTGAGATAGAGTGATTTCCCCGTTTTACGTTTGTTGTGGAAAATTTATACTTTTTTGTGTAATAAACCTATCAATATTTTTTAAAAAATAACGGCACAACTCATCAAGCTGAAATTTTCTCTGAAGGCAGATTGTAATAACTTCTACTTGTAGAAAAAATTTCAGGCCAATCTGATGTTTGTTGTTTGAGATAGAGTGATTTCCCCGTTTTACGTTTGTTGTGGAATAATTATACTTTTTTGTGTAATAAACCTATCACTATTTTTTAAAAATTAACGGCACAACTCATCAAGCTGAAATTTTCTCTGAAGGCAGATGGTAATGACTTCTACTTGTAGAAAAAATTTCAGGCCAATCTGATGTTTGTTGTTTGAGATAGAGTGATTTCCCCGTTTTACGTTTGTTGTGGAATAATTATACTTTTTTGTGTAATAAACCTATCACTATTTTTTAAAAATTAACGGCACAACTCATCAAGCTGAAATTTTTACAGTAGGCAGTTGGTAATGACTTCTACTTGTAGAAAAAAATTCAGGCCAATCTGATGTTTGTTGTTTGAGATAGAGTGATTTCCCCGTTTTACGTTTGTTGTGGAAAATTTATACTTTTTTGTGTAATAAACCTATCAATATTTTTTAAAAAATAACGGCACAACTCATCAAGCTGAAATTTTCTCTGAAGGCAGATTGTAATAACTTCTACTTGTAGAAAAAATTTCAGGCCAATCTGATGTTTGTTGTTTGAGATAGAGTGATTTCCCCGTTTTACGTTTGTTGTGGAATAATTATACTTTTTTGTGTAATAAACCTATCACTATTTTTTAAAAATTAACGGCACAACTCATCAAGCTGAAATTTTTACAGTAGGCAGTTGGTAATGACTTCTACTTGTAGAAAAAAATTCAGGCCAATCTGATGTTTGTTGTTTGAGATAGAGTGATTTCCTCGTTTTACGTTTGTTGTGGAAAATTTATACTTTTTTGTGTAATAAACCTATAAATATTTTTTAAAAAATAACGGCACAACTCATCAAGCTGAAATTTTCTCTGAAGGCAGATGGTAATAACTTCTACTTGTAGAAAAAATTTCAGGCCAATCTGATGTTTGTTGTTTGAGATAGAGTGATTTCCCCGTTTTACGTTTGTTGTGGAATAATTATACTTTTTTGTGTAATAAACCTATCACTATTTTTTAAAAATTAACGGCACAACTCATCAAGCTGAAATTTTCTCTGAAGGCAGATGGTAATGACTTCAACTTGTAGAAAAAATTTCAGGCCAATCTGATGTTTGTTGTTTGAGATAGAGTGATTTCCCCGTTTTACGTTTGTTGTGGAATAATTATACTTTTTTGTGTAATAAACCTATCACTATTTTTTAAAAATTAACGGCACAACTCATCAAGCTGAAATTTTTACAGTAGGCAGTTGGTAATGACTTCTACTTGTAGAAAAAAATTCAGGCCAATCTGATGTTTGTTGTTTGAGATAGAGTGATTTCCCCGTTTTACGTTTGTTGTGGAAAATTTATACTTTTTTGTGTAATAAACCTATCAATATTTTTTAAAAAATAACGGCACAACTCATCAAGCTGAAATTTTCTCTGAAGGCAGATTGTAATAACTTCTACTTGTAGAAAAAATTTCAGGCCAATCTGATGTTTGTTGTTTGAGATAGAGTGATTTCCCCGTTTTACGTTTGTTGTGGAATAATTATACTTTTTTGTGTAATAAACCTATCACTATTTTTTAAAAATTAACGGCACAACTCATCAAGCTGAAATTTTTACAGTAGGCAGTTGGTAATGACTTCTACTTGTAGAAAAAAATTCAGGCCAATCTGATGTTTGTTGTTTGAGATAGAGTGATTTCCTCGTTTTACGTTTGTTGTGGAAAATTTATACTTTTTTGTGTAATAAACCTATAAATATTTTTTAAAAAATAACGGCACAACTCATCAAGCTGAAATTTTCTCTGAAGGCAGATGGTAATAACTTCTACTTGTAGAAAAAATTTCAGGCCAATCTGATGTTTGTTGTTTGAGATAGAGTGATTTCCCCGTTTTACGTTTGTTGTGGAATAATTATACTTTTTTGTGTAATAAACCTATCACTATTTTTTAAAAATTAACGGCACAACTCATCAAGCTGAAATTTTCTCTGAAGGCAGATGGTAATGACTTCTACTTGTAGAAAAAATTTCAGGCCAATCTGATGTTTGTTGTTTGAGATAGAGTGATTTCCCCGTTTTACGTTTGTCGTGGAAAATTTATACTTTTTGGGGGTAATAAACCTATCAATATTTTTTAAAAAATAACGGCACAACTCATCAAGCTGAAATTTTTACAGCAGGCAGTTGGTAATGACTTCTACTTGTAGAAAAAATTTCAGGCCAATCTGATGTTTGTTGTTTGAGATAGAGTGATTTCCCCGTTTTACGTTTGTTGTGGAATAATTATACTTTTTTGTGTAATAAACCTATCACTATTTTTTAAAAATTAACGGCACAACTCATCAAGCTGAAATTTTCTCTGAAGGCAGATGGTAATGACTTCAACTTGTAGAAAAAATTTCAGGCCAATCTGATGTTTGTTGAATGTTGTTTGAGATAGAGTGATTTCCCCGTTTTACGTTTGTTGTGGAATAATTATACTTTTTTGTGTAATAAACCTATCACTATTTTTTAAAAATTAACGGCACAGTTTATCAAGCTGAAATTTTCACAGAAGGCAGTTGGTAATGACTTCTACTTGTAGAAAAAAATTCAGGCCAATCTGATGTTTGTTGTTTGAGATAGAGTGATTTCCCCGTTTTACGTTTGTTGTGGAAAATTTATACTTTTTTGTGTAATAAACCTATCAATATTTTTTAAAAAATAACGGCACAACTCATCAAGCTGAAATTTTTACAGCAGGCAGTTGGTAATGACTTCTACTTGTAGAAAAAATTTCAGGCCAATCTGATGTTTGTTGTTTGAGATAGAGTGATTTCCCCGTTTTACGTTTGTTGTGGAAAATTTATACTTTTTTGTGTAATAAACCTATCAATATTTTTTAAAAAATAACGGCACAACTCATCAAGCTGAAATTTTTACAGCAGGCAGTTGGTAATGACTTCTACTTGTAGAAAAAATTTCAGGCCAATCTGATGTTTGTTGTTTGAGATAGAGTGATTTCCCCGTTTTACGTTTGTTGTGGAATAATTATACTTTTTTGTGTAATAAACCTATCACTATTTTTTAAAAATTAACGGCACAACTCATCAAGCTGAAATTTTCTCTGAAGGCAGATGGTAATGACTTCTACTTGTAGAAAAAATTTCAGGCCAATCTGATGTTTGTTGTTTGAGATAGAGTGATTTCCCCGTTTTACGTTTGTTGTGGAAAATTTATACTTTTTTGTGTAATAAACCTATCACTATTTTTTAAAAAATAACGGCACAGCTCATCAAGCTGAAATTTTCTCTGAAGGCAGATGGTAATGACTTCTACTTGTAGAAAAAATTTCAGGCCAATCTGATGTTTGTTGTTTGAGATAGAGTGATTTCCCCGTTTTACGTTTGTTGTGGAAAATTTATACTTTTTTGTGTAATAAACCTATCACTATTTTTTAAAAATTAACGGCACAACTCATCAAGCTGAAATTTTCTCTGAAGGCAGATGGTAATGACTTCTACTTGTAGAAAAAAATTCAGGCCAATCTGATGTTTGTTGTTTGAGATAGAGTGATTTCCCCGTTTTACGTTTGTTGTGGAAAATTTATACTTTTTTGTGTAATAAACCTATCACTATTTTTTAAAAATTAACGGCACAACTCATCAAGCTGAAATTTTTACAGCAGGTAGTTGGTAATGACTTCTACTTGTAGAAAAAATTTCAGGCCAATCTGATGTTTGTTGTTTGAGATAGAGTGATTTCCCCGTTTTACGTTTGTTGTGGAATAATTATACTTTTTTTGTAATAAACCTATCACTATTTTTTAAAAATTAACGGCACAACTCATCAAGCTGAAATTTTCTCTGAAGGCAGATGGTAATGACTTCTACTTGTAGAAAAAATTTCAGGCCAATCTGATGTTTGTTGTTTGAGATAGAGTGATTTCCCCGTTTTACGTTTGTTGTGGAATAATTATACTTTTTTGTGTAATAAACCTATCACTATTTTTTAAAAATTAACGGCACAACTCATCAAGCTGAAATTTTTACAGTAGGCAGTTGGTAATGACTTCTACTTGTAGAAAAAAATTCAGGCCAATCTGATGTTTGTTGTTTGAGATAGAGTGATTTCCCCGTTTTACGTTTGTTGTGGAAAATTTATACTTTTTTGTGTAATAAACCTATCAATATTTTTTAAAAAATAACGGCACAACTCATCAAGCTGAAATTTTCTCTGAAGGCAGATTGTAATAACTTCTACTTGTAGAAAAAATTTCAGGCCAATCTGATGTTTGTTGTTTGAGATAGAGTGATTTCCCCGTTTTACGTTTGTTGTGGAATAATTATACTTTTTTGTGTAATAAACCTATCACTATTTTTTAAAAATTAACGGCACAACTCATCAAGCTGAAATTTTCTCTGAAGGCAGATGGTAATGACTTCTACTTGTAGAAAAAATTTCAGGCCAATCTGATGTTTGTTGTTTGAGATAGAGTGATTTCCCCGTTTTACGTTTGTTGTGGAATAATTATACTTTTTTGTGTAATAAACCTATCACTATTTTTTAAAAATTAACGGCACAACTCATCAAGCTGAAATTTTTACAGTAGGCAGTTGGTAATGACTTCTACTTGTAGAAAAAAATTCAGGCCAATCTGATGTTTGTTGTTTGAGATAGAGTGATTTCCCCGTTTTACGTTTGTTGTGGAAAATTTATACTTTTTTGTGTAATAAACCTATCAATATTTTTTAAAAAATAACGGCACAACTCATCAAGCTGAAATTTTCTCTGAAGGCAGATTGTAATAACTTCTACTTGTAGAAAAAATTTCAGGCCAATCTGATGTTTGTTGTTTGAGATAGAGTGATTTCCCCGTTTTACGTTTGTTGTGGAATAATTATACTTTTTTGTGTAATAAACCTATCACTATTTTTTAAAAATTAACGGCACAACTCATCAAGCTGAAATTTTTACAGTAGGCAGTTGGTAATGACTTCTACTTGTAGAAAAAAATTCAGGCCAATCTGATGTTTGTTGTTTGAGATAGAGTGATTTCCTCGTTTTACGTTTGTTGTGGAAAATTTATACTTTTTTGTGTAATAAACCTATAAATATTTTTTAAAAAATAACGGCACAACTCATCAAGCTGAAATTTTCTCTGAAGGCAGATGGTAATAACTTCTACTTGTAGAAAAAATTTCAGGCCAATCTGATGTTTGTTGTTTGAGATAGAGTGATTTCCCCGTTTTACGTTTGTTGTGGAATAATTATACTTTTTTGTGTAATAAACCTATCACTATTTTTTAAAAATTAACGGCACAACTCATCAAGCTGAAATTTTCTCTGAAGGCAGATGGTAATGACTTCAACTTGTAGAAAAAATTTCAGGCCAATCTGATGTTTGTTGTTTGAGATAGAGTGATTTCCCCGTTTTACGTTTGTTGTGGAATAATTATACTTTTTTGTGTAATAAACCTATCACTATTTTTTAAAAATTAACGGCACAACTCATCAAGCTGAAATTTTTACAGTAGGCAGTTGGTAATGACTTCTACTTGTAGAAAAAAATTCAGGCCAATCTGATGTTTGTTGTTTGAGATAGAGTGATTTCCCCGTTTTACGTTTGTTGTGGAAAATTTATACTTTTTTGTGTAATAAACCTATCAATATTTTTTAAAAAATAACGGCACAACTCATCAAGCTGAAATTTTCTCTGAAGGCAGATTGTAATAACTTCTACTTGTAGAAAAAATTTCAGGCCAATCTGATGTTTGTTGTTTGAGATAGAGTGATTTCCCCGTTTTACGTTTGTTGTGGAATAATTATACTTTTTTGTGTAATAAACCTATCACTATTTTTTAAAAATTAACGGCACAACTCATCAAGCTGAAATTTTTACAGTAGGCAGTTGGTAATGACTTCTACTTGTAGAAAAAAATTCAGGCCAATCTGATGTTTGTTGTTTGAGATAGAGTGATTTCCTCGTTTTACGTTTGTTGTGGAAAATTTATACTTTTTTGTGTAATAAACCTATAAATATTTTTTAAAAAATAACGGCACAACTCATCAAGCTGAAATTTTCTCTGAAGGCAGATGGTAATAACTTCTACTTGTAGAAAAAATTTCAGGCCAATCTGATGTTTGTTGTTTGAGATAGAGTGATTTCCCCGTTTTACGTTTGTTGTGGAATAATTATACTTTTTTGTGTAATAAACCTATCACTATTTTTTAAAAATTAACGGCACAACTCATCAAGCTGAAATTTTCTCTGAAGGCAGATGGTAATGACTTCTACTTGTAGAAAAAATTTCAGGCCAATCTGATGTTTGTTGTTTGAGATAGAGTGATTTCCCCGTTTTACGTTTGTTGTGGAAAATTTATACTTTTTGGGGGTAATAAACCTATCAATATTTTTTAAAAAATAACGGCACAACTCATCAAGCTGAAATTTTTACAGCAGGCAGTTGGTAATGACTTCTACTTGTAGAAAAAATTTCAGGCCAATCTGATGTTTGTTGTTTGAGATAGAGTGATTTCCCCGTTTTACGTTTGTTGTGGAATAATTATACTTTTTTGTGTAATAAACCTATCACTATTTTTTAAAAATTAACGGCACAACTCATCAAGCTGAAATTTTCTCTGAAGGCAGATGGTAATGACTTCAACTTGTAGAAAAAATTTCAGGCCAATCTGATGTTTGTTGAATGTTGTTTGAGATAGAGTGATTTCCCCGTTTTACGTTTGTTGTGGAATAATTATACTTTTTTGTGTAATAAACCTATCACTATTTTTTAAAAATTAACGGCACAGTTTATCAAGCTGAAATTTTCACAGAAGGCAGTTGGTAATGACTTCTACTTGTAGAAAAAAATTCAGGCCAATCTGATGTTTGTTGTTTGAGATAGAGTGATTTCCCCGTTTTACGTTTGTTGTGGAAAATTTATACTTTTTTGTGTAATAAACCTATCAATATTTTTTAAAAAATAACGGCACAACTCATCAAGCTGAAATTTTTACAGCAGGCAGTTGGTAATGACTTCTACTTGTAGAAAAAATTTCAGGCCAATCTGATGTTTGTTGTTTGAGATAGAGTGATTTCCCCGTTTTACGTTTGTTGTGGAAAATTTATACTTTTTTGTGTAATAAACCTATCAATATTTTTTAAAAAATAACGGCACAACTCATCAAGCTGAAATTTTTACAGCAGGCAGTTGGTAATGACTTCTACTTGTAGAAAAAATTTCAGGCCAATCTGATGTTTGTTGTTTGAGATAGAGTGATTTCCCCGTTTTACGTTTGTTGTGGAATAATTATACTTTTTTGTGTAATAAACCTATCACTATTTTTTAAAAATTAACGGCACAACTCATCAAGCTGAAATTTTCTCTGAAGGCAGATGGTAATGACTTCTACTTGTAGAAAAAATTTCAGGCCAATCTGATGTTTGTTGTTTGAGATAGAGTGATTTCCCCGTTTTACGTTTGTTGTGGAAAATTTATACTTTTTTGTGTAATAAACCTATCAATATTTTTTAAAAAATAACGGCACAGCTCATCAAGCTGAAATTTTCTCTGAAGGCAGATGGTAATGACTTCTACTTGTAGAAAAAATTTCAGGCCAATCTGATGTTTGTTGTTTGAGATAGAGTGATTTCCCCGTTTTACGTTTGTTGTGGAAAATTTATACTTTTTTGTGTAATAAACCTATCACTATTTTTTAAAAATTAACGGCACAACTCATCAAGCTGAAATTTTCTCTGAAGGCAGATGGTAATGACTTCTACTTGTAGAAAAAAATTCAGGCCAATCTGATGTTTGTTGTTTGAGATAGAGTGATTTCCCCGTTTTACGTTTGTTGTGGAAAATTTATACTTTTTTGTGTAATAAACCTATCACTATTTTTTTAAAATTAACGGCACAACTCATCAAGCTGAAATTTTCTCTGAAGGCAGATGGTAATGACTTCTACTTGTAGAAAAAAATTCAGGCCAATCTGATGTTTGTTGTTTGAGATAGAGTGATTTCCCCGTTTTACGTTTGTTGTGGAAAATTTATACTTTTTTGTGTAATAAACCTATCACTATTTTTTAAAAATTAACGGCACAACTCATCAAGCTGAAATTTTCTCTGAAGGCAGATGGTAATGACTTCTACTTGTAGAAAAAATTTCAGGCCAATCTGATGTTTGTTGTTTGAGATAGAGTGATTTCCCCGTTTTACGTTTGTTGTGGAAAATTTATACTTTTTTGTGTAATAAACCTATCAATATTTTTTAAAAAATAACGGCACAACTCATCAAGCTGGAATTTTTACAGCAGGTAGTTGGTAATGACTTCTACTTGTAGAAAAAATTTCAGGCCAATCTGATGTTTGTTGTTTGAGATAAAGTGATTTCCCCGTTTTACGTTTGTTTCCCTGGAATAATTATACTTTTTTTGTAATAAACCTATCACTATTTTTTAAAAATTAACGGCACAACTCATCAAGCTGAAATTTTCTCTGAAGGCAGATGGTAATGACTTCTACTTGTAGAAAAAATTTCAGGCCAATCTGATGTTTGTTGTTTGAGATAGAGTGATTTCCCCGTTTTACGTTTGTTGTGGAAAATTTATACTTTTTTGTGTAATAAACCTATCAATATTTTTTAAAAAATAACGGCACAACTCATCAAGCTGAAATTTTTACAGCAGGCAGTTGGTAATGACTTCTACTTGTAGAAAAAATTTCAGGCCAATCTGATGTTTGTTGTTTGAGATAGAGTGATTTCCCCGTTTTACGTTTGTTGTGGAATAATTATACTTTTTTGTGTAATAAACCTATCACTATTTTTTAAAAATTAACGGCACAACTCATCAAGCTGAAATTTTCTCTGAAGGCAGATTGTAATGACTTCTACTTGTAGAAAAAATTTCAGGCCAATCTGATGTTTGTTGTTTGAGATAGAGTGATTTCCCCGTTTTACGTTTGTTGTCGAATAATTATACTTTTTTGTGTAATAAACCTATCACTATTTTTTAAAAATTAACGGCACAACTCATCAAGCTGAAATTTTCTCTGAAGGCAGATGGTGATGACTTCTACTTGTAGAAAAAATTTCAGGCCAATCTGATGTTTGTTGTTTGAGATAGAGTGATTTCCCCGTTTTACGTTTGTTGTGGAAAATTTATACTTTTTTGTGTAATAAACCTATCAATATTTTTTAAAAAATAACGGCACAGCTCATCAAGCTGAAATTTTCTCTGAAGGCAGATGGTAATGACTTCTACTTGTAGAAAAAATTTCAGGCCAATCTGATGTTTGTTGTTTGAGATAGAGTGATTTCCCCGTTTTACGTTTGTTGTGGAATAATTATACTTTTTTGTGTAATAAACCTATCACTATTTTTTAAAAATTAACGGCACAACTCATCAAGCTGAAATTTTCTCTGAAGGCAGATTGTAATGACTTCTACTTGTAGAAAAAATTTCAGGCCAATCTGATGTTTGTTGTTTGAGATAGAGTGATTTCCCCGTTTTACGTTTGTTGTCGAATAATTATACTTTTTTGTGTAATAAACCTATCACTATTTTTTAAAAATTAACGGCACAACTCATCAAGCTGAAATTTTCTCTGAAGGCAGATGGTAATGACTTCTACTTGTAGAAAAAATTTCAGGCCAATCTGATGTTTGTTGTTTGAGATAGAGTGATTTCCCCGTTTTACGTTTGTTGTGGAATAATTATACTTTTTTTGTAATAAACCTATCACTATTTTTTAAAAATTAACGGCACAACTCATCAAGCTGAAATTTTCTCTGAAGGCAGATGGTAATGACTTCTACTTGTAGAAAAAATTTCAGGCCAATCTGATGTTTGTTGTTTGAGATAGAGTGATTTCCCCGTTTTACTTTTGTTGTGGAAAATTTATACTTTTTTGTGTAATAAACCTATCAATATTTTTTAAAAAATAACGGCACAACTCATCAAGCTGAAATTTTTACAGCAGGCAGTTGGTAATGACTTCTACTTGTAGAAAAAATTTCAGGCCAATCTGATGTTTGTTGTTTGAGATAGAGTGATTTCCCCGTTTTACGTTTGTTGTGGAATAATTATACTTTTTTGTGTAATAAACCTATCACTATTTTTTAAAAATTAACGGCACAACTCATCAAGCTGAAATTTTCTCTGAAGGCAGATGGTAATGACTTCTACTTGTAGAAAAAATTTCAGGCCAATCTGATGTTTGTTGTTTGAGATAGAGTGATTTCCCCGTTTTACGTTTGTTGTGGAATAATTATACTTTTTTGTGTAATAAACCTATCACTATTTTTTAAAAATTAACGGCACAACTCATCAAGCTGAAATTTTCTCTGAAGGCAGATGGTAATGACTTCTACTTGTAGAAAAAATTTCAGGCCAATCTGATGTTTGTTGTTTGAGATAGAGTGATTTCCCCGTTTTACGTTTGTTGTGGAAAATTTATACTTTTTTGTGTAATAAACCTATCACTATTTTTTAAAAATTAACGGCACAACTCATCAAGCTGAAATTTTTACAGTAGGCAGTTGGTAATGACTTCTACTTGTAGAAAAAATTTCAGGCCAATCTGACGGTTGGGGTTAGAGATAGAGTGATTTCCCCGGTTTACTTTTGTTGTGGAAAACATTAATTGAAGATTTTTAACAAAAGAAAAGCAGTATTCATATAGGACATTAAAAACATCTCGGATTGTTGGTTGTTCTTAGTAACGTTCAACCTGCTTGCAAACGGGGTGATCGGGTTTAGAATCGAAAAAAAAATCGGCGTGGAAACTAACTTATTAAAAAGGGGAAGCCTGGCTCAAAGTTTCCCCACGAGACACGGCAATGAGTCTTACCACCTGAAATCTGATGTCTGTGTTAGGGAATCTGAACTTTTTTTTTTTTTTTTTTTTTTTTTTTTGCGCTTTGTAGTGACTACTCCATAATGGTTGAGTTTGCAATAATTTCTACTTGTAGAAACAATTTCAGGCCAATCTGAAGGTTGGGGTTAGAGATAGAGCGATTTGCCTGTTTTACTCTTGTGTAATAAATCTATTACGATTTTTTTAAATAAACGGCGCAACTTATCAAGCCGAAATTTTCACAGAAGGCAGTTGGTAATGACTTCTACTTGTAGAAAAAATTTCAGGCCAATCTGATGTTTGTTGTTTGAGATAGAGTGATTTCCCCGTTTTACGTTTGTTGTGGAATAATTATACTTTTTTGTGTAATAAACCTATCACTATTTTTTAAAAATTAACGGCACAGTTTATCAAGCTGAAATTTTCACAGAAGGCAGTTGGTAATGACTTCTACTTGTAGAAAAAAATTCAGGCCAATCTGATGTTTGTTGTTTGAGATAGAGTGATTTCCCCGTTTTACGTTTGTTGTGGAAAATTTATACTTTTTTGTGTAATAAACCTATTAATATTTTTTAAAAAATAACGGCACAACTCATCAAGCTGAAATTTTCTCTGAAGGCAGATGGTAATGACTTCTACTTGTAGAAAAAATTTCAGGCCAATCTGATGTTTGTTGTTTGAGATAGAGTGATTTCCCCGTTTTACGTTTGTTGTGGAATAATTATACTTTTTTGTGTAATAAACCTATCACTATTTTTTAAAAATTAACGGCGCAACTCATCAAGCTGAAATTTTCTCTGAAGGCAGATGGTAATGACTTCTACTTGTAGAAAAAATTTCAGGCCAATCTGATGTTTGTTGTTTGAGATAGAGTGATTTCCCCGTTTTACGTTTGTTGTGGAATAATTATACTTTTTTTGTGTAATAAACCTATCACTATTTTTTAAAAATTAACGGCACAACTCATCAAGCTGAAATTTTCTCTGAAGGCAGATGGTAATGACTTCTACTTGTAGAAAAAATTTCAGGCCAATCTGATGTTTGTTGTTTGAGATAGAGTGATTTCCCCGTTTTACGTTTGTTGTGGAAAATTTATACTTTTTTGTGTAATAAACCTATCAATATTTTTTTAAAAATAACGGCACAACTCATCAAGCTGAAATTTTTACAGCAGGCAGTTGGTAATGACTTCTACTTGTAGAAAAAATTTCAGGCCAATCTGATGTTTGTTGTTTGAGATAGAGTGATTTCCCCGTTTTACGTTTGTTGTGGAATAATTATACTTTTTTTGTAATAAACCTATCACTATTTTTTAAAAATTAACGGCACAACTCATCAAGCTGAAATTTTCTCTGAAGGCAGATGGTAATGACTTCTACTTGTAGAAAAAATTTCAGGCCAATCTGATGTTTGTTGTTTGAGATAGAGTGATTTCCCCGTTTTACGTTTGTTGTGGAAAATTTATACTTTTTTGTGTAATAAACCTATCAATATTTTTTAAAAAATAACGGCACAACTCATCAAGCTGAAATTTTTACAGCAGGCAGTTGGTAATGACTTCTACCTGTAGAAAAAATTTCAGGCCAATCTGATGTTTGTTGTTTGAGATAGAGTGATTTCCCCGTTTTACGTTTGTTGTGGAAAATTTATACTTTTTTGTGTAATAAACCTATCAATATTTTTTAAAAAATAACGGCACAACTCATCAAGCTGAAATTTTTACAGCAGGCAGTTGGTAATGACTTCTACTTGTAGAAAAAATTTCAGGCCAATCTGATGTTTGTTGTTTGAGATAGAGTGATTTCCCCGTTTTACGTTTGTTGTGGAATAATTATACTTTTTTTGTAATAAACCTATCACTATTTTTTAAAAATTAACGGCACAACTCATCAAGCTGAAATTTTCTCTGAAGGCAGATGGTAATGACTTCTACTTGTAGAAAAAATTTCAGGCCAATCTGATGTTTGTTGTTTGAGATAGAGTGATTTCCCCGTTTTACTTTTGTTGTGGAAAATTTATACTTTTTTGTGTAATAAACCTATCAATATTTTTTAAAAAATAACGGCACAACTCATCAAGCTGAAATTTTTACAGCAGGCAGTTGGTAATGACTTCTACTTGTAGAAAAAATTTCAGGCCAATCTGATGTTTGTTGTTTGAGATAGAGTGATTTCCCCGTTTTACGTTTGTTGTGGAATAATTATACTTTTTTTGTAATAAACCTATCACTATTTTTTAAAAATTAACGGCACAACTCATCAAGCTGAAATTTTCTCTGAAGGCAGATGGTAATGACTTCTACTTGTAGAAAAAATTTCAGGCCAATCTGATGTTTGTTGTTTGAGATAGAGTGATTTCCCCGTTTTACTTTTGTTGTGGAAAATTTATACTTTTTTGTGTAATAAACCTATCACTATTTTTTAAAAATTAACGGCACAACTCATCAAGCTGAAATTTTCTCTGAAGGCAGATGGTTATGACTTCTACTTGTAGAAAAAATTTCAGGCCAATCTGATGTTTGTTGTTTGAGATAGAGTGATTTCCCCGTTTTACGTTTGTTGTGGAAAATTTATACTTTTTTGTGTAATAAACCTATCAATATTTTTTAAAAAATAACGGCACAGCTCATCAAGCTGAAATTTTCTCTGAAGGCAGATGGTAATGACTTCTACTTGTAGAAAAAATTTCAGGCCAATCTGATGTTTGTTGTTTGAGATAGAGTGATTTCCCCGTTTTACGTTTGTTGTGGAAAATTTATACTTTTTTGTGTAATAAACCTATCACTATTTTTTTAAAATTAACGGCACAACTCATCAAGCTGAAATTTTAACAGCAGGCAGTTGGTAATGACTTCTACTTGTAGAAAAAATTTCAGGCCAATCTGATGTTTGTTGTTTGAGATAGAGTGATTTCCCCGTTTTACGTTTGTTGTGGAATAATTATACTTTTTTTGTGTAATAAACCTATCACTATTTTTTAAAAATTAACGGCACAACTCATCAAGCTGAAATTTTCTCTGAAGGCAGATGGTAATGACTTCTACTTGTAGAAAAAATTTCAGGCCAATCTGATGTTTGTTGTTTGAGATAGAGTGATTTCCCCGTTTTACGTTTGTTGTGGAAAATTTATACTTTTTTGTGTAATAAACCTATCACTATTTTTTTAAAATTAACGGCACAACTCATCAAGCTGAAATTTTAACAGCAGGCAGTTGGTAATGACTTCTACTTGTAGAAAAAATTTCAGGCCAATCTGATGTTTGTTGTTTGAGATAGAGTGATTTCCCCGTTTTACGTTTGTTGTGGAATAATTATACTTTTTTGTGTAATAAACCTATCACTATTTTTTAAAAATTAACGGCACAACTCATCAAGCTGAAATTTTTACAGTAGGCAGTTGGTAATGACTTCTACTTGTAGAAAAAAATTCAGGCCAATCTGATGTTTGTTGTTTGAGATAGAGTGATTTCCCCGTTTTACGTTTGTTGTGGAAAATTTATACTTTTTTGTGTAATAAACCTATCAATATTTTTTAAAAAATAACGGCACAACTCATCAAGCTGAAATTTTCTCTGAAGGCAGATTGTAATAACTTCTACTTGTAGAAAAAATTTCAGGCCAATCTGATGTTTGTTGTTTGAGATAGAGTGATTTCCCCGTTTTACGTTTGTTGTGGAATAATTATACTTTTTTGTGTAATAAACCTATCACTATTTTTTAAAAATTAACGGCACAACTCATCAAGCTGAAATTTTTACAGTAGGCAGTTGGTAATGACTTCTACTTGTAGAAAAAAATTCAGGCCAATCTGATGTTTGTTGTTTGAGATAGAGTGATTTCCTCGTTTTACGTTTGTTGTGGAAAATTTATACTTTTTTGTGTAATAAACCTATAAATATTTTTTAAAAAATAACGGCACAACTCATCAAGCTGAAATTTTCTCTGAAGGCAGATGGTAATAACTTCTACTTGTAGAAAAAATTTCAGGCCAATCTGATGTTTGTTGTTTGAGATAGAGTGATTTCCCCGTTTTACGTTTGTTGTGGAATAATTATACTTTTTTGTGTAATAAACCTATCACTATTTTTTAAAAATTAACGGCACAACTCATCAAGCTGAAATTTTCTCTGAAGGCAGATGGTAATGACTTCTACTTGTAGAAAAAATTTCAGGCCAATCTGATGTTTGTTGTTTGAGATAGAGTGATTTCCCCGTTTTACGTTTGTTGTGGAAAATTTATACTTTTTGGGGGTAATAAACCTATCAATATTTTTTAAAAAATAACGGCACAACTCATCAAGCTGAAATTTTTACAGCAGGCAGTTGGTAATGACTTCTACTTGTAGAAAAAATTTCAGGCCAATCTGATGTTTGTTGTTTGAGATAGAGTGATTTCCCCGTTTTACGTTTGTTGTGGAATAATTATACTTTTTTGTGTAATAAACCTATCACTATTTTTTAAAAATTAACGGCACAACTCATCAAGCTGAAATTTTCTCTGAAGGCAGATGGTAATGACTTCAACTTGTAGAAAAAATTTCAGGCCAATCTGATGTTTGTTGAATGTTGTTTGAGATAGAGTGATTTCCCCGTTTTACGTTTGTTGTGGAATAATTATACTTTTTTGTGTAATAAACCTATCACTATTTTTTAAAAATTAACGGCACAGTTTATCAAGCTGAAATTTTCACAGAAGGCAGTTGGTAATGACTTCTACTTGTAGAAAAAAATTCAGGCCAATCTGATGTTTGTTGTTTGAGATAGAGTGATTTCCCCGTTTTACGTTTGTTGTGGAAAATTTATACTTTTTTGTGTAATAAACCTATCAATATTTTTTAAAAAATAACGGCACAACTCATCAAGCTGAAATTTTTACAGCAGGCAGTTGGTAATGACTTCTACTTGTAGAAAAAATTTCAGGCCAATCTGATGTTTGTTGTTTGAGATAGAGTGATTTCCCCGTTTTACGTTTGTTGTGGAAAATTTATACTTTTTTGTGTAATAAACCTATCAATATTTTTTAAAAAATAACGGCACAACTCATCAAGCTGAAATTTTTACAGCAGGCAGTTGGTAATGACTTCTACTTGTAGAAAAAATTTCAGGCCAATCTGATGTTTGTTGTTTGAGATAGAGTGATTTCCCCGTTTTACGTTTGTTGTGGAATAATTATACTTTTTTGTGTAATAAACCTATCACTATTTTTTAAAAATTAACGGCACAACTCATCAAGCTGAAATTTTCTCTGAAGGCAGATGGTAATGACTTCTACTTGTAGAAAAAATTTCAGGCCAATCTGATGTTTGTTGTTTGAGATAGAGTGATTTCCCCGTTTTACGTTTGTTGTGGAAAATTTATACTTTTTTGTGTAATAAACCTATCAATATTTTTTAAAAAATAACGGCACAGCTCATCAAGCTGAAATTTTCTCTGAAGGCAGATGGTAATGACTTCTACTTGTAGAAAAAATTTCAGGCCAATCTGATGTTTGTTGTTTGAGATAGAGTGATTTCCCCGTTTTACGTTTGTTGTGGAAAATTTATACTTTTTTGTGTAATAAACCTATCACTATTTTTTAAAAATTAACGGCACAACTCATCAAGCTGAAATTTTCTCTGAAGGCAGATGGTAATGACTTCTACTTGTAGAAAAAAATTCAGGCCAATCTGATGTTTGTTGTTTGAGATAGAGTGATTTCCCCGTTTTACGTTTGTTGTGGAAAATTTATACTTTTTTGTGTAATAAACCTATCACTATTTTTTAAAAATTAACGGCACAACTCATCAAGCTGAAATTTTCTCTGAAGGCAGATGGTAATGACTTCTACTTGTAGAAAAAAATTCAGGCCAATCTGATGTTTGTTGTTTGAGATAGAGTGATTTCCCCGTTTTACGTTTGTTGTGGAAAATTTATACTTTTTTGTGTAATAAACCTATCACTATTTTTTTAAAATTAACGGCACAACTCATCAAGCTGAAATTTTCTCTGAAGGCAGATGGTAATGACTTCTACTTGTAGAAAAAAATTCAGGCCAATCTGATGTTTGTTGTTTGAGATAGAGTGATTTCCCCGTTTTACGTTTGTTGTGGAAAATTTATACTTTTTTGTGTAATAAACCTATCACTATTTTTTAAAAATTAACGGCACAACTCATCAAGCTGAAATTTTCTCTGAAGGCAGATGGTAATGACTTCTACTTGTAGAAAAAATTTCAGGCCAATCTGATGTTTGTTGTTTGAGATAGAGTGATTTCCCCGTTTTACGTTTGTTGTGGAAAATTTATACTTTTTTGTGTAATAAACCTATCAATATTTTTTAAAAAATAACGGCACAACTCATCAAGCTGGAATTTTTACAGCAGGTAGTTGGTAATGACTTCTACTTGTAGAAAAAATTTCAGGCCAATCTGATGTTTGTTGTTTGAGATAAAGTGATTTCCCCGTTTTACGTTTGTTTCCCTGGAATAATTATACTTTTTTTGTAATAAACCTATCACTATTTTTTAAAAATTAACGGCACAACTCATCAAGCTGAAATTTTCTCTGAAGGCAGATGGTAATGACTTCTACTTGTAGAAAAAATTTCAGGCCAATCTGATGTTTGTTGTTTGAGATAGAGTGATTTCCCCGTTTTACGTTTGTTGTGGAAAATTTATACTTTTTTGTGTAATAAACCTATCAATATTTTTTAAAAAATAACGGCACAACTCATCAAGCTGAAATTTTTACAGCAGGCAGTTGGTAATGACTTCTACTTGTAGAAAAAATTTCAGGCCAATCTGATGTTTGTTGTTTGAGATAGAGTGATTTCCCCGTTTTACGTTTGTTGTGGAATAATTATACTTTTTTGTGTAATAAACCTATCACTATTTTTTAAAAATTAACGGCACAACTCATCAAGCTGAAATTTTCTCTGAAGGCAGATTGTAATGACTTCTACTTGTAGAAAAAATTTCAGGCCAATCTGATGTTTGTTGTTTGAGATAGAGTGATTTCCCCGTTTTACGTTTGTTGTCGAATAATTATACTTTTTTGTGTAATAAACCTATCACTATTTTTTAAAAATTAACGGCACAACTCATCAAGCTGAAATTTTCTCTGAAGGCAGATGGTGATGACTTCTACTTGTAGAAAAAATTTCAGGCCAATCTGATGTTTGTTGTTTGAGATAGAGTGATTTCCCCGTTTTACGTTTGTTGTGGAAAATTTATACTTTTTTGTGTAATAAACCTATCAATATTTTTTAAAAAATAACGGCACAGCTCATCAAGCTGAAATTTTCTCTGAAGGCAGATGGTAATGACTTCTACTTGTAGAAAAAATTTCAGGCCAATCTGATGTTTGTTGTTTGAGATAGAGTGATTTCCCCGTTTTACGTTTGTTGTGGAATAATTATACTTTTTTGTGTAATAAACCTATCACTATTTTTTAAAAATTAACGGCACAACTCATCAAGCTGAAATTTTCTCTGAAGGCAGATTGTAATGACTTCTACTTGTAGAAAAAATTTCAGGCCAATCTGATGTTTGTTGTTTGAGATAGAGTGATTTCCCCGTTTTACGTTTGTTGTCGAATAATTATACTTTTTTGTGTAATAAACCTATCACTATTTTTTAAAAATTAACGGCACAACTCATCAAGCTGAAATTTTCTCTGAAGGCAGATGGTAATGACTTCTACTTGTAGAAAAAATTTCAGGCCAATCTGATGTTTGTTGTTTGAGATAGAGTGATTTCCCCGTTTTACGTTTGTTGTGGAATAATTATACTTTTTTTGTAATAAACCTATCACTATTTTTTAAAAATTAACGGCACAACTCATCAAGCTGAAATTTTCTCTGAAGGCAGATGGTAATGACTTCTACTTGTAGAAAAAATTTCAGGCCAATCTGATGTTTGTTGTTTGAGATAGAGTGATTTCCCCGTTTTACTTTTGTTGTGGAAAATTTATACTTTTTTGTGTAATAAACCTATCAATATTTTTTAAAAAATAACGGCACAACTCATCAAGCTGAAATTTTTACAGCAGGCAGTTGGTAATGACTTCTACTTGTAGAAAAAATTTCAGGCCAATCTGATGTTTGTTGTTTGAGATAGAGTGATTTCCCCGTTTTACGTTTGTTGTGGAATAATTATACTTTTTTGTGTAATAAACCTATCACTATTTTTTAAAAATTAACGGCACAACTCATCAAGCTGAAATTTTCTCTGAAGGCAGATGGTAATGACTTCTACTTGTAGAAAAAATTTCAGGCCAATCTGATGTTTGTTGTTTGAGATAGAGTGATTTCCCCGTTTTACGTTTGTTGTGGAATAATTATACTTTTTTGTGTAATAAACCTATCACTATTTTTTAAAAATTAACGGCACAACTCATCAAGCTGAAATTTTCTCTGAAGGCAGATGGTAATGACTTCTACTTGTAGAAAAAATTTCAGGCCAATCTGATGTTTGTTGTTTGAGATAGAGTGATTTCCCCGTTTTACGTTTGTTGTGGAAAATTTATACTTTTTTGTGTAATAAACCTATCACTATTTTTTAAAAATTAACGGCACAACTCATCAAGCTGAAATTTTTACAGTAGGCAGTTGGTAATGACTTCTACTTGTAGAAAAAATTTCAGGCCAATCTGACGGTTGGGGTTAGAGATAGAGTGATTTCCCCGGTTTACTTTTGTTGTGGAAAACATTAATTGAAGATTTTTAACAAAAGAAAAGCAGTATTCATATAGGACATTAAAAACATCTCGGATTGTTGGTTGTTCTTAGTAACGTTCAACCTGCTTGCAAACGGGGTGATCGGGTTTAGAATCGAAAAAAAAATCGGCGTGGAAACTAACTTATTAAAAAGGGGAAGCCTGGCTCAAAGTTTCCCCACGAGACACGGCAATGAGTCTTACCACCTGAAATCTGATGTCTGTGTTAGGGAATCTGAACTTTTTTTTTTTTTTTTTTTTTTTTTTTTGCGCTTTGTAGTGACTACTCCATAATGGTTGAGTTTGCAATAATTTCTACTTGTAGAAACAATTTCAGGCCAATCTGAAGGTTGGGGTTAGAGATAGAGCGATTTGCCTGTTTTACTCTTGTGTAATAAATCTATTACGATTTTTTTAAATAAACGGCGCAACTTATCAAGCCGAAATTTTCACAGAAGGCAGTTGGTAATGACTTCTACTTGTAGAAAAAATTTCAGGCCAATCTGATGTTTGTTGTTTGAGATAGAGTGATTTCCCCGTTTTACGTTTGTTGTGGAATAATTATACTTTTTTGTGTAATAAACCTATCACTATTTTTTAAAAATTAACGGCACAGTTTATCAAGCTGAAATTTTCACAGAAGGCAGTTGGTAATGACTTCTACTTGTAGAAAAAAATTCAGGCCAATCTGATGTTTGTTGTTTGAGATAGAGTGATTTCCCCGTTTTACGTTTGTTGTGGAAAATTTATACTTTTTTGTGTAATAAACCTATTAATATTTTTTAAAAAATAACGGCACAACTCATCAAGCTGAAATTTTCTCTGAAGGCAGATGGTAATGACTTCTACTTGTAGAAAAAATTTCAGGCCAATCTGATGTTTGTTGTTTGAGATAGAGTGATTTCCCCGTTTTACGTTTGTTGTGGAATAATTATACTTTTTTGTGTAATAAACCTATCACTATTTTTTAAAAATTAACGGCGCAACTCATCAAGCTGAAATTTTCTCTGAAGGCAGATGGTAATGACTTCTACTTGTAGAAAAAATTTCAGGCCAATCTGATGTTTGTTGTTTGAGATAGAGTGATTTCCCCGTTTTACGTTTGTTGTGGAATAATTATACTTTTTTTGTGTAATAAACCTATCACTATTTTTTAAAAATTAACGGCACAACTCATCAAGCTGAAATTTTCTCTGAAGGCAGATGGTAATGACTTCTACTTGTAGAAAAAATTTCAGGCCAATCTGATGTTTGTTGTTTGAGATAGAGTGATTTCCCCGTTTTACGTTTGTTGTGGAAAATTTATACTTTTTTGTGTAATAAACCTATCAATATTTTTTTAAAAATAACGGCACAACTCATCAAGCTGAAATTTTTACAGCAGGCAGTTGGTAATGACTTCTACTTGTAGAAAAAATTTCAGGCCAATCTGATGTTTGTTGTTTGAGATAGAGTGATTTCCCCGTTTTACGTTTGTTGTGGAATAATTATACTTTTTTTGTAATAAACCTATCACTATTTTTTTAAAATTAACGGCACAACTCATCAAGCTGAAATTTTCTCTGAAGGCAGATGGTAATGACTTCTACTTGTAGAAAAAATTTCAGGCCAATCTGATGTTTGTTGTTTGAGATAGAGTGATTTCCCCGTTTTACGTTTGTTGTGGAAAATTTATACTTTTTTGTGTAATAAACCTATCAATATTTTTTAAAAAATAACGGCACAACTCATCAAGCTGAAATTTTTACAGCAGGCAGTTGGTAATGACTTCTACCTGTAGAAAAAATTTCAGGCCAATCTGATGTTTGTTGTTTGAGATAGAGTGATTTCCCCGTTTTACGTTTGTTGTGGAAAATTTATACTTTTTTGTGTAATAAACCTATCAATATTTTTTAAAAAATAACGGCACAACTCATCAAGCTGAAATTTTTACAGCAGGCAGTTGGTAATGACTTCTACTTGTAGAAAAAATTTCAGGCCAATCTGATGTTTGTTGTTTGAGATAGAGTGATTTCCCCGTTTTACGTTTGTTGTGGAATAATTATACTTTTTTTGTAATAAACCTATCACTATTTTTTAAAAATTAACGGCACAACTCATCAAGCTGAAATTTTCTCTGAAGGCAGATGGTAATGACTTCTACTTGTAGAAAAAATTTCAGGCCAATCTGATGTTTGTTGTTTGAGATAGAGTGATTTCCCCGTTTTACTTTTGTTGTGGAAAATTTATACTTTTTTGTGTAATAAACCTATCAATATTTTTTAAAAAATAACGGCACAACTCATCAAGCTGAAATTTTTACAGCAGGCAGTTGGTAATGACTTCTACTTGTAGAAAAAATTTCAGGCCAATCTGATGTTTGTTGTTTGAGATAGAGTGATTTCCCCGTTTTACGTTTGTTGTGGAATAATTATACTTTTTTTGTAATAAACCTATCACTATTTTTTAAAAATTAACGGCACAACTCATCAAGCTGAAATTTTCTCTGAAGGCAGATGGTAATGACTTCTACTTGTAGAAAAAATTTCAGGCCAATCTGATGTTTGTTGTTTGAGATAGAGTGATTTCCCCGTTTTACTTTTGTTGTGGAAAATTTATACTTTTTTGTGTAATAAACCTATCACTATTTTTTAAAAATTAACGGCACAACTCATCAAGCTGAAATTTTCTCTGAAGGCAGATGGTTATGACTTCTACTTGTAGAAAAAATTTCAGGCCAATCTGATGTTTGTTGTTTGAGATAGAGTGATTTCCCCGTTTTACGTTTGTTGTGGAAAATTTATACTTTTTTGTGTAATAAACCTATCAATATTTTTTAAAAAATAACGGCACAGCTCATCAAGCTGAAATTTTCTCTGAAGGCAGATGGTAATGACTTCTACTTGTAGAAAAAATTTCAGGCCAATCTGATGTTTGTTGTTTGAGATAGAGTGATTTCCCCGTTTTACGTTTGTTGTGGAAAATTTATACTTTTTTGTGTAATAAACCTATCACTATTTTTTTAAAATTAACGGCACAACTCATCAAGCTGAAATTTTAACAGCAGGCAGTTGGTAATGACTTCTACTTGTAGAAAAAATTTCAGGCCAATCTGATGTTTGTTGTTTGAGATAGAGTGATTTCCCCGTTTTACGTTTGTTGTGGAATAATTATACTTTTTTTGTGTAATAAACCTATCACTATTTTTTAAAAATTAACGGCACAACTCATCAAGCTGAAATTTTCTCTGAAGGCAGATGGTAATGACTTCTACTTGTAGAAAAAATTTCAGGCCAATCTGATGTTTGTTGTTTGAGATAGAGTGATTTCCCCGTTTTACGTTTGTTGTGGAATAATTATACTTTTTTTGTGTAATAAACCTATCACTATTTTTTAAAAATTAACGGCACAACTCATCAAGCTGAAATTTTCTCTGAAGGCAGATGGTAATGACTTCTACTTGTAGAAAAAATTTCAGGCCAATCTGATGTTTGTTGTTTGAGATAGAGTGATTTCCCCGTTTTACGTTTGTTGTGGAAAATTTATACTTTTTTGTGTAATAAATCTATTACGATTTTTTTTAAATAAACGGCGCAACTTATCAAGCCGAAATTTTCACAAAAGGCAGTTGGTAATGACTTCTACTTGTAGAAAAAATTTCAGGCCAATCTGATGTTTGTTGTTTGAGATAGAGTGATTTCCCCGTTTTACGTTTGTTGTGGAATAATTATACTTTTTTGTGTAATAAACCTATCACTATTTTTTAAAAATTAACGGCGCAACTCATCAAGCTGAAATTTTCTCTGAAGGCAGATGGTAATGACTTCTACTTGTAGAAAAAATTTCAGGCCAATCTGATGTTTGTTGTTTGAGATAGAGTGATTTCCCCGTTTTACGTTTGTTGTGGAATAATTATACTTTTTTTGTGTAATAAACCTATCACTATTTTTTAAAAATTAACGGCACAACTCATCAAGCTGAAATTTTCTCTGAAGGCAGATGGTAATGACTTCTACTTGTAGAAAAAATTTCAGGCCAATCTGATGTTTGTTGTTTGAGATAGAGTGATTTCCCCGTTTTACGTTTGTTGTGGAAAATTTATACTTTTTTGTGTAATAAACCTATCAATATTTTTTAAAAAATAACGGCACAACTCATCAAGCTGAAATTTTTACAGCAGGTAGTTGGTAATGACTTCTACTTGTAGAAAAAATTTCAGGCCAATCTGATGTTTGTTGTTTGAGATAGAGTGATTTCCCCGTTTTACGTTTGTTGTGGAATAATTATACTTTTTTTGTGTAATAAACCTATCACTATTTTTTAAAAATTAACGGCACAACTCATCAAGCTGAAATTTTCTCTGAAGGCAGATGGTAATGACTTCTACTTGTAGAAAAAATTTCAGGCCAATCTGATGTTTGTTGTTTGAGATAGAGTGATTTCCCCGTTTTACGTTTGTTGTGGAAAATTTATACTTTTTTGTGTAATAAACCTATCAATATTTTTTAAAAAATAACGGCACAACTCATCAAGCTGAAATTTTTACAGCAGGCAGTTGGTAATGACTTCTACTTGTAGAAAAAATTTCAGGCCAATCTGATGTTTGTTGTTTGAGATAGAGTGATTTCCCCGTTTTACGTTTGTTGTGGAATAATTATACTTTTTTGTGTAATAAACCTATCACTATTTTTTTAAAATTAACGGCACAACTCATCAAGCTGAAATTTTAACAGCAGGCAGTTGGTAATGACTTCTACTTGTAGAAAAAATTTCAGGCCAATCTGATGTTTGTTGTTTGAGATAGAGTGATTTCCCCGTTTTACGTTTGTTGTGGAATAATTATACTTTTTTTGTGTAATAAACCTATCACTATTTTTTAAAAATTAACGGCACAACTCATCAAGCTGAAATCTTCTCTGAAGTCAGATGGTAATGACTTCTACTTGTAGAAAAAATTTCAGGCCAATCTGATGTTTGTTGTTTGAGATAGAGTGATTTCCCCGTTTTACGTTTGTTGTGGAATAATTATACTTTTTTGTGTAATAAACTTATCACTATTATTTTAAAACAACGGCGCAACTCATCAAGCTGAAATTTTTACAGCAGGCAGTTGGTAATGACTTCTACTTGTAGAAAAAATTTCAGGCCAATCTGATGTTTGTTGTTTGAGATAGAGTGATTTCCCCGTTTTACGTTTGTTGTGGAAAATTTATACTTTTTTGTGTAATAAACCTATCAATATTTTTTAAAAAATAACGGCACAACTCATCAAGCTGAAATTTTCTCTGAAGGCAGATGGTAATGACTTCTACTTGTAGAAAAAATTTCAGGCCAATCTGATGTTTGTTGTTTGAGTTAGTGTGATTTCCCCGTTTTACGTTTGTTGTGGAATAATTATACTTTTTTTGTGTAATAAACCTATCACTATTTTTTTAAAATTAACGGCACAACTCATCAAGCTGAAATTTTCTCTGAAGGCAGATGGTAATGACTTCTACTTGTAGAAAAAATTTCAGGCCAATCTGATGTTTGTTGTTTGAGATAGAGTGATTTCCCCGTTTTACGTTTGTTGTGGAAAATTTATACTTTTTTGTGTAATAAACCTATCAATATTTTTTAAAAAATAACGGCACAACTCATCAAGCTGAAATTTTTACAGCAGGTAGTTGGTAATGACTTCTACTTGTATAAAAAATTTCAGGCCAATCTGATGTTTGTTGTTTGAGATAGAGTGATTTCCCCGTTTTACGTTTGTTGTGGAAAATTTATACTTTTTTGTGTAATAAACCTATCAATATTTTTTAAAAAATAACGGCACAACTCATCAAGCTGAAATTTTTACAGCAGGCAGTTGGTAATGACTTCTACTTGTAGAAAAAAATTCAGGCCAATCTGATGTTTGTTGTTTGAGATAGAGTGATTTCCCCGTTTTACGTTTGTTGTGGAATAATTATACTTTTTGTGTAATAAACCTATCATTTTTTTTTAAAAATTAACGGCACAACTCATCAAGCTGAAATTTTCTCTGAAGGCAGATGGTAATAACTTCTACTTGTAGAAAAAATTTCAGGCCAATCTGATGTTTGTTGTTTGAGATAGAGTGATTTCCCCGTTTTACGTTTGTTGTGGAAAATTTATACTTTTTTGTGTAATAAACCTATCAATATTTTTTAAAAAATAACGGCACAACTCATCAAGCTGAAATTTTCTCTGAAGGCAGATGGTAATGACTTCTACTTGTAGAAAAAATTTCAGGCCAATCTGATGTTTGTTGTTTGAGATAGAGTGATTTCCCCGTTTTACGTTTGTTGTGGAAAATTTATACTTTTTTGTGTAATAAACCTATCACTATTTTTTAAAAATTAACGGCGCAACTAATCAAGCTGAAATTTTCTCTGAAGGCAGATGGTAATGACTTCTACTTGTAGAAAAAATTTCAGGCCAATCTGATGTTTGTTGTTTGAGATAGAGTGATTTCCCCGTTTTACGTTTGTTGTGGAATAATTATACTTTTTTGTGTAATAAACCTATCACTATTTTTTAAAAATTAACGGCACAGTTTATCAAGCTGAAATTTTCACAGAAGGCAGTTGGTAATGACTTCTACTTGTAGAAAAAAATTCAGGCCAATCTGATGTTTGTTGTTTGAGATAGAGTGATTTCCCCGTTTTACGTTTGTTGTGGAAAATTTATACTTTTTTGTGTAATAAACCTATTAATATTTTTTAAAAAATAACGGCACAACTCATCAAGCTGAAATTTTCTCTGAAGGCAGATGGTAATGACTTCTACTTGTAGAAAAAATTTCAGGCCAATCTGATGTTTGTTGTTTGAGATAGAGTGATTTCCCCGTTTTACGTTTGTTGTGGAATAATTATACTTTTTTGTGTAATAAACCTATCACTATTTTTTAAAAATTAACGGCGCAACTCATCAAGCTGAAATTTTCTCTGAAGGCAGATGGTAATGACTTCTACTTGTAGAAAAAAATTCAGGCCAATCTGATGTTTGTTGTTTGAGATAGAGTGATTTCCCCGTTTTACGTTTGTTGTGGAAAATTTATACTTTTTTGTGTAATAAACCTATCAATATTTTTTAAAAAATAACGGCACAACTCATCAAGCTGAAATTTTCTCTGAAGGCAGATTGTAATAACTTCTACTTGTAGAAAAAATTTCAGGCCAATCTGATGTTTGTTGTTTGAGATAGAGTGATTTCCCCGTTTTACGTTTGTTGTGGAATAATTATACTTTTTTGTGTAATAAACCTATCACTATTTTTTAAAAATTAACGGCACAACTCATCAAGCTGAAATTTTTACAGTAGGCAGTTGGTAATGACTTCTACTTGTAGAAAAAAATTCAGGCCAATCTGATGTTTGTTGTTTGAGATAGAGTGATTTCCTCGTTTTACGTTTGTTGTGGAAAATTTATACTTTTTTGTGTAATAAACCTATAAATATTTTTTAAAAAATAACGGCACAACTCATCAAGCTGAAATTTTCTCTGAAGGCAGATGGTAATAACTTCTACTTGTAGAAAAAATTTCAGGCCAATCTGATGTTTGTTGTTTGAGATAGAGTGATTTCCCCGTTTTACGTTTGTTGTGGAATAATTATACTTTTTTTGTAATAAACCTATCACTATTTTTTAAAAATTAACGGCACAACTCATCAAGCTGAAATTTTCTCTGAAGGCAGATGGTAATGACTTCAACTTGTAGAAAAAATTTCAGGCCAATCTGATGTTTGTTGAATGTTGTTTGAGATAGAGTGATTTCCCCGTTTTACGTTTGTTGTGGAATAATTATACTTTTTTGTGTAATAAACCTATCACTATTTTTTAAAAATTAACGGCACAGTTTATCAAGCTGAAATTTTCACAGAAGGCAGTTGGTAATGACTTCTACTTGTAGAAAAAAATTCAGGCCAATCTGATGTTTGTTGTTTGAGATAGAGTGATTTCCCCGTTTTACGTTTGTTGTGGAAAATTTATACTTTTTTGTGTAATAAACCTATCAATATTTTTTAAAAAATAACGGCACAACTCATCAAGCTGAAATTTTTACAGCAGGCAGTTGGTAATGACTTCTACTTGTAGAAAAAATTTCAGGCCAATCTGATGTTTGTTGTTTGAGATAGAGTGATTTCCCCGTTTTACGTTTGTTGTGGAAAATTTATACTTTTTTGTGTAATAAACCTATCAATATTTTTTAAAAAATAACGGCACAACTCATCAAGCTGAAATTTTTACAGCAGGCAGTTGGTAATGACTTCTACTTGTAGAAAAAATTTCAGGCCAATCTGATGTTTGTTGTTTGAGATAGAGTGATTTCCCCGTTTTACGTTTGTTGTGGAATAATTATACTTTTTTGTGTAATAAACCTATCACTATTTTTTAAAAATTAACGGCACAACTCATCAAGCTGAAATTTTCTCTGAAGGCAGATGGTAATGACTTCTACTTGTAGAAAAAATTTCAGGCCAATCTGATGTTTGTTGTTTGAGATAGAGTGATTTCCCCGTTTTACGTTTGTTGTGGAAAATTTATACTTTTTTGTGTAATAAACCTATCAATATTTTTTAAAAAATAACGGCACAGCTCATCAAGCTGAAATTTTCTCTGAAGGCAGATGGTAATGACTTCTACTTGTAGAAAAAATTTCAGGCCAATCTGATGTTTGTTGTTTGAGATAGAGTGATTTCCCCGTTTTACGTTTGTTGTGGAAAATTTATACTTTTTTGTGTAATAAACCTATCACTATTTTTTAAAAATTAACGGCACAACTCATCAAGCTGAAATTTTCTCTGAAGGCAGATGGTAATGACTTCTACTTGTAGAAAAAAATTCAGGCCAATCTGATGTTTGTTGTTTGAGATAGAGTGATTTCCCCGTTTTACGTTTGTTGTGGAAAATTTATACTTTTTTGTGTAATAAACCTATCACTATTTTTTAAAAATTAACGGCACAACTCATCAAGCTGAAATTTTCTCTGAAGGCAGATGGTAATGACTTCTACTTGTAGAAAAAAATTCAGGCCAATCTGATGTTTGTTGTTTGAGATAGAGTGATTTCCCCGTTTTACGTTTGTTGTGGAAAATTTATACTTTTTTGTGTAATAAACCTATCACTATTTTTTTAAAATTAACGGCACAACTCATCAAGCTGAAATTTTCTCTGAAGGCAGATGGTAATGACTTCTACTTGTAGAAAAAAATTCAGGCCAATCTGATGTTTGTTGTTTGAGATAGAGTGATTTCCCCGTTTTACGTTTGTTGTGGAAAATTTATACTTTTTTGTGTAATAAACCTATCACTATTTTTTAAAAATTAACGGCACAACTCATCAAGCTGAAATTTTCTCTGAAGGCAGATGGTAATGACTTCTACTTGTAGAAAAAATTTCAGGCCAATCTGATGTTTGTTGTTTGAGATAGAGTGATTTCCCCGTTTTACGTTTGTTGTGGAAAATTTATACTTTTTTGTGTAATAAACCTATCAATATTTTTTAAAAAATAACGGCACAACTCATCAAGCTGGAATTTTTACAGCAGGTAGTTGGTAATGACTTCTACTTGTAGAAAAAATTTCAGGCCAATCTGATGTTTGTTGTTTGAGATAAAGTGATTTCCCCGTTTTACGTTTGTTTCCCTGGAATAATTATACTTTTTTTGTAATAAACCTATCACTATTTTTTAAAAATTAACGGCACAACTCATCAAGCTGAAATTTTCTCTGAAGGCAGATGGTAATGACTTCTACTTGTAGAAAAAATTTCAGGCCAATCTGATGTTTGTTGTTTGAGATAGAGTGATTTCCCCGTTTTACGTTTGTTGTGGAAAATTTATACTTTTTTGTGTAATAAACCTATCAATATTTTTTAAAAAATAACGGCACAACTCATCAAGCTGAAATTTTTACAGCAGTTAGTTGGTAATGACTTCTACTTGTAGAAAAAATTTCAGGCCAATCTGATGTTTGTTGTTTGAGATAGAGTGATTTCCCCGTTTTACGTTTGTTGTGGAATAATTATACTTTTTTGTGTAATAAACCTATCACTATTTTTTTAAAATTAACGGCACAACTCATCAAACTGAAATTTTCTCTGAAGGCAGATTGTAATGACTTCTACTTGTAGAAAAAATTTCAGGCCAATCTGATGTTTGTTGTTTGAGATAGAGTGATTTCCCCGTTTTACGTTTGTTGTCGAATAATTATACTTTTTTGTGTAATAAACCTATCACTATTTTTTAAAAATTAACGGCACAACTCATCAAGCTGAAATTTTCTCTGAAGGCAGATGGTGATGACTTCTACTTGTAGAAAAAATTTCAGGCCAATCTGATGTTTGTTGTTTGAGATAGAGTGATTTCCCCGTTTTACGTTTGTTGTGGAAAATTTATACTTTTTTGTGTAATAAACCTATCAATATTTTTTAAAAAATAACGGCACAGCTCATCAAGCTGAAATTTTCTCTGAAGGCAGATGGTAATGACTTCTACTTGTAGAAAAAATTTCAGGCCAATCTGATGTTTGTTGTTTGAGATAGAGTGATTTCCCCGTTTTACGTTTGTTGTGGAATAATTATACTTTTTTGTGTAATAAACCTATCACTATTTTTTAAAAATTCACGGCACAACTCATCAAGCTGAAATTTTCTCTGAAGGCAGATTGTAATGACTTCTACTTGTAGAAAAAATTTCAGGCCAATCTGATGTTTGTTGTTTGAGATAGAGTGATTTCCCCGTTTTACGTTTGTTGTCGAATAATTATACTTTTTTGTGTAATAAACCTATCACTATTTTTTAAAAATTAACGGCACAACTCATCAAGCTGAAATTTTCTCTGAAGGCAGATGGTAATGACTTCTACTTGTAGAAAAAATTTCAGGCCAATCTGATGTTTGTTGTTTGAGATAGAGTGATTTCCCCGTTTTACGTTTGTTGTGGAATAATTATACTTTTTTTGTGTAATAAACCTATCACTATTTTTTAAAAATTAACGGCACAACTCATCAAGCTGAAATTTTCTCTGAAGGCAGATGGTAATGACTTCTACTTGTAGAAAAAATTTCAGGCCAATGTGATGTTTGTTGTTTGAGATAGAGTGATTTCCCCGTTTTACGTTTGTTGTGGAAAATTTATACTTTTTTGTGTAATAAACCTATCAATATTTTTTAAAAAATAACGGCACAACTCATCAAGCTGAAATTTTTACAGCAGGCAGTTTTTTTTTTTTTTTATCTAGTTCGTTTATTTGGAAGGCTCAATCGCGTTAGCTTTACGGAGCCGATAATTCATTGTTCACTGTGTGTAACAAGATTCACTTAATTCTATGTCTAGTAGGAGTTGGGCCGATTACTCGCGGCTTACTCGAGGTTAGAAGGGTACATTTTCGAAGGATAGGATCAGGGGAGGAGCTTGGGGTAGGGTTTCGTTGTCTCATCAGAGCGTTGTCGCCAGTATGAACGGTAGTGAGCAGGCAGTTGGTAATGACTTCTACTTGTAGAAAAAATTTCAGGCCAATCTGATGTTTGTTGTTTGAGATAGAGTGATTTCCCCGTTTTACGTTTGTTGTGGAATAATTATACTTTTTTTGTAATAAACCTATCACTATTTTTTAAAAATTAACGGCACAACTCATCAAGCTGAAATTTTCTCTGAAGGCAGATGGTAATGACTTCTACTTGTAGAAAAAATTTCAGGCCAATCTGATGTTTGTTGTTTGAGATAGAGTGATTTCCCCGTTTTACGTTTGTTGTGGAATAATTATACTTTTTTTGTAATAAACCTATCAATATTTTTTAAAAAATAACGGCACAACTCATCAAGCTGAAATTTTTACAGCAGGCAGTTGGTAATGACTTCTACTTGTAGAAAAAATTTCAGGCCAATCTGATGTTTGTTGTTTGAGATAGAGTGATTTCCCCGTTTTACGTTTGTTGTGGAAAATTTATACTTTTTTGTGTAATAAACCTATCACTATTTTTTAAAAATTAACGGCACAACTCATCAAGCTGAAATTTTCTCTGAAGGCAGATGGTAATGACTTCTACTTGTAGAAAAAATTTCAGGCCAATCTGATGTTTGTTGTTTGAGATAGAGTGATTTCCCCGTTTTACGTTTGTTGTGGAATAATTATACTTTTTTGTGTAATAAACCTATCACTATTTTTTAAAAATTAACGGCACAACTCATCAAGCTGAAATTTTCTCTGAAGGCAGATGGTAATGACTTCTACTTGTAGAAAAAATTTCAGGCCAATCTGATGTTTGTTGTTTGAGATAGAGTGATTTCCCCGTTTTACGTTTGTTGTGGAAAATTTATACTTTTTTGTGTAATAAACCTATCACTATTTTTTAAAAATTAACGGCACAACTCATCAAGCTGAAATTTTTACAGTAGGCAGTTGGTAATGACTTCTACTTGTAGAAAAAATTTCAGGCCAATCTGACGGTTGGGGTTAGAGATAGAGTGATTTCCCCGGTTTACTTTTGTTGTGGAAAACATTAATTGAAGATTTTTAACAAAAGAAAAGCAGTATTCATATAGGACATTAAAAACATCTCGGATTGTTGGTTGTTCTTAGTAACGTTCAACCTGCTTGCAAACGGGGTGATCGGGTTTAGAATCGAAAAAAAAATCGGCGTGGAAACTAACTTATTAAAAAGGGGAAGCCTGGCTCAAAGTTTCCCCACGAGACACGGCAATGAGTCTTACCACCTGAAATCTGATGTCTGTGTTAGGGAATCTGAACTTTTTTTTTTTTTTTTTTTTTTTTTTTTTTTGCGCTTTGTAGTGACTACTCCATAATGGTTGAGTTTGCAATAATTTCTACTTGTAGAAACAATTTCAGGCCAATCTGAAGGTTGGGGTTAGAGATAGAGCGATTTGCCTGTTTTACTCTTGTGTAATAAATCTATTACGATTTTTTTAAATAAACGGCGCAACTTATCAAGCCGAAATTTTCACAGAAGGCAGTTGGTAATGACTTCTACTTGTAGAAAAAATTTCAGGCCAATCTGATGTTTGTTGTTTGAGATAGAGTGATTTCCCCGTTTTACGTTTGTTGTGGAATAATTATACTTTTTTGTGTAATAAACCTATCACTATTTTTTAAAAATTAACGGCACAGTTTATCAAGCTGAAATTTTCACAGAAGGCAGTTGGTAATGACTTCTACTTGTAGAAAAAAATTCAGGCCAATCTGATGTTTGTTGTTTGAGATAGAGTGATTTCCCCGTTTTACGTTTGTTGTGGAAAATTTATACTTTTTTGTGTAATAAACCTATTAATATTTTTTAAAAAATAACGGCACAACTCATCAAGCTGAAATTTTCTCTGAAGGCAGATGGTAATGACTTCTACTTGTAGAAAAAATTTCAGGCCAATCTGATGTTTGTTGTTTGAGATAGAGTGATTTCCCCGTTTTACGTTTGTTGTGGAATAATTATACTTTTTTGTGTAATAAACCTATCACTATTTTTTAAAAATTAACGGCGCAACTCATCAAGCTGAAATTTTCTCTGAAGGCAGATGGTAATGACTTCTACTTGTAGAAAAAATTTCAGGCCAATCTGATGTTTGTTGTTTGAGATAGAGTGATTTCCCCGTTTTACGTTTGTTGTGGAATAATTATACTTTTTTTGTGTAATAAACCTATCACTATTTTTTAAAAATTAACGGCACAACTCATCAAGCTGAAATTTTCTCTGAAGGCAGATGGTAATGACTTCTACTTGTAGAAAAAATTTCAGGCCAATCTGATGTTTGTTGTTTGAGATAGAGTGATTTCCCCGTTTTACGTTTGTTGTGGAAAATTTATACTTTTTTGTGTAATAAACCTATCAATATTTTTTTAAAAATAACGGCACAACTCATCAAGCTGAAATTTTTACAGCAGGCAGTTGGTAATGACTTCTACTTGTAGAAAAAATTTCAGGCCAATCTGATGTTTGTTGTTTGAGATAGAGTGATTTCCCCGTTTTACGTTTGTTGTGGAATAATTATACTTTTTTTGTAATAAACCTATCACTATTTTTTTTAAATTAACGGCACAACTCATCAAGCTGAAATTTTCTCTGAAGGCAGATGGTAATGACTTCTACTTGTAGAAAAAATTTCAGGCCAATCTGATGTTTGTTGTTTGAGATAGAGTGATTTCCCCGTTTTACGTTTGTTGTGGAAAATTTATACTTTTTTGTGTAATAAACCTATCAATATTTTTTAAAAAATAACGGCACAACTCATCAAGCTGAAATTTTTACAGCAGGCAGTTGGTAATGACTTCTACCTGTAGAAAAAATTTCAGGCCAATCTGATGTTTGTTGTTTGAGATAGAGTGATTTCCCCGTTTTACGTTTGTTGTGGAAAATTTATACTTTTTTGTGTAATAAACCTATCAATATTTTTTAAAAAATAACGGCACAACTCATCAAGCTGAAATTTTTACAGCAGGCAGTTGGTAATGACTTCTACTTGTAGAAAAAATTTCAGGCCAATCTGATGTTTGTTGTTTGAGATAGAGTGATTTCCCCGTTTTACGTTTGTTGTGGAATAATTATACTTTTTTTGTAATAAACCTATCACTATTTTTTAAAAATTAACGGCACAACTCATCAAGCTGAAATTTTCTCTGAAGGCAGATGGTAATGACTTCTACTTGTAGAAAAAATTTCAGGCCAATCTGATGTTTGTTGTTTGAGATAGAGTGATTTCCCCGTTTTACTTTTGTTGTGGAAAATTTATACTTTTTTGTGTAATAAACCTATCAATATTTTTTAAAAAATAACGGCACAACTCATCAAGCTGAAATTTTTACAGCAGGCAGTTGGTAATGACTTCTACTTGTAGAAAAAATTTCAGGCCAATCTGATGTTTGTTGTTTGAGATAGAGTGATTTCCCCGTTTTACGTTTGTTGTGGAATAATTATACTTTTTTTGTAATAAACCTATCACTATTTTTTAAAAATTAACGGCACAACTCATCAAGCTGAAATTTTCTCTGAAGGCAGATGGTAATGACTTCTACTTGTAGAAAAAATTTCAGGCCAATCTGATGTTTGTTGTTTGAGATAGAGTGATTTCCCCGTTTTACTTTTGTTGTGGAAAATTTATACTTTTTTGTGTAATAAACCTATCACTATTTTTTAAAAATTAACGGCACAACTCATCAAGCTGAAATTTTCTCTGAAGGCAGATGGTAATGACTTCTACTTGTAGAAAAAATTTCAGGCCAATCTGATGTTTGTTGTTTGAGATAGAGTGATTTCCCCGTTTTACGTTTGTTGTGGAAAATTTATACTTTTTTGTGTAATAAACCTATCAATATTTTTTAAAAAATAACGGCACAGCTCATCAAGCTGAAATTTTCTCTGAAGGCAGATGGTAATGACTTCTACTTGTAGAAAAAATTTCAGGCCAATCTGATGTTTGTTGTTTGAGATAGAGTGATTTCCCCGTTTTACGTTTGTTGTGGAATAATTATACTTTTTTGTGTAATAAACCTATCACTATTTTTTAAAAATTAACGGCACAACTCATCAAGCTGAAATTTTTACAGTAGGCAGTTGGTAATGACTTCTACTTGTAGAAAAAATTTCAGGCCAATCTGACGGTTGGGGTTAGAGATAGAGTGATTTCCCCGGTTTACTTTTGTTGTGGAAAACATTAATTGAAGATTTTTAACAAAAGAAAAGCAGTATTCATATAGGACATTAAAAACATCTCGGATTGTTGGTTGTTCTTAGTAACGTTCAACCTGCTTGCAAACGGGGTGATCGGGTTTAGAATCGAAAAAAATATCGGCGTGGAAACTAACTTATTAAAAAGGGGAAGCCTGGCTCAAAGTTTCCCCATGAGACACGGCAATGAGTCTTAGCACCTGAAATCTGATGTCTGTGTTAGGGAATCTGAACTTTTTTTTTTTTTTTTTTTTTTTTTTTTTTTTTTTTTTTTGCGCTTTGTAGTGACTACTCCATAATGGTTGAGTTTGCAATAATTTCTACTTGTAGAAACAATTTCAGGCCAATCTGAAGGTTGGGGTTAGAGATAGAGCGATTTGCCTGTTTTACTCTTGTGTAATAAATCTATTACGATTTTTTTAAATAAACGGCGCAACTTATCAAGCCGAAATTTTCACAGAAGGCAGTTGGTAATGACTTCTACTTGTAGAAAAAATTTCAGGCCAATCTGATGTTTGTTGTTTGAGATAGAGTGATTTCCCCGTTTTACGTTTGTTGTGGAATAATTATACTTTTTTGTGTAATAAACCTATCACTATTTTTTAAAAATTAACGGCACAGTTTATCAAGCTGAAATTTTCACAGAAGGCAGTTGGTAATGACTTCTACTTGTAGAAAAAAATTCAGGCCAATCTGATGTTTGTTGTTTGAGATAGAGTGATTTCCCCGTTTTACGTTTGTTGTGGAAAATTTATACTTTTTTGTGTAATAAGCTTATCAATATTTTTTAAAAAATAACGGCACAACTCATCAAGCTGAAATTTTCTCTGAAGGCAGATGGTAATGACTTCTACTTGTAGAAAAAATTTCAGGCCAATCTGATGTTTGTTGTTTGAGATAGAGTGATTTCCCCGTTTTACGTTTGTTGTGGAATAATTATACTTTTTTGTGTAATAAACCTATCACTATTTTTTAAAAATTAACGGCGCAACTCATCAAGCTGAAATTTTCTCTGAAGGCAGATGGTAATGACTTCTACTTGTAGAAAAAATTTCAGGCCAATCTGATGTTTGTTGTTTGAGATAGAGTGATTTCCCCGTTTTACGTTTGTTGTGGAAAATTTATACTTTTTTGTGTAATAAACCTATCAATATTTTTTAAAAATTAACGGCACAACTCATCAAGCTGAAATTTTTTCTGAAGGCAGATGGTAATGACTTCTACTTGTAGAAAAAATTTCAGGCCAATCTGATGTTTGTTGTTTGAGATAGAGTGATTTCCCCGTTTTACGTTTGTTGTGGAAAATTTATACTTTTTTGTGTAATAAACCTATCAATATTTTTTAAAAAATAACGGCACAACTCATCAAGCTGAAATTTTTACAGCAGGTAGTTGGTAATGACTTCTACTTGTAGAAAAAATTTCAGGCCAATCTGATGTTTGTTGTTTGAGATAGAGTGATTTCCCCGTTTTACGTTTGTTGTGGAATAATTATACTTTTTTTGTAATAAACCTATCACTATTTTTTAAAAATTAACGGCACAACTCATCAAGCTGAAATTTTCTCTGAAGGCAGATGGTAATGACTTCTACTTGTAGAAAAAATTTCAGGCCAATCTGATGTTTGTTGTTTGAGATAGAGTGATTTCCCCGTTTTACGTTTGTTGTGGAATAATTATACTTTTTTGTGTAATAAACCTATCACTATTTTTTAAAAATTAACGGCACAACTCATCAAGCTGAAATTTTTACAGTAGGCAGTTGGTAATGACTTCTACTTGTAGAAAAAAATTCAGGCCAATCTGATGTTTGTTGTTTGAGATAGAGTGATTTCCCCGTTTTACGTTTGTTGTGGAAAATTTATACTTTTTTGTGTAATAAACCTATCAATATTTTTTAAAAAATAACGGCACAACTCATCAAGCTGAAATTTTCTCTGAAGGCAGATTGTAATAACTTCTACTTGTAGAAAAAATTTCAGGCCAATCTGATGTTTGTTGTTTGAGATAGAGTGATTTCCCCGTTTTACGTTTGTTGTGGAATAATTATACTTTTTTGTGTAATAAACCTATCACTATTTTTTTAAAATTAACGGCACAACTCATCAAGCTGAAATTTTTACAGTAGGCAGTTGGTAATGACTTCTACTTGTAGAAAAAAATTCAGGCCAATCTGATGTTTGTTGTTTGAGATAGAGTGATTTCCTCGTTTTACGTTTGTTGTGGAAAATTTATACTTTTTTGTGTAATAAACCTATAAATATTTTTTAAAAAATAACGGCACAACTCATCAAGCTGAAATTTTCTCTGAAGGCAGATGGTAATAACTTCTACTTGTAGAAAAAATTTCAGGCCAATCTGATGTTTGTTGTTTGAGATAGAGTGATTTCCCCGTTTTACGTTTGTTGTGGAATAATTATACTTTTTTTGTAATAAACCTATCACTATTTTTTTTAAAATTAACGGCACAACTCATCAAGCTGAAATTTTCTCTGAAGGCAGATGGTAATGACTTCTACTTGTAGAAAAAATTTCAGGCCAATCTGATGTTTGTTGTTTGAGATAGAGTGATTTCCCCGTTTTACGTTTGTTGTGGAAAATTTATACTTTTTTGTGTAATAAACCTATCAATATTTTTTAAAAAATAACGGCACAACTCATCAAGCTGAAATTTTTACAGCAGGCAGTTGGTAATGACTTCTACTTGTAGAAAAAATTTCAGGCCAATCTGATGTTTGTTGTTTGAGATAGAGTGATTTCCCCGTTTTACGTTTGTTGTGGAATAATTATACTTTTTTGTGTAATAAACCTATCACTATTTTTTAAAAATTAACGGCACAACTCATCAAGCTGAAATTTTCTCTGAAGGCAGATGGTAATGACTTCTACTTGTAGAAAAAATTTCAGGCCAATCTGATGTTTGTTGAATGTTGTTTGAGATAGAGTGATTTCCCCGTTTTACGTTTGTTGTGGAATAATTATACTTTTTGTGTAATAAACCTATCACTATTTTTTAAAAATTAACGGCACAGTTTATCAAGCTGAAATTTTCACAGAAGGCAGTTGGTAATGACTTCTACTTGTAGAAAAAAATTCAGGCCAATCTGATGTTTGTTGTTTGAGATAGAGTGATTTCCCCGTTTTACGTTTGTTGTGGAAAATTTATACTTTTTTGTGTAATAAACCTATCAATATTTTTTAAAAAATAACGGCACAACTCATCAAGCTGAAATTTTTACAGCAGGCAGTTGGTAATGACTTCTACTTGTAGAAAAAATTTCAGGCCAATCTGATGTTTGTTGTTTGAGATAGAGTGATTTCCCCGTTTTACGTTTGTTGTGGAAAATTTATACTTTTTTGTGTAATAAACCTATCAATATTTTTTTAAAAATAACGGCACAACTCATCAAGCTGAAATTTTTACAGCAGGCAGTTGGTAATGACTTCTACTTGTAGAAAAAATTTCAGGCCAATCTGATGTTTGTTGTTTGAGATAGAGTGATTTCCCCGTTTTACGTTTGTTGTGGAATAATTATACTTTTTTGTGTAATAAACCTATCACTATTTTTTAAAAATTAACGGCACAACTCATCAAGCTGAAATTTTCTCTGAAGGCAGATGGTAATGACTTCTACTTGTAGAAAAAATTTCAGGCCAATCTGATGTTTGTTGTTTGAGATAGAGTGATTTCCCCGTTTTACGTTTGTTGTGGAAAATTTATACTTTTTTGTGTAATAAACCTATCAATATTTTTTAAAAAATAACGGCACAGCTCATCAAGCTGAAATTTTCTCTGAAGGCAGATGGTAATGACTTCTACTTGTAGAAAAAATTTCAGGCCAATCTGATGTTTGTTGTTTGAGATAGAGTGATTTCCCCGTTTTACGTTTGTTGTGGAATAACTATACTTTTTTTGTGTAATAAACCTATCACTATTTTTTTAAAATTAACGGCACAACTCATCAAGCTGAAATTTTCTCTGAAGGCAGATGGTAATGACTTCTACTTGTAGAAAAAAATTCAGGCCAATCTGATGTTTGTTGTTTGAGATAGAGTGATTTCCCCGTTTTACGTTTGTTGTGGAAAATTTATACTTTTTTGTGTAATAAACCTATCACTATTTTATAAAAATTAACGGCACAACTCATCAAGCTGAAATTTTCTCTGAAGGCAGATGGTAATGACTTCTACTTGTAGAAAAAATTTCAGGCCAATCTGATGTTTGTTGTTTGAGATAGAGTGATTTCCCCGTTTTACGTTTGTTGTGGAAAATTTATACTTTTTTGTGTAATAAACCTATCAATATTTTTTAAAAAATAACGGCACAACTCATCAAGCTGGAATTTTTACAGCAGGTAGTTGGTAATGACTTCTACTTGTAGAAAAAATTTCAGGCCAATCTGATGTTTGTTGTTTGAGATAAAGTGATTTCCCCGTTTTACGTTTGTTTCCCTGGAATAATTATACTTTTTTTGTAATAAACCTATCACTATTTTTTAAAAATTAACGGCACAACTCATCAAGCTGAAATTTTCTCTGAAGGCAGATGGTAATGACTTCTACTTGTAGAAAAAATTTCAGGCCAATCTGATGTTTGTTGTTTGAGATAGAGTGATTTCCCCGTTTTACGTTTGTTGTGGAAAATTTATACTTTTTTGTGTAATAAACCTATCAATATTTTTTAAAAAATAACGGCACAACTCATCAAGCTGAAATTTTTACAGCAGGCAGTTGGTAATGACTTCTACTTGTAGAAAAAATTTCAGGCCAATCTGATGTTTGTTGTTTGAGATAGAGTGATTTCCCCGTTTTACGTTTGTTGTGGAATAATTATACTTTTTTGTGTAATAAACCTATCACTATTTTTTAAAAATTAACGGCACAACTCATCAAGCTGAAATTTTCTCTGAAGGCAGATTGTAATGACTTCTACTTGTAGAAAAAATTTCAGGCCAATCTGATGTTTGTTGTTTGAGATAGAGTGATTTCCCCGTTTTACGTTTGTTGTCGAATAATTATACTTTTTTGTGTAATAAACCTATCACTATTTTTTAAAAATTAACGGCACAACTCATCAAGCTGAAATTTTCTCTGAAGGCAGATGGTGATGACTTCTACTTGTAGAAAAAATTTCAGGCCAATCTGATGTTTGTTGTTTGAGATAGAGTGATTTCCCCGTTTTACGTTTGTTGTGGAAAATTTATACTTTTTTGTGTAATAAACCTATCAATATTTTTTAAAAAATAACGGCACAGCTCATCAAGCTGAAATTTTCTCTGAAGGCAGATGGTAATGACTTCTACTTGTAGAAAAAATTTCAGGCCAATCTGATGTTTGTTGTTTGAGATAGAGTGATTTCCCCGTTTTACGTTTGTTGTGGAATAATTATACTTTTTTGTGTAATAAACCTATCACTATTTTTTTAAAATTAACGGCACAACTCATCAAGCTGAAATTTTTACAGTAGGCAGTTGGTAATGACTTCTACTTGTAGAAAAAAATTCAGGCCAATCTGATGTTTGTTGTTTGAGATAGAGTGATTTCCCCGTTTTACGTTTGTTGTGGAAAATTTATACTTTTTTGTGTAATAAACCTATCAATATTTTTTAAAAAATAACGGCACAACTCATCAAGCTGAAATTTTCTCTGAAGGCAGATTGTAATAACTTCTACTTGTAGAAAAAATTTCAGGCCAATCTGATGTTTGTTGTTTGAGATAGAGTGATTTCCCCGTTTTACGTTTGTTGTGGAATAATTATACTTTTTTGTGTAATAAACCTATCACTATTTTTTAAAAATTAACGGCACAACTCATCAAGCTGAAATTTTTACAGTAGGCAGTTGGTAATGACTTCTACTTGTAGAAAAAATTTCAGGCCAATCTGACGGTTGGGGTTAGAGATAGAGTGATTTCCCCGGTTTACTTTTGTTGTGGAAAACATTAATTGAAGATTTTTAACAAAAGAAAAGCAGTATTCATATAGGACATTAAAAACATCTCGGATTGTTGGTTGTTCTTAGTAACGTTCAACCTGCTTGCAAACGGGGTGATCGGGTTTAGAATCGAAAAAAAAATCGGCGTGGAAACTAACTTATTAAAAAGGGGAAGCCTGGCTCAAAGTTTCCCCATGAGACACGGCAATGAGTCTTAGCACCTGAAATCTGATGTCTGTGTTAGGGAATCTGAACTTTTTTTTTTTTTTTTTTTTTTTTGCGCTTTGTAGTGACTACTCCATAATGGTTGAGTTTGCAATAATTTCTACTTGTAGAAACAATTTCAGGCCAATCTGAAGGTTGGGGTTAGAGATAGAGCGATTTGCCTGTTTTACTCTTGTGTAATAAATCTATTACGATTTTTTTAAATAAACGGCGCAACTTATCAAGCCGAAATTTTCACAGAAGGCAGTTGGTAATGACTTCTACTTGTAGAAAAAATTTCAGGCCAATCTGATGTTTGTTGTTTGAGATAGAGTGATTTCCCCGTTTTACGTTTGTTGTGGAATAATTATACTTTTTTGTGTAATAAACCTATCACTATTTTTTAAAAATTAACGGCACAGTTTATCAAGCTGAAATTTTCACAGAAGGCAGTTGGTAATGACTTCTACTTGTAGAAAAAATTCAGGCCAATCTGATGTTTGTTGTTTGAGATAGAGTGATTTCCCCGTTTTACGTTTGTTGTGGAAAATTTATACTTTTTTGTGTAATAAACCTATCAATATTTTTTAAAAAATAACGGCACAACTCATCAAGCTGAAATTTTCTCTGAAGGCAGATGGTAATGACTTCTACTTGTAGAAAAAAATTCAGGCCAATCTGATGTTTGTTGTTTGAGATAGAGTGATTTCCCCGTTTTACGTTTGTTGTGGAATAATTATACTTTTTTGTGTAATAAACCTATCACTATTTTTTAAAAATTAACGGCGCAGCTCATCAAGCTGAAATTTTCTCTGAAGGCAGATGGTAATGACTTCTACTTGTAGAAAAAATTTCAGGCCAATCTGATGTTTGTTGTTTGAGATAGAGTGATTTCCCCGTTTTACGTTTGTTGTGGAATAATTATACTTTTTTTGTGTAATAAACCTATCACTATTTTTTTAAAAATTAACGGCACAACTCATCAAGCTGAAATTTTCTCTGAAGGCAGATGGTAATGACTTCTACTTGTAGAAAAAATTTCAGGCCAATCTGATGTTTGTTGTTTGAGATAGAGTGATTTCCCCGTTTTACGTTTGTTGTGGAATAATTATACTTTTTTGTGTAATAAACTTATCACTATTATTTTAAAACAACGGCGCAACTCATCAAGCTGAAATTTTTACAGCAGGCAGTTGGTAATGACTTCTACTTGTAGAAAAAATTTCAGGCCAATCTGATGTTTGTTGTTTGAGATAGAGTGATTTCCCCGTTTTACGTTTGTTGTGGAATAATTATACTTTTTTGTGTAATAAACCTATCACTATTTTTAAAAAATTAACGGCACAACTCATCAAGCTGAAATTTTTACAGTAGGCAGTTGGTAATGACTTCTACTTGTAGAAAAAATTTCAGGCCAATCTGACGGTTGGGGTTAGAGATAGAGTGATTTCCCCGGTTTACTTTTGTTGTGGAAAACATTAATTGAAGATTTTTAACAAAAGAAAAGCAGTATTCATATAGGACATTAAAAACATCTCGGATTGTTGGTTGTTCTTAGTAACGTTCAACCTGCTTGCAAACGGGGTGATCGGGTTTAGAATCGAAAAAAAAATCGGCGTGGAAACTAACTTATTAAAAAGGGGAAGCCTGGCTCTAAGTTTCCCCATGAGACACGGCAATGAGTCTTAGCACCTGAAATCTGATGTCTGTGTAAGGGAATCTGAACTTTTTTTTTTTTTTTTTTTTTTTTTTTTTTTTTTTTTTTTTTTTTTTTTTTTGCGCTTTGTAGTGACTACTCCATAATGGTTGAGTTTGCAATAATTTCTACTTGTAGAAACAATTTCAGGCCAATCTGAAGGTTGGGGTTAGAGATAGAGCGATTTGCCTGTTTTACTCTTGTGTAATAAATCTATTACGATTTTTTTAAATAAACGGCGCAACTTATCAAGCCGAAATTTTCACAGAAGGCAGTTGGTAATGACTTCTACTTGCAGAAAAAATTTCAGGCCAATCTGATGTTTGTTGTTTGAGATAGAGTGATTTCCCCGTTTTACGTTTGTTGTGGAATAATTATACTTTTTTGTGTAATAAACCTATCACTATTTTTTAAAAATTAACGGCACAGTTTATCAAGCTGAAATTTTCACAGAAGGCAGTTGGTAATGACTTCTACTTGTAGAAAAAAATTCAGGCCAATCTGATGTTTGTTGTTTGAGATAGAGTGATTTCCCCGTTTTACGTTTGTTGTGGAAAATTTATACTTTTTTGTGTAATAAACCTATTAATATTTTTTAAAAAATAACGGCACAACTCATCAAGCTGAAATTTTCTCTGAAGGCAGATGGTAATGACTTCTACTTGTAGAAAAAATTTCAGACCAATCTGATGTTTGTTGTTTGAGATAGAGTGATTTCCCCGTTTTACGTTTGTTGTGGAATAATTATACTTTTTTGTGTAATAAACCTATCACTATTTTTTAAAAATTAACGGCGCAACTCATCAAGCTGAAATTTTCTCTGAAGGCAGATGGTAATGACTTCTACTTGTAGAAAAAATTTCAGGCCAATCTGATGTTTGTTGTTTGAGATAGAGTGATTTCCCCGTTTTACGTTTGTTGTGGAATAATTATACTTTTTTTGTGTAATAAACCTATCACTATATTTTAAAAATTAACGGCACAACTCATCAAGCTGAAATTTTCTCTGAAGGCAGATGGTAATGACTTCTACTTGTAGAAAAAATTTCAGGCCAATCTGATGTTTGTTGTTTGAGATAGCGTGATTTCCCCGTTTTACGTTTGTTGTGGAAAATTTATACTTTTTTGTGTAATAAACCTATCAATATTTTTTAAAAAATAACGGCACAACTCATCAAGCTGAAATTTTTACAGCAGGCAGTTGGTAATGACTTCTACTTGTAGAAAAAATTTCAGGCCAATCTGATGTTTGTTGTTTGAGATAGAGTGATTTCCCCGTTTTACGTTTGTTGTGGAATAATTATACTTTTTTGTGTAATAAACCTATCACTATTTTTTAAAAATTAACGGCGCAACTCATCAAGCTGAAATTTTCTCTGAAGGCAGATGGTAATGACTTCTACTTGTAGAAAAAATTTCAGGCCAATCTGATGTTTGTTGTTTGAGATAGAGTGATTTCCCCGTTTTACGTTTGTTGTGGAATAATTATACTTTTTTTGTGTAATAAACCTATCACTATATTTTAAAAATTAACGGCACAACTCATCAAGCTGAAATTTTCTCTGAAGGCAGATGGTAATGACTTCTACTTGTAGAAAAAATTTCAGGCCAATCTGATGTTTGTTGTTTGAGATAGAGTGATTTCCCCGTTTTACGTTTGTTGTGGAATAACTATACTTTTTTTGTGTAATAAACCTATCACTATTTTTTTAAAATTAACGGCACAACTCATCAAGCTGAAATTTTCTCTGAAGGCAGATGGTAATGACTTCTACTTGTAGAAAAAAATTCAGGCCAATCTGATGTTTGTTGTTTGAGATAGAGTGATTTCCCCGTTTTACGTTTGTTGTGGAAAATTTATACTTTTTTGTGTAATAAACCTATCACTATTTTTTAAAAATTAACGGCACAACTCATCAAGCTGAAATTTTCTCTGAAGGCAGATGGTAATGACTTCTACTTGTAGAAAAAATTTCAGGCCAATCTGATGTTTGTTGTTTGAGATAGAGTGATTTCCCCGTTTTACGTTTGTTGTGGAAAATTTATACTTTTTTGTGTAATAAACCTATCAATATTTTTTAAAAAATAACGGCACAACTCATCAAGCTGGAATTTTTACAGCAGGTAGTTGGTAATGACTTCTACTTGTAGAAAAAATTTCAGGCCAATCTGATGTTTGTTGTTTGAGATAAAGTGATTTCCCCGTTTTACGTTTGTTTCCCTGGAATAATTATACTTTTTTTGTAATAAACCTATCACTATTTTTTAAAAATTAACGGCACAACTCATCAAGCTGAAATTTTCTCTGAAGGCAGATGGTAATGACTTCTACTTGTAGAAAAAATTTCAGGCCAATCTGATGTTTGTTGTTTGAGATAGAGTGATTTCCCCGTTTTACGTTTGTTGTGGAAAATTTATACTTTTTTGTGTAATAAACCTATCAATATTTTTTAAAAAATAACGGCACAACTCATCAAGCTGAAATTCTTACAGCAGGCAGTTGGTAATGACTTCTACTTGTAGAAAAAATTTCAGGCCAATCTGATGTTTGTTGTTTGAGATAGAGTGATTTCCCCGTTTTACGTTTGTTGTGGAATAATTATACTTTTTTGTGTAATAAACCTATCACTATTTTTTAAAAATTAACGGCACAACTCATCAAGCTGAAATTTTCTCTGAAGGCAGATGGTAATGACTTCTACTTGTAGAAAAAATTTCAGGCCAATCTGATGTTTGTTGTTTGAGATAGAGTGATTTCCCCGTTTTACGTTTGTTGTCGAATAATTATACTTTTTTGTGTAATAAACCTATCACTATTTTTTAAAAATTAACGGCACAACTCATCAAGCTGAAATTTTCTCTGAAGGCAGATGGTGATGACTTCTACTTGTAGAAAAAATTTCAGGCCAATCTGATGTTTGTTGTTTGAGATAGAGTGATTTCCCCGTTTTACGTTTGTTGTGGAAAATTTATACTTTTTTGTGTAATAAACCTATCAATATTTTTTAAAAAATAACGGCACAGCTCATCAAGCTGAAATTTTCTCTGAAGGCAGATGGTAATGACTTCTACTTGTAGAAAAAATTTCAGGCCAATCTGATGTTTGTTGTTTGAGATAGAGTGATTTCCCCGTTTTACGTTTGTTGTGGAATAATTATACTTTTTTGTGTAATACACCTATCACTATTTTTTAAAAATTAACGGCACAACTCATAAAGCTGAAATTTTTACAGTAGGCAGTTGGTAATGACTTCTACTTGTAGAAAAAAATTCAGGCCAATCTGATGTTTGTTGTTTGAGATAGAGTGATTTCCCCGTTTTACGTTTGTTGTGGAAAATTTATACTTTTTTGTGTAATAAACCTATCAATATTTTTTAAAAAATAACGGCACAACTCATCAAGCTGAAATTTTCTCTGAAGGCAGATTGTAATAACTTCTACTTGTAGAAAAAATTTCAGGCCAATCTGATGTTTGTTGTTTGAGATAGAGTGATTTCCCCGTTTTACGTTTGTTGTGGAATAATTATACTTTTTTGTGTAATAAACCTATCACTATTTTTTAAAAATTAACGGCACAACTCATCAAGCTGAAATTTTTACAGTAGGCAGTTGGTAATGACTTCTACTTGTAGAAAAAATTTCAGGCCAATCTGACGGTTGGGGTTAGAGATAGAGTGATTTCCCCGGTTTACTTTTGTTGTGGAAAACATTAATTGAAGATTTTTAACAAAAGAAAAGCAGTATTCATATAGGACATTAAAAACATCTCGGATTGTTGGTTGTTCTTAGTAACGTTCAACCTGCTTGCAAACGGGGTGATCGGGTTTAGAATCGAAAAAAAAATCGGCGTGGAAACTAACTTATTAAAAAGGGGAAGCCTGGCTCAAAGTTTCCCCATGAGACACGGCAATGAGTCTTAGCACCTGAAATCTGATGTCTGTGTTAGGGAATCTGAACTTTTTTTTTTTTTTTTTTTTTTTTTTTTTTTTTTTTTTTTTTTGCGCTTTGTAGTGACTACTCCATAATGGTTGAGTTTGCAATAATTTCTACTTGTAGAAACAATTTCAGGCCAATCTGAAGGTTGGGGTTAGAGGTAGAGCGATTTGCCTGTTTTACTCTTGTGTAATAAATCTATTACGATTTTTTTAAATAAACGGCGCAACTTATCAAGCCGAAATTTTCACAGAAGGCAGTTGGTAATGACTTCTACTTGTAGAAAAAATTTCAGGCCAATCTGATGTTTGTTGTTTGAGATAGAGTGATTTCCCCGTTTTACGTTTGTTGTGGAATAATTATACTTTTTTGTGTAATAAACCTATCACTATTTTTTAAAAATTAACGGCACAGTTTATCAAGCTGAAATTTTCACAGAAGGCAGTTGGTAATGACTTCTACTTGTAGAAAAAAATTCAGGCCAATCTGATGTTTGTTGTTTGAGATAGAGTGATTTCCCCGTTTTACGTTTGTTGTGGAAAATTTATACTTTTTTGTGTAATAAGCTTATCAATATTTTTTAAAAAATAACGGCACAACTCATCAAGCTGAAATTTTCTCTGAAGGCAGATGGTAATGACTTCTACTTGTAGAAAAAATTTCAGGCCAATCTGATGTTTGTTGTTTGAGATAGAGTGATTTCCCCGTTTTACGTTTGTTGTGGAATAATTATACTTTTTTGTGTAATAAACCTATCACTATTTTTTAAAAATTAACGGCGCAACTCATCAAGCTGAAATTTTCTCTGAAGGCAGATGGTAATGACTTCTACTTGTAGAAAAAATTTCAGGCCAATCTGATGTTTGTTGTTTGAGATAGAGTGATTTCCCCGTTTTACGTTTGTTGTGGAAAATTTATACTTTTTTGTGTAATAAACCTATCAATATTTTTTAAAAATTAACGGCACAACTCATCAAGCTGAAATTTTTTCTGAAGGCAGATGGTAATGACTTCTACTTGTAGAAAAAATTTCAGGCCAATCTGATGTTTGTTGTTTGAGATAGAGTGATTTCCCCGTTTTACGTTTGTTGTGGAAAATTTATACTTTTTTGTGTAATAAACCTATCAATATTTTTTAAAAAATAACGGCACAACTCATCAAGCTGAAATTTTTACAGCAGGTAGTTGGTAATGACTTCTACTTGTAGAAAAAATTTCAGGCCAATCTGATGTTTGTTGTTTGAGATAGAGTGATTTCCCCGTTTTACGTTTGTTGTGGAATAATTATACTTTTTTTGTAATAAACCTATCACTATTTTTTAAAAATTAACGGCACAACTCATCAAGCTGAAATTTTCTCTGAAGGCAGATGGTAATGACTTCTACTTGTAGAAAAAATTTCAGGCCAATCTGATGTTTGTTGTTTGAGATAGAGTGATTTCCCCGTTTTACGTTTGTTGTGGAATAATTATACTTTTTTGTGTAATAAACCTATCACTATTTTTTAAAAATTAACGGCACAACTCATCAAGCTGAAATTTTTACAGTAGGCAGTTGGTAATGACTTCTACTTGTAGAAAAAAATTCAGGCCAATCTGATGTTTGTTGTTTGAGATAGAGTGATTTCCCCGTTTTACGTTTGTTGTGGAAAATTTATACTTTTTTGTGTAATAAACCTATCAATATTTTTTAAAAAATAACGGCACAACTCATCAAGCTGAAATTTTCTCTGAAGGCAGATTGTAATAACTTCTACTTGTAGAAAAAATTTCAGGCCAATCTGATGTTTGTTGTTTGAGATAGAGTGATTTCCCCGTTTTACGTTTGTTGTGGAATAATTATACTTTTTTGTGTAATAAACCTATCACTATTTTTTTAAAATTAACGGCACAACTCATCAAGCTGAAATTTTTACAGTAGGCAGTTGGTAATGACTTCTACTTGTAGAAAAAAATTCAGGCCAATCTGATGTTTGTTGTTTGAGATAGAGTGATTTCCTCGTTTTACGTTTGTTGTGGAAAATTTATACTTTTTTGTGTAATAAACCTATAAATATTTTTTAAAAAATAACGGCACAACTCATCAAGCTGAAATTTTCTCTGAAGGCAGATGGTAATAACTTCTACTTGTAGAAAAAATTTCAGGCCAATCTGATGTTTGTTGTTTGAGATAGAGTGATTTCCCCGTTTTACGTTTGTTGTGGAATAATTATACTTTTTTTGTAATAAACCTATCACTATTTTTTTTAAAATTAACGGCACAACTCATCAAGCTGAAATTTTCTCTGAAGGCAGATGGTAATGACTTCTACTTGTAGAAAAAATTTCAGGCCAATCTGATGTTTGTTGTTTGAGATAGAGTGATTTCCCCGTTTTACGTTTGTTGTGGAAAATTTATACTTTTTTGTGTAATAAACCTATCAATATTTTTTAAAAAATAACGGCACAACTCATCAAGCTGAAATTTTTACAGCAGGCAGTTGGTAATGACTTCTACTTGTAGAAAAAATTTCAGGCCAATCTGATGTTTGTTGTTTGAGATAGAGTGATTTCCCCGTTTTACGTTTGTTGTGGAATAATTATACTTTTTTGTGTAATAAACCTATCACTATTTTTTAAAAATTAACGGCACAACTCATCAAGCTGAAATTTTCTCTGAAGGCAGATGGTAATGACTTCTACTTGTAGAAAAAATTTCAGGCCAATCTGATGTTTGTTGAATGTTGTTTGAGATAGAGTGATTTCCCCGTTTTACGTTTGTTGTGGAATAATTATACTTTTTTGTGTAATAAACCTATCACTATTTTTTAAAAATTAACGGCACAGTTTATCAAGCTGAAATTTTCACAGAAGGCAGTTGGTAATGACTTCTACTTGTAGAAAAAAATTCAGGCCAATCTGATGTTTGTTGTTTGAGATAGAGTGATTTCCCCGTTTTACGTTTGTTGTGGAAAATTTATACTTTTTTGTGTAATAAACCTATCAATATTTTTTAAAAAATAACGGCACAACTCATCAAGCTGAAATTTTTACAGCAGGCAGTTGGTAATGACTTCTACTTGTAGAAAAAATTTCAGGCCAATCTGATGTTTGTTGTTTGAGATAGAGTGATTTCCCCGTTTTACGTTTGTTGTGGAAAATTTATACTTTTTTGTGTAATAAACCTATCAATATTTTTTTAAAAATAACGGCACAACTCATCAAGCTGAAATTTTTACAGCAGGCAGTTGGTAATGACTTCTACTTGTAGAAAAAATTTCAGGCCAATCTGATGTTTGTTGTTTGAGATAGAGTGATTTCCCCGTTTTACGTTTGTTGTGGAATAATTATACTTTTTTGTGTAATAAACCTATCACTATTTTTTAAAAATTAACGGCACAACTCATCAAGCTGAAATTTTCTCTGAAGGCAGATGGTAATGACTTCTACTTGTAGAAAAAATTTCAGGCCAATCTGATGTTTGTTGTTTGAGATAGAGTGATTTCCCCGTTTTACGTTTGTTGTGGAAAATTTATACTTTTTTGTGTAATAAACCTATCAATATTTTTTAAAAAATAACGGCACAGCTCATCAAGCTGAAATTTTCTCTGAAGGCAGATGGTAATGACTTCTACTTGTAGAAAAAATTTCAGGCCAATCTGATGTTTGTTGTTTGAGATAGAGTGATTTCCCCGTTTTACGTTTGTTGTGGAATAACTATACTTTTTTTGTGTAATAAACCTATCACTATTTTTTTAAAATTAACGGCACAACTCATCAAGCTGAAATTTTCTCTGAAGGCAGATGGTAATGACTTCTACTTGTAGAAAAAAATTCAGGCCAATCTGATGTTTGTTGTTTGAGATAGAGTGATTTCCCCGTTTTACGTTTGTTGTGGAAAATTTATACTTTTTTGTGTAATAAACCTATCACTATTTTATAAAAATTAACGGCACAACTCATCAAGCTGAAATTTTCTCTGAAGGCAGATGGTAATGACTTCTACTTGTAGAAAAAATTTCAGGCCAATCTGATGTTTGTTGTTTGAGATAGAGTGATTTCCCCGTTTTACGTTTGTTGTGGAAAATTTATACTTTTTTGTGTAATAAACCTATCAATATTTTTTAAAAAATAACGGCACAACTCATCAAGCTGGAATTTTTACAGCAGGTAGTTGGTAATGACTTCTACTTGTAGAAAAAATTTCAGGCCAATCTGATGTTTGTTGTTTGAGATAAAGTGATTTCCCCGTTTTACGTTTGTTTCCCTGGAATAATTATACTTTTTTTGTAATAAACCTATCACTATTTTTTAAAAATTAACGGCACAACTCATCAAGCTGAAATTTTCTCTGAAGGCAGATGGTAATGACTTCTACTTGTAGAAAAAATTTCAGGCCAATCTGATGTTTGTTGTTTGAGATAGAGTGATTTCCCCGTTTTACGTTTGTTGTGGAAAATTTATACTTTTTTGTGTAATAAACCTATCAATATTTTTTAAAAAATAACGGCACAACTCATCAAGCTGAAATTTTTACAGCAGGCAGTTGGTAATGACTTCTACTTGTAGAAAAAATTTCAGGCCAATCTGATGTTTGTTGTTTGAGATAGAGTGATTTCCCCGTTTTACGTTTGTTGTGGAATAATTATACTTTTTTGTGTAATAAACCTATCACTATTTTTTAAAAATTAACGGCACAACTCATCAAGCTGAAATTTTCTCTGAAGGCAGATTGTAATGACTTCTACTTGTAGAAAAAATTTCAGGCCAATCTGATGTTTGTTGTTTGAGATAGAGTGATTTCCCCGTTTTACGTTTGTTGTCGAATAATTATACTTTTTTGTGTAATAAACCTATCACTATTTTTTAAAAATTAACGGCACAACTCATCAAGCTGAAATTTTCTCTGAAGGCAGATGGTGATGACTTCTACTTGTAGAAAAAATTTCAGGCCAATCTGATGTTTGTTGTTTGAGATAGAGTGATTTCCCCGTTTTACGTTTGTTGTGGAAAATTTATACTTTTTTGTGTAATAAACCTATCAATATTTTTTAAAAAATAACGGCACAGCTCATCAAGCTGAAATTTTCTCTGAAGGCAGATGGTAATGACTTCTACTTGTAGAAAAAATTTCAGGCCAATCTGATGTTTGTTGTTTGAGATAGAGTGATTTCCCCGTTTTACGTTTGTTGTGGAATAATTATACTTTTTTGTGTAATAAACCTATCACTATTTTTTTAAAATTAACGGCACAACTCATCAAGCTGAAATTTTTACAGTAGGCAGTTGGTAATGACTTCTACTTGTAGAAAAAAATTCAGGCCAATCTGATGTTTGTTGTTTGAGATAGAGTGATTTCCCCGTTTTACGTTTGTTGTGGAAAATTTATACTTTTTTGTGTAATAAACCTATCAATATTTTTTAAAAAATAACGGCACAACTCATCAAGCTGAAATTTTCTCTGAAGGCAGATTGTAATAACTTCTACTTGTAGAAAAAATTTCAGGCCAATCTGATGTTTGTTGTTTGAGATAGAGTGATTTCCCCGTTTTACGTTTGTTGTGGAATAATTATACTTTTTTGTGTAATAAACCTATCACTATTTTTTAAAAATTAACGGCACAACTCATCAAGCTGAAATTTTTACAGTAGGCAGTTGGTAATGACTTCTACTTGTAGAAAAAATTTCAGGCCAATCTGACGGTTGGGGTTAGAGATAGAGTGATTTCCCCGGTTTACTTTTGTTGTGGAAAACATTAATTGAAGATTTTTAACAAAAGAAAAGCAGTATTCATATAGGACATTAAAAACATCTCGGATTGTTGGTTGTTCTTAGTAACGTTCAACCTGCTTGCAAACGGGGTGATCGGGTTTAGAATCGAAAAAAAAATCGGCGTGGAAACTAACTTATTAAAAAGGGGAAGCCTGGCTCAAAGTTTCCCCATGAGACACGGCAATGAGTCTTAGCACCTGAAATCTGATGTCTGTGTTAGGGAATCTGAACTTTTTTTTTTTTTTTTTTTTTTTTGCGCTTTGTAGTGACTACTCCATAATGGTTGAGTTTGCAATAATTTCTACTTGTAGAAACAATTTCAGGCCAATCTGAAGGTTGGGGTTAGAGATAGAGCGATTTGCCTGTTTTACTCTTGTGTAATAAATCTATTACGATTTTTTTAAATAAACGGCGCAACTTATCAAGCCGAAATTTTCACAGAAGGCAGTTGGTAATGACTTCTACTTGTAGAAAAAATTTCAGGCCAATCTGATGTTTGTTGTTTGAGATAGAGTGATTTCCCCGTTTTACGTTTGTTGTGGAATAATTATACTTTTTTGTGTAATAAACCTATCACTATTTTTTAAAAATTAACGGCACAGTTTATCAAGCTGAAATTTTCACAGAAGGCAGTTGGTAATGACTTCTACTTGTAGAAAAAATTCAGGCCAATCTGATGTTTGTTGTTTGAGATAGAGTGATTTCCCCGTTTTACGTTTGTTGTGGAAAATTTATACTTTTTTGTGTAATAAACCTATCAATATTTTTTAAAAAATAACGGCACAACTCATCAAGCTGAAATTTTCTCTGAAGGCAGATGGTAATGACTTCTACTTGTAGAAAAAAATTCAGGCCAATCTGATGTTTGTTGTTTGAGATAGAGTGATTTCCCCGTTTTACGTTTGTTGTGGAATAATTATACTTTTTTGTGTAATAAACCTATCACTATTTTTTAAAAATTAACGGCGCAGCTCATCAAGCTGAAATTTTCTCTGAAGGCAGATGGTAATGACTTCTACTTGTAGAAAAAATTTCAGGCCAATCTGATGTTTGTTGTTTGAGATAGAGTGATTTCCCCGTTTTACGTTTGTTGTGGAATAATTATACTTTTTTTGTGTAATAAACCTATCACTATTTTTTTAAAAATTAACGGCACAACTCATCAAGCTGAAATTTTCTCTGAAGGCAGATGGTAATGACTTCTACTTGTAGAAAAAATTTCAGGCCAATCTGATGTTTGTTGTTTGAGATAGAGTGATTTCCCCGTTTTACGTTTGTTGTGGAATAATTATACTTTTTTGTGTAATAAACTTATCACTATTATTTTAAAACAACGGCGCAACTCATCAAGCTGAAATTTTTACAGCAGGCAGTTGGTAATGACTTCTACTTGTAGAAAAAATTTCAGGCCAATCTGATGTTTGTTGTTTGAGATAGAGTGATTTCCCCGTTTTACGTTTGTTGTGGAATAATTATACTTTTTTGTGTAATAAACCTATCACTATTTTTAAAAAATTAACGGCACAACTCATCAAGCTGAAATTTTTACAGTAGGCAGTTGGTAATGACTTCTACTTGTAGAAAAAATTTCAGGCCAATCTGACGGTTGGGGTTAGAGATAGAGTGATTTCCCCGGTTTACTTTTGTTGTGGAAAACATTAATTGAAGATTTTTAACAAAAGAAAAGCAGTATTCATATAGGACATTAAAAACATCTCGGATTGTTGGTTGTTCTTAGTAACGTTCAACCTGCTTGCAAACGGGGTGATCGGGTTTAGAATCGAAAAAAAAATCGGCGTGGAAACTAACTTATTAAAAAGGGGAAGCCTGGCTCAAAGTTTCCCCATGAGACACGGCAATGAGTCTTAGCACCTGAAATCTGATGTCTGTGTAAGGGAATCTGAACTTTTTTTTTTTTTTTTTTTTTTTTTTTTTTTTTTTTTTTTTTTTTTTTTTGCGCTTTGTAGTGACTACTCCATAATGGTTGAGTTTGCAATAATTTCTACTTGTAGAAACAATTTCAGGCCAATCTGAAGGTTGGGGTTAGAGATAGAGCGATTTGCCTGTTTTACTCTTGTGTAATAAATCTATTACGATTTTTTTAAATAAACGGCGCAACTTATCAAGCCGAAATTTTCACAGAAGGCAGTTGGTAATGACTTCTACTTGCAGAAAAAATTTCAGGCCAATCTGATGTTTGTTGTTTGAGATAGAGTGATTTCCCCGTTTTACGTTTGTTGTGGAATAATTATACTTTTTTGTGTAATAAACCTATCACTATTTTTTAAAAATTAACGGCACAGTTTATCAAGCTGAAATTTTCACAGAAGGCAGTTGGTAATGACTTCTACTTGTAGAAAAAAATTCAGGCCAATCTGATGTTTGTTGTTTGAGATAGAGTGATTTCCCCGTTTTACGTTTGTTGTGGAAAATTTATACTTTTTTGTGTAATAAACCTATTAATATTTTTTAAAAAATAACGGCACAACTCATCAAGCTGAAATTTTCTCTGAAGGCAGATGGTAATGACTTCTACTTGTAGAAAAAATTTCAGACCAATCTGATGTTTGTTGTTTGAGATAGAGTGATTTCCCCGTTTTACGTTTGTTGTGGAATAATTATACTTTTTTGTGTAATAAACCTATCACTATTTTTTAAAAATTAACGGCGCAACTCATCAAGCTGAAATTTTCTCTGAAGGCAGATGGTAATGACTTCTACTTGTAGAAAAAATTTCAGGCCAATCTGATGTTTGTTGTTTGAGATAGAGTGATTTCCCCGTTTTACGTTTGTTGTGGAATAATTATACTTTTTTTGTGTAATAAACCTATCACTATATTTTAAAAATTAACGGCACAACTCATCAAGCTGAAATTTTCTCTGAAGGCAGATGGTAATGACTTCTACTTGTAGAAAAAATTTCAGGCCAATCTGATGTTTGTTGTTTGAGATAGCGTGATTTCCCCGTTTTACGTTTGTTGTGGAAAATTTATACTTTTTTGTGTAATAAACCTATCAATATTTTTTAAAAAATAACGGCACAACTCATCAAGCTGAAATTTTTACAGCAGGCAGTTGGTAATGACTTCTACTTGTAGAAAAAATTTCAGGCCAATCTGATGTTTGTTGTTTGAGATAGAGTGATTTCCCCGTTTTACGTTTGTTGTGGAATAATTATACTTTTTTGTGTAATAAACCTATCACTATTTTTTAAAAATTAACGGCGCAACTCATCAAGCTGAAATTTTCTCTGAAGGCAGATGGTAATGACTTCTACTTGTAGAAAAAATTTCAGGCCAATCTGATGTTTGTTGTTTGAGATAGAGTGATTTCCCCGTTTTACGTTTGTTGTGGAATAATTATACTTTTTTTGTGTAATAAACCTATCACTATATTTTAAAAATTAACGGCACAACTCATCAAGCTGAAATTTTCTCTGAAGGCAGATGGTAATGACTTCTACTTGTAGAAAAAATTTCAGGCCAATCTGATGTTTGTTGTTTGAGATAGAGTGATTTCCCCGTTTTACGTTTGTTGTGGAATAACTATACTTTTTTTGTGTAATAAACCTATCACTATTTTTTTAAAATTAACGGCACAACTCATCAAGCTGAAATTTTCTCTGAAGGCAGATGGTAATGACTTCTACTTGTAGAAAAAAATTCAGGCCAATCTGATGTTTGTTGTTTGAGATAGAGTGATTTCCCCGTTTTACGTTTGTTGTGGAAAATTTATACTTTTTTGTGTAATAAACCTATCACTATTTTTTAAAAATTAACGGCACAACTCATCAAGCTGAAATTTTCTCTGAAGGCAGATGGTAATGACTTCTACTTGTAGAAAAAATTTCAGGCCAATCTGATGTTTGTTGTTTGAGATAGAGTGATTTCCCCGTTTTACGTTTGTTGTGGAAAATTTATACTTTTTTGTGTAATAAACCTATCAATATTTTTTAAAAAATAACGGCACAACTCATCAAGCTGGAATTTTTACAGCAGGTAGTTGGTAATGACTTCTACTTGTAGAAAAAATTTCAGGCCAATCTGATGTTTGTTGTTTGAGATAAAGTGATTTCCCCGTTTTACGTTTGTTTCCCTGGAATAATTATACTTTTTTTGTAATAAACCTATCACTATTTTTTAAAAATTAACGGCACAACTCATCAAGCTGAAATTTTCTCTGAAGGCAGATGGTAATGACTTCTACTTGTAGAAAAAATTTCAGGCCAATCTGATGTTTGTTGTTTGAGATAGAGTGATTTCCCCGTTTTACGTTTGTTGTGGAAAATTTATACTTTTTTGTGTAATAAACCTATCAATATTTTTTAAAAAATAACGGCACAACTCATCAAGCTGAAATTCTTACAGCAGGCAGTTGGTAATGACTTCTACTTGTAGAAAAAATTTCAGGCCAATCTGATGTTTGTTGTTTGAGATAGAGTGATTTCCCCGTTTTACGTTTGTTGTGGAATAATTATACTTTTTTGTGTAATAAACCTATCACTATTTTTTAAAAATTAACGGCACAACTCATCAAGCTGAAATTTTCTCTGAAGGCAGATGGTAATGACTTCTACTTGTAGAAAAAATTTCAGGCCAATCTGATGTTTGTTGTTTGAGATAGAGTGATTTCCCCGTTTTACGTTTGTTGTCGAATAATTATACTTTTTTGTGTAATAAACCTATCACTATTTTTTAAAAATTAACGGCACAACTCATCAAGCTGAAATTTTCTCTGAAGGCAGATGGTGATGACTTCTACTTGTAGAAAAAATTTCAGGCCAATCTGATGTTTGTTGTTTGAGATAGAGTGATTTCCCCGTTTTACGTTTGTTGTGGAAAATTTATACTTTTTTGTGTAATAAACCTATCAATATTTTTTAAAAAATAACGGCACAGCTCATCAAGCTGAAATTTTCTCTGAAGGCAGATGGTAATGACTTCTACTTGTAGAAAAAATTTCAGGCCAATCTGATGTTTGTTGTTTGAGATAGAGTGATTTCCCCGTTTTACGTTTGTTGTGGAATAATTATACTTTTTTGTGTAATACACCTATCACTATTTTTTAAAAATTAACGGCACAACTCATAAAGCTGAAATTTTTACAGTAGGCAGTTGGTAATGACTTCTACTTGTAGAAAAAAATTCAGGCCAATCTGATGTTTGTTGTTTGAGATAGAGTGATTTCCCCGTTTTACGTTTGTTGTGGAAAATTTATACTTTTTTGTGTAATAAACCTATCAATATTTTTTAAAAAATAACGGCACAACTCATCAAGCTGAAATTTTCTCTGAAGGCAGATTGTAATAACTTCTACTTGTAGAAAAAATTTCAGGCCAATCTGATGTTTGTTGTTTGAGATAGAGTGATTTCCCCGTTTTACGTTTGTTGTGGAATAATTATACTTTTTTGTGTAATAAACCTATCACTATTTTTTAAAAATTAACGGCACAACTCATCAAGCTGAAATTTTTACAGTAGGCAGTTGGTAATGACTTCTACTTGTAGAAAAAATTTCAGGCCAATCTGACGGTTGGGGTTAGAGATAGAGTGATTTCCCCGGTTTACTTTTGTTGTGGAAAACATTAATTGAAGATTTTTAACAAAAGAAAAGCAGTATTCATATAGGACATTAAAAACATCTCGGATTGTTGGTTGTTCTTAGTAACGTTCAACCTGCTTGCAAACGGGGTGATCGGGTTTAGAATCGAAAAAAAAATCGGCGTGGAAACTAACTTATTAAAAAGGGGAAGCCTGGCTCAAAGTTTCCCCATGAGACACGGCAATGAGTCTTAGCACCTGAAATCTGATGTCTGTGTTAGGGAATCTGAACTTTTTTTTTTTTTTTTTTTTTTTTTTTTTTTTTTTTTTTTTTTTTTTGCGCTTTGTAGTGACTACTCCATAATGGTTGAGTTTGCAATAATTTCTACTTGTAGAAACAATTTCAGGCCAATCTGAAGGTTGGGGTTAGAGGTAGAGCGATTTGCCTGTTTTACTCTTGTGTAATAAATCTATTACGATTTTTTTAAATAAACGGCGCAACTTATCAAGCCGAAATTTTCACAGAAGGCAGTTGGTAATGACTTCTACTTGCAGAAAAAATTTCAGGCCAATCTGATGTTTGTTGTTTGAGATAGAGTGATTTCCCCGTTTTACGTTTGTTGTGGAATAATTATACTTTTTTGTGTAATAAACCTATCACTATTTTTTAAAAATTAACGGCACAGTTTATCAAGCTGAAATTTTCACAGAAGGCAGTTGGTAATGACTTCTACTTGTAGAAAAAAATTCAGGCCAATCTGATGTTTGTTGTTTGAGATAGAGTGATTTCCCCGTTTTACGTTTGTTGTGGAAAATTTATACTTTTTTGTGTAATAAACCTATTAATATTTTTTAAAAAATAACGGCACAACTCATCAAGCTGAAATTTTCTCTGAAGGCAGATGGTAATGACTTCTACTTGTAGAAAAAATTTCAGGCCAATCTGATGTTTGTTGTTTGAGATAGAGTGATTTCCCCGTTTTACGTTTGTTGTGGAATAATTATACTTTTTTTGTGTAATAAACCTATCACTATTTTTTAAAAATTAACGGCACAACTCATCAAGCTGAAATTTTCTCTGAAGGCAGATGGTAATGACTTCTACTTGTAGAAAAAATTTCAGGCCAATCTGATGTTTGTTGTTTGAGATAGAGTGATTTCCCCGTTTTACGTTTGTTGTGGAATAATTATACTTTTTTGTGTAATAAACTTATCACTATTATTTTAAAACAACGGCGCAACTCATCAAGCTGAAATTTTTACAGCAGGCAGTTGGTAATGACTTCTACTTGTAGAAAAAATTTCAGGCCAATCTGATGTTTGTTGTTTGAGATAGAGTGATTTCCCCGTTTTACGTTTGTTGTGGAATAATTATACTTTTTTGTGTAATAAACCTATCACTATTTTTTAAAAATTAACGGCACAACTCATCAAGCTGAAATTTTTACAGTAGGCAGTTGGTAATGACTTCTACTTGTAGAAAAAATTTCAGGCCAATCTGACGGTTGGGGTTAGAGATAGAGTGATTTCCCCGGTTTACTTTTGTTGTGGAAAACATTAATTGAAGATTTTTAACAAAAGAAAAGCAGTATTCATATAGGACATTAAAAACATCTCGGATTGTTGGTTGTTCTTAGTAACGTTCAACCTGCTTGCAAACGGGGTGATCGGGTTTAGAATCGAAAAAAAAATCGGCGTGGAAACTAACTTATTAAAAAGGGGAAGCCTGGCTCAAAGTTTCCCCATGAGACACGGCAATGAGTCTTAGCACCTGAAATCTGATGTCTGTGTTAGGGAATCTGAACTTTTTTTTTTTTTTTTTTTTTTTTTTTTTTTTGCGCTTTGTAGTGACTACTCCATAATGGTTGAGTTTGCAATAATTTCTACTTGTAGAAACAATTTCAGGCCAATCTGAAGGTTGGGGTTAGAGATAGAGCGATTTGCCTGTTTTACTCTTGTGTAATAAATCTATTACGATTTTTTTAAATAAACGGCGCAACTTATCAAGCCGAAATTTTCACAGAAGGCAGTTGGTAATGACTTCTACTTGCAGAAAAAATTTCAGGCCAATCTGATGTTTGTTGTTTGAGATAGAGTGATTTCCCCGTTTTACGTTTGTTGTGGAATAATTATACTTTTTTGTGTAATAAACCTATCACTATTTTTTAAAAATTAACGGCACAGTTTATCAAGCTGAAATTTTCACAGAAGGCAGTTGGTAATGACTTCTACTTGTAGAAAAAAATTCAGGCCAATCTGATGTTTGTTGTTTGAGATAGAGTGATTTCCCCGTTTTACGTTTGTTGTGGAAAATTTATACTTTTTTGTGTAATAAACCTATTAATATTTTTTAAAAAATAACGGCACAACTCATCAAGCTGAAATTTTCTCTGAAGGCAGATGGTAATGACTTCTACTTGTAGAAAAAATTTCAGGCCAATCTGATGTTTGTTGTTTGAGATAGAGTGATTTCCCCGTTTTACGTTTGTTGTGGAATAATTATACTTTTTTGTGTAATAAACCTATCACTATTTTTTAAAAATTAACGGCGCAACTCATCAAGCTGAAATTTTCTCTGAAGGCAGATGGTAATGACTTCTACTTGTAGAAAAAATTTCAGGCCAATCTGATGTTTGTTGTTTGAGATAGAGTGATTTCCCCGTTTTACGTTTGTTGTGGAATAATTATACTTTTTTTTGTGTAATAAACCTATCACTATATTTTAAAAATTAACGGCACAACTCATCAAGCTGAAATTTTCTCTGAAGGCAGATGGTAATGACTTCTACTTGTAGAAAAAATTTCAGGCCAATCTGATGTTTGTTGTTTGAGATAGCGTGATTTCCCCGTTTTACGTTTGTTGTGGAAAATTTATACTTTTTTGTGTAATAAACCTATCAATATTTTTTAAAAAATAACGGCACAACTCATCAAGCTGAAATTTTTACAGCAGGCAGTTGGTAATGACTTCTACTTGTAGAAAAAATTTCAGGCCAATCTGATGTTTGTTGTTTGAGATAGAGTGATTTCCCCGTTTTACGTTTGTTGTGGAATAATTATACTTTTTTTGTAATAAACCTATCACTATTTTTTTTAAATTAACGGCACAACTCATCAAGCTGAAATTTTCTCTGAAGGCAGATGGTAATGACTTCTACTTGTAGAAAAAATTTCAGGCCAATCTGATGTTTGTTGTTTGAGATAGAGTGATTTCCCCGTTTTACGTTTGTTGTGGAATAATTATACTTTTTTTTGTGTAATAAACCTATCACTATATTTTAAAAATTAACGGCACAACTCATCAAGCTGAAATTTTCTCTGAAGGCAGATGGTAATGACTTCTACTTGTAGAAAAAATTTCAGGCCAATCTGATGTTTGTTGTTTGAGATAGCGTGATTTCCCCGTTTTACGTTTGTTGTGGAAAATTTATACTTTTTTGTGTAATAAACCTATCAATATTTTTTAAAAAATAACGGCACAACTCATCAAGCTGAAATTTTTACAGCAGGCAGTTGGTAATGACTTCTACTTGTAGAAAAAATTTCAGGCCAATCTGATGTTTGTTGTTTGAGATAGAGTGATTTCCCCGTTTTACGTTTGTTGTGGAATAATTATACTTTTTTTGTAATAAACCTATCACTATTTTTTTTAAATTAACGGCACAACTCATCAAGCTGAAATTTTCTCTGAAGGCAGATGGTAATGACTTCTACTTGTAGAAAAAATTTCAGGCCAATCTGATGTTTGTTGTTTGAGATAGAGTGATTTCCCCGTTTTACGTTTGTTGTGGAATAATTATACTTTTTTGTGTAATAAACTTATCACTATTATTTTAAAACAACGGCGCAACTCATCAAGCTGAAATTTTTACAGCAGGCAGTTGGTAATGACTTCTACTTGTAGACAAAATTTCAGGCCAATCTGATGTTTGTTGTTTGAGATAGAGTGATTTCCCCGTTTTACGTTTGTTGTGGAATAATTATACTTTTTTGTGTAATAAACCTATCACTATTTTTTAAAAACTAACGGCACAACTCATCAAGCTGAAATTTTTACAGTAGGCAGTTGGTAATGACTTCTACTTGTAGAAAAAATTTCAGGCCAATCTGACGGTTGGGGTTAGAGATAGAGTGATTTCCCCGGTTTACGTTTGTTGTGGAAAACATTAATTGAAGATTTTTAACAAAAGAAAAGCAGTATTCATATAGGACATTAAAAACATCTCGGATTGTTGGTTGTTCTTAGTAACGTTCAACCTGCTTGCAAACGGGGTGATCGGGTTTAGAATCGAAAAAAAAAATCGGCGTGGAAACTAACTTATTAAAAAGGGGAAGCCTGGCTCAAAGTTTCCCCATGAGACACGGCAATGAGTCTTAGCACCTGAAATCTGATGTCTGTGTTAGGGAATCTGAACTTTTTTTTTTTTTTTTTTTTTTTTTTTTTTTTTTTTTTTTTTTGCGCTTTGTAGTGACTACTCCATAATGGTTGAGTTTGCAATAATTTCTACTTGTAGAAACAATTTCAGGCCAATCTGAAGGTTGGGGTTAGAGATAGAGCGATTTGCCTGTTTTACTCTTGTGTAATAAATCTATTACGATTTTTTTAAATAAACGGCGCAACTTATCAAGCCGAAATTTTCACAGAAGGCAGTTGGTAATGACTTCTACTTGTAGAAAAAATTTCAGGCCAATCTGATGTTTGTTGTTTGAGATAGAGTGATTTCCCCGTTTTACGTTTGTTGTGGAATAATTATACTTTTTTGTGTAATAAACCTATCACTATTTTTTTAAAATTAACGGCACAGTTTATCAAGCTGAAATTTTCACAGAAGGCAGTTGGTAATGACTTCTACTTGTAGAAAAAAATTCAGGCCAATCTGATGTTTGTTGTTTGAGATAGAGTGATTTCCCCGTTTTACGTTTGTTGTGGAAAATTTATACTTTTTTGTGTAATAAACCTATCAATATTTTTTTAAAAATAACGGCACAACTCATCAAGCTGAAATTTTCTCTGAAGGCAGATGGTAATGACTTCTACTTGTAGAAAAAATTTCAGGCCAATCTGATGTTTGTTGTTTGAGATAGAGTGATTTCCCCGTTTTACGTTTGTTGTGGAATAATTATACTTTTTTGTGTAATAAACCTATCACTATTTTTTAAAAATTAACGGCGCAACTCATCAAGCTGAAATTTTCTCTGAAGGCAGATGGTAATGACTTCTACTTGTAGAAAAAATTTCAGGCCAATCTGATGTTTGTTGTTTGAGATAGAGTGATTTCCCCGTTTTACGTTTGTTGTGGAAAATTTATACTTTTTTGTGTAATAAACCTATCACTATTTTTTAAAAATTAACGGCACAACTCATCAAGCTGAAATTTTCTCTGAAGGCAGATGGTAATGACTTCTACTTGTAGAAAAAATTTCAGGCCAATCTGATGTTTGTTGTTTGAGATAGAGTGATTTCCCCGTTTTACGTTTGTTGTGGAAAATTTATACTTTTTTGTGTAATAAACCTATCAATATTTTTTAAAAAATAACGGCACAACTCATCAAGCTGAAATTTTTACAGCAGGTAGTTGGTAATGACTTCTACTTGTAGAAAAAATTTCAGGCCAATCTGATGTTTGTTGTTTGAGATAGAGTGATTTCCCCGTTTTACGTTTGTTGTGGAATAATTATACTTTTTTTGTAATAAACCTATCACTATTTTTTTTAAATTAACGGCACAACTCATCAAGCTGAAATTTTCTCTGAAGGCAGATGGTAATGACTTCTACTTGTAGAAAAAATTTCAGGCCAATCTGATGTTTGTTGTTTGAGATAGAGTGATTTCCCCGTTTTACGTTTGTTGTGGAAAATTTATACTTTTTTGTGTAATAAACCTATCAATATTTTTTAAAAAATAACGGCACAACTCATCAAGCTGCAATTTTTACAGCAGGCAGTTGGTAATGACTTCTACTTGTAGAAAAAATTTCAGGCCAATCTGATGTTTGTTGTTTGAGATAGAGTGATTTCCCCGTTTTACGTTTGTTGTGGAATAATTATACTTTTTTGTGTAATAAACCTATCACTATTTTTTAAAAATTAACGGCACAACTCATCAAGCTGAAATTTTCTCTGAAGGCAGATGGTAATGACTTCTACTTGTAGAAAAAATTTCAGGCCAATCTGATGTTTGTTGTTTGAGATAGAGTGATTTCCCCGTTTTACGTTTGTTGTGGAATAATTATACTTTTTTGTGTAATAAACCTATCACTATTTTTTAAAAATTAACGGCACAACTCATCAAGCTGAAATTTTTACAGCAGGCAGTTGGTAATGACTTCTACTTGTAGAAAAAATTTCAGGCCAATCTGACGGTTGGGGTTAGAGATAGAGTGATTTCCCCGGTTTACTTTTGTTGTGGAAAACATTAATTGAAGATTTTTAACAAAAGAAAAGCAGTATTCATATAGGACATTAAAAACATCTCGGATTGTTGGTTGTTCTTAGTAACGTTCAACCTGCTTGCAAACGGGGTGATCGGGTTTAGAATCGAAAAAAAAATCGGCGTGGAAACTAACTTATTAAAAAGGGGAAGCCTGGCTCAAAGTTTCCCCATGAGACACGGCAATGAGTCTTAGCACCTGAAATCTGATGTCTGTGTTAGGGAATCTGAACTTTTTTTTTTTTTTTTTTTTTTTTGCGCTTTGTAGTGACTACTCCATAATGGTTGAGTTTGCAATAATTTCTACTTGTAGAAACAATTTCAGGCCAATCTGAAGGTTGGGGTTAGAGATAGAGCGATTTGCCTGTTTTACTCTTGTGTAATAAATCTATTACGATTTTTTTAAATAAACGGCGCAACTTATCAAGCCGAAATTTTCACAGAAGGCAGTTGGTAATGACTTCTACTTGTAGAAAAAATTTCAGGCCAATCTGATGTTTGTTGTTTGAGATAGAGTGATTTCCCCGTTTTACGTTTGTTGTGGAATAATTATACTTTTTTGTGTAATAAACTTATCACTATTATTTTAAAACAACGGCGCAACTCATCAAGCTGAAATTTTTACAGCAGGCAGTTGGTAATGACTTCTACTTGTAGAAAAAATTTCAGGCCAATCTGATGTTTGTTGTTTGAGATAGAGTGATTTCCCTGTTTTACGTTTGTTGTGGAATAATTATACTTTTTTTGTGTAATAAACCTATCACTATTTTTTAAAAATTAACGGCACAACTCATCAAGCTGAAATTTTCTCTGAAGGCAGATGGTAATGACTTCTACTTGTAGAAAAAAATTCAGGCCAATCTGATGTTTGTTGTTTGAGATAGAGTGATTTCCCCGTTTTACGTTTGTTGTGGAAAATTTATACTTTTTTGTGTAATAAACTTATCACTATTATTTTAAAACAACGGCGCAACTCATCAAGCTGAAATTTTTACAGCAGGCAGTTGGTAATGACTTCTACTTGTAGAAAAAATTTCAGGCCAATCTGATGTTTGTTGTTTGAGATAGAGTGATTTCCCCGTTTTACGTTTGTTGTGGAAGAATTATACTTTTTTGTGTAATAAACCTATCACTATTTTTTAAAAATTAACGGCGCAACTCATCAAGCTGAAATTTTCTCTGAAGGCAGATGGTAATGACTTCTACTTGTAGAAAAAATTTCAGGCCAATCTGATGTTTGTTGTTTGAGATAGAGTGATTTCCCTGTTTTACGTTTGTTGTGGAATAATTATACTTTTTTTGTGTAATAAACCTATCACTATTTTTTAAAAATTAACGGCACAACTCATCAAGCTGAAATTTTCTCTGAAGGCAGATGGTAATGACTTCTACTTGTAGAAAAAATTTCAGGCCAATCTGATGTTTGTTGTTTGAGATAGAGTGATTTCCCCGTTTTACGTTTGTTGTGGAAAATTTATACTTTTTTGTGTAATAAACCTATCAATATTTTTTAAAAAATAACGGCACAGCTCATCAAGCTGAAATTTTTACAGCAGGTAGTTGGTAATGACTTCTACTTGTAGAAAAAATTTCAGGCCAATCTGATGTTTGTTGTTTGAGATAGAGTGATTTTCCCGTTTTACGTTTGTTGTGGAATAATTATACTTTTTTTGTAATAAACCTATCACTATTTTTTAAATTAACGGCACAACTCATCAAGCTGAAATTTTCTCTGAAGGCAGATGGTAATGACTTCTACTTGTAGAAAAAATTTCAGGCCAATCTGATGTTTGTTGTTTGAGATAGAGTGATTTCCCCGTTTTACGTTTGTTGTGGAAAATTTATACTTTTTTGTGTAATAAACCTATCAATATTTTTTAAAAAATAACGGCACAACTCATCAAGCTGAAATTTTTACAGCAGGCAGTTGGTAATGACTTCTACTTGTAGAAAAAATTTCAGGCCAATCTGATGTTTGTTGTTTGAGATAGAGTGATTTCCCCATTTTACGTTTGTTGTGGAATAATTATACTTTTTTGTGTAATAAACCTATCACTATTTTTTAAAAATTAACGGCACAACTCATCAAGCTGAAATTTTCTCTGAAGGCAGATGGTAATGACTTCTACTTGTAGAAAAAATTTCAGGCCAATCTGATGTTTGTTGTTTGAGATAGAGTGATTTCCCCGTTTTACGTTTGTTGTGGAAAATTTATACTTTTTTGTGTAATAAACCTATCAATATTTTTTAAAAAATAACGGCACAGCTCATCAAGCTGAAATTTTCTCTGAAGGCAGATGGTAATGACTTCTACTTGTAGAAAAAATTTCAGGCCAATCTGATGTTTGTTGTTTGAGATAGAGTGATTACCCCGTTTTACGTTTGTTGTGGAATAATTATACTTTTTTGTGTAATAAACCTATCACTATTTTTTAAAAATTAACGGCACAACTCATCAAGCTGAAATTTTTACAGTAGGCAGTTGGTAATGACTTCTACTTGTAGAAAAAATTTCAGGCCAATCTGACGGTTGGGGTTAGAGATAGAGTGATTTCCCCGGTTTACTTTTGTTGTGGAAAACATTAATTGAAGATTTTTAACAAAAGAAAAGCAGTATTCATATAGGACATTAAAAACATCTCGGATTGTTGGTTGCTCTTAGTAACGTTCAACCTGCTTGCAAACGGGGTGATCGGGTTTAGAATCGAAAAAAAAATCGGCGTGGAAACTAACTTATTAAAAAGGGGAAGCCTGGCTCAAAGTTTCCCCATGAGACACGGCAATGAGTCTTAGCACCTGAAATCTGATGTCTGTGTTAGGGAATCTGAACTTTTTTTTTTTTTTTTTTTTTTTTTTTTTTTTTTTTTTTTTTTTTTTTTTTTTTTTGCGCTTTGTAGTGACTACTCCATAATGGTTGAGTTTGCAATAATTTCTACTTGTAGAAACAATTTCAGGCCAATCTGAAGGTTGGGGTTAGAGATAGAGCGATTTGCCTGTTTTACTCTTGTGTAATAAATCTATTACGATTTTTTTAAATAAACGGCGCAACTCATCAAGCCGAAATTTTCACAGAAGGCAGTTGGTAATGACTTCTACTTGTAGAAAAAATTTCAGGCCAATCTGATGTTTGTTGTTTGAGATAGAGTGATTTCCCCGTTTTACGTTTGTTGTGGAAAATTTATACTTTTTTGTGTAATAAACCTATCAATATTTTTTAAAAAATAACGGCACAACTCATCAAGCTGAAATTTTCTCTGAAGGCAGATGGTAATGACTTCTACTTGTAGAAAAAATTTCAGGCCAATCTGATGTTTGTTGTTTGAGATAGAGTGATTTCCCCGTTTTACGTTTGTTGTGGAATAATTATACTTTTTTGTGTAATAAACCTATCACTATTTTTTAAAAATTAACGGCGCAACTCATCAAGCTGAAATTTTCTCTGAAGGCAGATGGTAATGACTTCTACTTGTAGAAAAAATTTCAGGCCAATCTGATGTTTGTTGTTTGAGATAGAGTGATTTCCCCGTTTTACGTTTGTTGTGGAATAATTATACTTTTTTTGTGTAATAAACCTATCACTATTTTTTAAAAATTAACGGCACAACTCATCAAGCTGAAATTTTCTCTGAAGGCAGATGGTAATGACTTCTACTTGTAGAAAAAATTTCAGGCCAATCTGATGTTTGTTGTTTGAGATAGAGTGATTTCCCCGTTTTACGTTTGTTGTGGAATAATTATACTTTTTTGTGTAATAAACCTATCACTATTTTTTAAAAATTAACGGCGCAACTCATCAAGCTGAAATTTTCTCTGAAGGCAGATGGTAATGACTTCTACTTGTAGAAAAAATTTCAGGCCAATCTGATGTTTGTTGTTTGAGATAGAGTGATTTCCCCGTTTTACGTTTGTTGTGGAAAATTTATACTTTTTTGTGTAATAAACCTATCACTATTTTTTAAAAATTAACGGCACAGTTTATCAAGCTGAAATTTTCACAGAAGGTAGTTGGTAATGACTTCTACTTGTAGAAAAAATTCAGGCCAATCTGATGTTTGTTGTTTGAGATAGAGTGATTTCCCCGTTTACGTTTGTTGTGGAAAATTTATACTTTTTTTGTGTAATAAACCTATCACTATTTTTTAAAAATTAACGGCACAACTCATCAAGCTGAAATTTTCTCTGAAGGCAGATGGTAATGACTTCTACTTGTAGAAAAAATTTCAGGCCAATCTGATGTTTGTTGTTTGAGATAGAGTGATTTCCCCGTTTTACGTTTGTTGTGGAAAATTTATACTTTTTTGTGTAATAAACCTATCACTATTTTTTAAAAATTAACGGCACAGTTTATCAAGCTGAAATTTTCACAGAAGGTAGTTGGTAATGACTTCTACTTGTAGAAAAAATTCAGGCCAATCTGATGTTTGTTGTTTGAGATAGAGTGATTTCCCCGTTTACGTTTGTTGTGGAAAATTTATACTTTTTTGTGTAATAAACCTATCAATATTTTTTAAAAAATAACGGCACAACTCATCAAGCTGAAATTTTCTCTGAAGGCAGATGGTAATGACTTCTACTTGTAGAAAAAATTTCAGGCCAATCTGATGTTTGTTGTTTGAGATAGAGTGATTTCCCCGTTTTACGTTTGTTGTGGAATAATTATACTTTTTTGTGTAATAAACCTATCACTATTTTTTAAAAATTAACGGCACAACTCATCAAGCTGAAATTTTCTCTGAAGGCAGATGGTAATGACTTCTACTTGTAGAAAAAATTTCAGGCCAATCTGATGTTTGTTGTTTGAGATAGAGTGATTTCCCCGTTTTACGTTTGTTGTGGAAAATTTATACTTTTTTGTGTAATAAACCTATCAATATTTTTTAAAAAATAACGGCACAACTCATCAAGCTGAAATTTTTACAGCAGGTAGTTGGTAATGACTTCTACTTGTAGAAAAAATTTCAGGCCAATCTGATGTTTGTTGTTTGAGATAGAGTGATTTCCCCGTTTTACGTTTGTTGTGGAATAATTATACTTTTTTTGTAATAAACCTATCACTATTTTTTAAAAATTAACGGCACAACTCATCAAGCTGAAATTTTCTCTGAAGGCAGATGGTAATGACTTCTACTTGTAGAAAAAATTTCAGGCCAATCTGATGTTTGTTGTTTGAGATAGAGTGATTTCCCCGTTTTACGTTTGTTGTGGAAAATTTATACTTTTTTGTGTAATAAACCTATCAATATTTTTTAAAAAATAACGGCACAACTCATCAAGCTGAAATTTTTACAGCAGGCAGTTGGTAATGACTTCTACTTGTAGAAAAAATTTCAGGCCAATCTGATGTTTGTTGTTTGAGATAGAGTGATTTCCCCGTTTTACGTTTGTTGTGGAATAATTATACTTTTTTGTGTAATAAACCTATCACTATTTTTTAAAAATTAACGGCACAACTCATCAAGCTGAAATTTTTACAGTAGGCAGTTGGTAATGACTTCTACTTGTAGAAAAAATTTCAGGCCAATCTGACGGTTGGGGTTAGAGATAGAGTGATTTCCCCGGTTTACTTTTGTTGTGGAAAACATTAATTGAAGATTTTTAACAAAAGAAAAGCAGTATTCATATAGGACATTAAAAACATCTCGGATTGTTGGTTGTTCTTAGTAACGTTCAACCTGCTTGCAAACGGGGTGATCGGGTTTAGAATCGAAAAAAAAATCGGCGTGGAAACTAACTTATTAAAAAGGGGAAGCCTGGCTCAAAGTTTCCCCATGAGACACGTTTTACGTTTGTTGTGGAATAATTATACTTTTTTGTGTAATAAACCTATCACTATTTTTTAAAAATTAACGGCACAACTCATCAAGCTGAAATTTTCTCTGAAGGCAGATGGTAATGACTTCTACTTGTAGAAAAAATTTCAGGCCAATCTGATGTTTGTTGTTTGAGATAGAGTGATTTCCCCGTTTTACGTTTGTTGTGGAAAATTTATACTTTTTTGTGTAATAAACCTATCAATATTTTTTAAAAAATAACGGCACAGCTCATCAAGCTGAAATTTTCTCTGAAGGCAGATGGTAATGACTTCTACTTGTAGAAAAAATTTCAGGCCAATCTGATGTTTGTTGTTTGAGATAGAGTGATTTCCCCGTTTTACGTTTGTTGTGGAATAATTATACTTTTTTGTGTAATAAACCTATCACTATTTTTTAAAAATTAACGGCACAACTCATCAAGCTGAAATTTCTACAGTAGGCAGTTGGTAATGACTTCTACTTGTAGAAAAAATTTCAGGCCAATCTGACGGTTGGGGTTAGAGATAGAGTGATTTCCCCGGTTTACTTTTGTTGTGGAAAACATTAATTGAAGATTTTTAACAAAAGAAAAGCAGTATTCATATAGGACATTAAAAACATCTCGGATTGTTGGTTGTTCTTAGTAACGTTCAACCTGCTTGCAAACGGGGTGATCGGGTTTAGAATCGAAAAAAAAATCGGCGTGGAAACTAACTTATTAAAAAGGGGAAGCCTGGCTCAAAGTTTCCCCATGAGACACGGCAATGAGTCTTAGCACCTGAAATCTGATGTCTGTGTTAGGGAATCTGAACTTTTTTTTTTTTTTTTTTTTTTTTTTTTTTTTTGCGCTTTGTAGTGACTACTCCATAATGGTTGAGTTTGCAATAATTTCTTCTTGTAGAAACAATTTCAGGCCAATCTGAAGGTTGGGGTTAGAGATAGAGCGATTTGCCTGTTTTACTCTTGTGTAATAAATCTATTACGATTTTTTTTAAATAAACGGCGCAACTTATCAAGCCGAAATTTTCACAGAAGGCAGTTGGTAATGACTTCTACTTGTAGAAAAAATTTCAGGCCAATCTGATGTTTGTTGTTTGAGATAGAGTGATTTCCCCGTTTTACGTTTGTTGTGGAATAATTATACTTTTTTGTGTAATAAACCTATCACTATTTTTTAAAAATTAACGGCACAGTTTATCAAGCTGAAATTTTCACAGAAGGCAGTTGGTAATGACTTCTACTTGTAGAAAAAATTCAGGCCAATCTGATGTTTGTTGTTTGAGATAGAGTGATTTCCCCGTTTTACGTTTGTTGTGGAAAATTTATACTTTTTTGTGTAATAAACCTATCAATATTTTTTAAAAAATAACGGCACAACTCATCAAGCTGAAATTTTTACAGCAGGTAGTTGACTTCTACTTGTAGAAAAAATTTCAGGCCAATCTGATGTTTGTTGTTTGAGATAGAGTGATTTCCCCGTTTTACGTTTGTTGTGGAATAATTATACTTTTTTTGTAATAAACCTATCACTATTTTTTTAAAATTAACGGCACAACTCATCAAGCTGAAATTTTCTCTGAAGGCAGATGGTAATGACTTCTACTTGTAGAAAAAATTTCAGGCCAATCTGATGTTTGTTGTTTGAGATAGAGTGATTTCCCCGTTTTACGTTTGTTGTGGAAAATTTATACTTTTTTGTGTAATAAACCTATCAATATTTTTTAAAAAATAACGGCACAACTCATCAAGCTGAAATTTTTACAGCAGGCAGTTGGTAATGACTTCTACTTGTAGAAAAAATTCAGGCCAATCTGATGTTTGTTGTTTGAGATAGAGTGATTTCCCCGTTTTACGTTTGTTGTGGAATAATTATACTTTTTTTGTAATAAACCTATCACTATTTTTTAAAAATTAACGGCACAACTCATCAAGCTGAAATTTTCTCTGAAGGCAGATGGTAATGACTTCTACTTGTAGAAAAAATTTCAGGCCAATCTGATGTTTGTTGTTTGAGATAGAGTGATTTCCCCGTTTTACGTTTGTTGTGGAAAATTTATACTTTTTTGTGTAATAAACCTATCAATATTTTTTAAAAAATAACGGCACAACTCATCAAGCTGAAATTTTCTCTGAAGGCAGATGGTAATGACTTCTACTTGTAGAAAAAATTTCAGGCCAATCTGATGTTTGTTGTTTGAGATAGAGTGATTTCCCCGTTTTACGTTTGTTGTGGAATAATTATACTTTTTTGTGTAATAAACCTATCACTATTTTTTAAAAATTAACGGCGCAACTCATCAAGCTGAAATTTTCTCTGAAGGCAGATGGTAATGACTTCTACTTGTAGAAAAAATTTCAGGCCAATCTGATGTTTGTTGTTTGAGATAGAGTGATTTCCCCGTTTTACGTTTGTTGTGGAATAATTATACTTTTTTTGTGTAATAAACCTATCACTATTTTTTAAAAATTAACGGCACAACTCATCAAGCTGAAATTTTCTCTGAAGGCAGATGGTAATGACTTCTACTTGTAGAAAAAATTTCAGGCCAATCTGATGTTTGTTGTTTGAGATAGAGTGATTTCCCCGTTTTACGTTTGTTGTGGAATAATTATACTTTTTTGTGTAATAAACCTATCACTATTTTTTAAAAATTAACGGCGCAACTCATCAAGCTGAAATTTTCTCTGAAGGCAGATGGTAATGACTTCTACTTGTAGAAAAAATTTCAGGCCAATCTGATGTTTGTTGTTTGAGATAGAGTGATTTCCCCGTTTTACGTTTGTTGTGGAATAATTATACTTTTTTTGTGTAATAAACCTATCACTATTTTTTAAAAATTAACGGCACAACTCATCAAGCTGAAATTTTCTCTGAAGGCAGATGGTAATGACTTCTACTTGTAGAAAAAATTTCAGGCCAATCTGATGTTTGTTGTTTGAGATAGAGTGATTTCCCCGTTTTACGTTTGTTGTGGAAAATTTATACTTTTTTGTGTAATAAACCTATCACTATTTTTTAAAAATTAACGGCACAGTTTATCAAGCTGAAATTTTCACAGAAGGCAGTTGGTAATGACTTCTACTTGTAGAAAAAATTCAGGCCAATCTGATGTTTGTTGTTTGAGATAGAGTGATTACCCCGTTTTACGTTTGTTGTGGAAAATTTATACTTTTTTGTGTAATAAACCTATCAATATTTTTTAAAAAATAACGGCACAACTCATCAAGCTGAAATTTTCTCTGAAGGCAGATGGTAATGACTTCTACTTGTAGAAAAAATTTCAGGCCAATCTGATGTTTGTTGTTTGAGATAGAGTGATTTCCCCGTTTTACGTTTGTTGTGGAATAATTATACTTTTTTGTGTAATAAACCTATCACTATTTTTTAAAAATTAACGGCGCAACTCATCAAGCTGAAATTTTCTCTGAAGGCAGATGGTAATGACTTCTACTTGTAGAAAAAATTTCAGGCCAATCTGATGTTTGTTGTTTGAGATAGAGTGATTTCCCCGTTTTACGTTTGTTGTGGAATAATTATACTTTTTTTGTGTAATAAACCTATCACTATTTTTTAAAAATTAACGGCACAACTCATCAAGCTGAAATTTTCTCTGAAGGCAGATGGTAATGACTTCTACTTGTAGAAAAAATTTCAGGCCAATCTGATGTTTGTTGTTTGAGATAGAGTGATTTCCCCGTTTTACGTTTGTTGTGGAAAATTTATACTTTTTTGTGTAATAAACCTATCAATATTTTTTAAAAAATAACGGCACAACTCATCAAGCTGAAATTTTTACAGCAGGTAGTTGGTAATGACTTCTACTTGTAGAAAAAATTTCAGGCCAATCTGATGTTTGTTGTTTGAGATAGAGTGATTTCCCCGTTTTACGTTTGTTGTGGAATAATTATACTTTTTTTGTAATAAACCTATCACTATTTTTTAAAAATTAACGGCACAACTCATCAAGCTGAAATTTTCTCTGAAGGCAGATGGTAATGACTTCTACTTGTAGAAAAAATTTCAGGCCAATCTGATGTTTGTTGTTTGAGATAGAGTGATTTCCCCGTTTTACGTTTGTTGTGGAAAATTTATACTTTTTTGTGTAATAAACCTATCAATATTTTTTAAAAAATAACGGCACAACTCATCAAGCTGAAATTTTTACAGCAGGCAGTTGGTAATGACTTCTACTTGTAGAAAAAATTTCAGGCCAATCTGATGTTTGTTGTTTGAGATAGAGTGATTTCCCCGTTTTACGTTTGTTGTGGAATAATTATACTTTTTTGTGTAATAAACCTATCACTATTTTTTAAAAATTAACGGCACAACTCATCAAGCTGAAATTTTTACAGTAGGCAGTTGGTAATGACTTCTACTTGTAGAAAAAATTTCAGGCCAATCTGACGGTTGGGGTTAGAGATAGAGTGATTTCCCCGGTTTACTTTTGTTGTGGAAAACATTAATTGAAGATTTTTAACAAAAGAAAAGCAGTATTCATATAGGACATTAAAAACATCTCGGATTGTTGGTTGTTCTTAGTAACGTTCAACCTGCTTGCAAACGGGGTGATCGGGTTTAGAATCGAAAAAAAAATCGGCGTGGAAACTAACTTATTAAAAAGGGGAAGCCTGGCTCAAAGTTTCCCCATGAGACACGTTTTACGTTTGTTGTGGAATAATTATACTTTTTTGTGTAATAAACCTATCACTATTTTTTAAAAATTAACGGCACAACTCATCAAGCTGAAATTTTCTCTGAAGGCAGATGGTAATGACTTCTACTTGTAGAAAAAATTTCAGGCCAATCTGATGTTTGTTGTTTGAGATAGAGTGATTTCCCCGTTTTACGTTTGTTGTGGAAAATTTATACTTTTTTGTGTAATAAACCTATCAATATTTTTTTAAAAATAACGGCACAGCTCATCAAGCTGAAATTTTCTCTGAAGGCAGATGGTAATGACTTCTACTTGTAGAAAAAATTTCAGGCCAATCTGATGTTTGTTGTTTGAGATAGAGTGATTTCCCCGTTTTACGTTTGTTGTGGAATAATTATACTTTTTTGTGTAATAAACCTATCACTATTTTTTAAAAATTAACGGCACAACTCATCAAGCTGAAATTTTTACAGTAGGCAGTTGGTAATGACTTCTACTTGTAGAAAAAATTTCAGGCCAATCTGACGGTTGGGGTTAGAGATAGAGTGATTTCCCCGGTTTACTTTTGTTGTGGAAAACATTAATTGAAGATTTTTAACAAAAGAAAAGCAGTATTCATATAGGACATTAAAAACATCTCGGATTGTTGGTTGTTCTTAGTAACGTTCAACCTGCTTGCAAACGGGGTGATCGGGTTTAGAATCGAAAAAAAAATCGGCGTGGAAACTAACTTATTAAAAAGGGGAAGCCTGGCTCAAAGTTTCCCCATGAGACACGGCAATGAGTCTTAGCACCTGAAATCTGATGTCTGTGTTAGGGAATCTGAACTTTTTTTTTTTTTTTTTTTTTTTTTTTTTTTTTTTTTTTTTTTTTTTTTTTGCGCTTTGTAATGACTACTCCATAATGGTTGAGTTTGCAATAATTTCTTCTTGTAGAAACAATTTCAGGCCAATCTGAAGGTTGGGGTTAGAGATAGAGCGATTTGCCTGTTTTACTCTTGTGTAATAAATCTATTACGATTTTTTTTAAATAAACGGCGCAACTTATCAAGCCGAAATTTTCACAGAAGGCAGTTGGTAATGACTTCTACTTGTAGAAAAAATTTCAGGCCAATCTGATGTTTGTTGTTTGAGATAGAGTGATTTCCCCGTTTTACGTTTGTTGTGGAATAATTATACTTTTTTGTGTAATAAACCTATCACTATTTTTTAAAAATTAACGGCACAGTTTATCAAGCTGAAATTTTCACAGAAGGCAGTTGGTAATGACTTCTACTTGTAGAAAAAATTCAGGCCAATCTGATGTTTGTTGTTTGAGATAGAGTGATTTCCCCGTTTTACGTTTGTTGTTTGAGATAGAGTGATTTCCCCGTTTTACGTTTGTTGTGGAAAATTTATACTTTTTTGTGTAATAAACCTATCAATATTTTTTAAAAAATAACGGCACAACTCATCAAGCTGAAATTTTTACAGCAGGCAGTTGGTAATGACTTCTTCTTGTAGAAAAAATTTCAGGCCAATCTGATGTTTGTTGTTTGAGATAGAGTGATTTCCCCGTTTTACGTTTGTTGTGGAATAATTATACTTTTTTGTGTAATAAACCTATCACTATTTTTTTAAAATTAACGGCACAACTCATCAAGCTGAAATTTTCTCTGAAGGCAGATGGTAATGACTTCTACTTGTAGAAAAAATTTCAGGCCAATCTGATGTTTGTTGTTTGAGATAGAGTGATTTCCCCGTTTTACGTTTGTTGTGGAAAATTTATACTTTTTTGTGTAATAAACCTATCAATATTTTTTTAAAAAATAACGGCACAGCTCATCAAGCTGAAATTTTCTCTGAAGGCAGATGGTAATGACTTCTACTTGTAGAAAAAATTTCAGGCCAATCTGATGTTTGTTGTTTGAGATAGAGTGATTTCCCCGTTTTACGTTTGTTGTGGAATAATTATACTTTTTTGTGTAATAAACCTATCACTATTTTTTAAAAATTAACGGCACAACTCATCAAGCTGAAATTTTTACAGTAGGCAGTTGGTAATGACTTCTACTTGTAGAAAAAATTTCAGGCCAATCTGACGGTTGGGGTTAGAGATAGAGTGATTTCCCCGGTTTACTTTTGTTGTGGAAAACATTAATTGAAGATTTTTAACAAAAGAAAAGCAGTATTCATATAGGACATTAAAAACATCTCGGATTGTTGGTTGTTCTTAGTAACGTTCAACCTGCTTGCAAACGGGGTGATCGGGTTTAGAATCGAAAAAAAAATCGGCGTGGAAACTAACTTATTAAAAAGGGGAAGCCTGGCTCAAAGTTTCCCCATGAGACACGGCAATGAGTCTTAGCACCTGAAATCTGATGTCTGTGTTAGGGAATCTGAACTTTTTTTTTTTTTTTTTTTTTTTTTTTTTTTTTTTTTTTGCGCTTTGTAGTGACTACTCCATAATGGTTGAGTTTGCAATAATTTCTACTTGTAGAAACAATTTCAGGCCAATCTGAAGGTTGGGGTTAGAGATAGAGCGATTTGCCTGTTTTACTCTTGTGTAATAAATCTATTACGATTTTTTTAAATAAACGGCGCAACTTATCAAGCCGAAATTTTCACAGAAGGCAGTTGGTAATGACTTCTACTTGTAGAAAAAATTTCAGGCCAATCTGATGTTTGTTGTTTGAGATAGAGTGATTTCCCCGTTTTACGTTTGTTGTGGAATAATTATACTTTTTTGTGTAATAAACCTATCACTATTTTTTAAAAATTAACGGCACAGTTTATCAAGCTGAAATTTTCACAGAAGGCAGTTGGTAATGACTTCTACTTGTAGAAAAAAATTCAGGCCAATCTGATGTTTGTTGTTTGAGATAGAGTGATTTCCCCGTTTTACGTTTGTTGTGGAAAATTTATACTTTTTTGTGTAATAAACCTATCAATATTTTTTAAAAAATAACGGCACAACTCATCAAGCTGAAATTTTCTCTGAAGGCAGATGGTAATGACTTCTACTTGTAGAAAAAATTTCAGGCCAATCTGATGTTTGTTGTTTGAGATAGAGTGATTTCCCCGTTTTACGTTTGTTGTGGAATAATTATACTTTTTTGTGTAATAAACCTATCACTATTTTTTAAAAATTAACGGCGCAACTCATCAAGCTGAAATTTTCTCTGAAGGCAGATGGTAATGACTTCTACTTGTAGAAAAAATTTCAGGCCAATCTGATGTTTGTTGTTTGAGATAGAGTGATTTCCCCGTTTTACGTTTGTTGTGGAAAATTTATACTTTTTTGTGTAATAAACCTATCACTATTTTTTAAAAATTAACGGCACAACTCATCAAGCTGAAATTTTCTCTGAAGGCAGATGGTAATGACTTCTACTTGTAGAAAAAATTTCAGGCCAATCTGATGTTTGTTGTTTGAGATAGAGTGATTTCCCCGTTTTACGTTTGTTGTGGAAAATTTATACTTTTTTGTGTAATAAACCTATCAATATTTTTTAAAAAATAACGGCACAACTCATCAAGCTGAAATTTTTACAGCAGGTAGTTGGTAATGACTTCTACTTGTAGAAAAAATTTCAGGCCAATCTGATGTTTGTTGTTTGAGATAGAGTGATTTCCCCGTTTTACGTTTGTTGTGGAATAATTATACTTTTTTTGTAATAAACCTATCACTATTTTTTTAAAATTAACGGCACAACTCATCAAGCTGAAATTTTCTCTGAAGGCAGATGGTAATGACTTCTACTTGTAGAAAAAATTTCAGGCCAATCTGATGTTTGTTGTTTGAGATAGAGTGATTTCCCCGTTTTACGTTTGTTGTGGAAAATTTATACTTTTTTGTGTAATAAACCTATCAATATTTTTTAAAAAATAACGGCACAACTCATCAAGCTGAAATTTTTACAGCAGGCAGTTGGTAATGACTTCTTCTTGTAGAAAAAATTTCAGGCCAATCTGATGTTTGTTGTTTGAGATAGAGTGATTTCCCCGTTTTACGTTTGTTGTGGAATAATTATACTTTTTTGTGTAATAAACCTATCACTATTTTTTAAAAATTAACGGCACAACTCATCAAGCTGAAATTTTCTCTGAAAGCAGATGGTAATGACTTCTACTTGTAGAAAAAATTTCAGGCCAATCTGATGTTTGTTGTTTGAGATAGAGTGATTTCCCCGTTTTACGTTTGTTGTGGAATAATTATACTTTTTTGTGTAATAAACCTATCACTATTTTTTAAAAATTAACGGCACAACTCATCAAGCTGAAATTTTTACAGTAGGCAGTTGGTAATGACTTCTACTTGTAGAAAAAATTTCAGGCCAATCTGACGGTTGGGGTTAGAGATAGAGTGATTTCCCCGGTTTACTTTTGTTGTGGAAAACATTAATTGAAGATTTTTAACAAAAGAAAAGCAGTATTCATATAGGACATTAAAAACATCTCGGATTGTTGGTTGTTCTTAGTAACGTTCAACCTGCTTGCAAACGGGGTGATCGGGTTTAGAATCGAAAAAAAAATCGGCGTGGAAACTAACTTATTAAAAAGGGGAAGCCTGGCTCAAAGTTTCCCCATGAGACACGGCAATGAGTCTTAGCACCTGAAATCTGATGTCTGTGTTAGGGAATCTGAACTTTTTTTTTTTTTTTTTTTTTTTTTTGCGCTTTGTAGTGACTACTCCATAATGGTTGAGTTTGCAATAATTTCTACTTGTAGAAACAATTTCAGGCCAATCTGAAGGTTGGGGTTAGAGATAGAGCGATTTGCCTGTTTTACTCTTGTGTAATAAATCTATTACGATTTTTTTAAATAAACGGCGCAACTTATCAAGCCGAAATTTTCACAGAAGGCAGTTGGTAATGACTTCTACTTGTAGAAAAAATTTCAGGCCAATCTGATGTTTGTTGTTTGAGATAGAGTGATTTCCCCGTTTTACGTTTGTTGTGGAATAATTATACTTTTTTGTGTAATAAACTTATCACTATTATTTTAAAACAACGGCGCAACTCATCAAGCTGAAATTTTTACAGCAGGCAGTTGGTAATGACTTCTACTTGTAGAAAAAATTTCAGGCCAATCTGATGTTTGTTGTTTGAGATAGAGTGATTTCCCTGTTTTACGTTTGTTGTGGAATAATTATACTTTTTTTGTGTAATAAACCTATCACTATTTTTTAAAAATTAACGGCACAACTCATCAAGCTGAAATTTTCTCTGAAGGCAGATGGTAATGACTTCTACTTGTAGAAAAAATTTCAGGCCAATCTGATGTTTGTTGTTTGAGATAGAGTGATTTCCCCGTTTTACGTTTGTTGTGGAATAATTATACTTTTTTGTGTAATAAACCTATCACTATTTTTTAAAAATTAACGGCACAGTTTATCAAGCTGAAATTTTCACAGAAGGCAGTTGGTAATGACTTCTACTTGTAGAAAAAATTCAGGCCAATCTGATGTTTGTTGTTTGAGATAGAGTGATTTCCCCGTTTTACGTTTGTTGTTTGAGATAGAGTGATTTCCCCGTTTTACGTTTGTTGTGGAAAATTTATACTTTTTTGTGTAATAAACCTATCAATATTTTTTAAAAAATAACGGCACAACTCATCAAGCTGAAATTTTTACAGCAGGCAGTTGGTAATGACTTCTTCTTGTAGAAAAAATTTCAGGCCAATCTGATGTTTGTTGTTTGAGATAGAGTGATTTCCCCGTTTTACGTTTGTTGTGGAATAATTATACTTTTTTGTGTAATAAACCTATCACTATTTTTTTAAAATTAACGGCACAACTCATCAAGCTGAAATTTTCTCTGAAGGCAGATGGTAATGACTTCTACTTGTAGAAAAAATTTCAGGCCAATCTGATGTTTGTTGTTTGAGATAGAGTGATTTCCCCGTTTTACGTTTGTTGTGGAAAATTTATACTTTTTTGTGTAATAAACCTATCAATATTTTTTTAAAAAATAACGGCACAGCTCACCAAGCTGAAATTTTCTCTGAAGGCAGATGGTAATGACTTCTACTTGTAGAAAAAATTTCAGGCCAATCTGATGTTTGTTGTTTGAGATAGAGTGATTTCCCCGTTTTACGTTTGTTGTGGAATAATTATACTTTTTTGTGTAATAAACCTATCACTATTTTTTAAAAATTAACGGCACAACTCATCAAGCTGAAATTTTTACAGTAGGCAGTTGGTAATGACTTCTACTTGTAGAAAAAATTTCAGGCCAATCTGACGGTTGGGGTTAGAGATAGAGTGATTTCCCCGGTTTACTTTTGTTGTGGAAAACATTAATTGAAGATTTTTAACAAAAGAAAAGCAGTATTCATATAGGACATTAAAAACATCTCGGATTGTTGGTTGTTCTTAGTAACGTTCAACCTGCTTGCAAACGGGGTGATCGGGTTTAGAATCGAAAAAAAAATCGGCGTGGAAACTAACTTATTAAAAAGGGGAAGCCTGGCTCAAAGTTTCCCCATGAGACACGGCAATGAGTCTTAGCACCTGAAATCTGATGTCTGTGTTAGGGAATCTGAACTTTTTTTTTTTTTTTTTTTTTTTTTTTTTTTTTTTTTTTTTTGCGCTTTGTAGTGACTACTCCATAATGGTTGAGTTTGCAATAATTTCTACTTGTAGAAACAATTTCAGGCCAATCTGAAGGTTGGGGTTAGAGATAGAGCGATTTGCCTGTTTTACTCTTGTGTAATAAATCTATTACGATTTTTTTAAATAAACGGCGCAACTTATCAAGCCGAAATTTTCACAGAAGGCAGTTGGTAATGACTTCTACTTGTAGAAAAAATTTCAGGCCAATCTGATGTTTGTTGTTTGAGATAGAGTGATTTCCCCGTTTTACGTTTGTTGTGGAATAATTATACTTTTTTGTGTAATAAACCTATCACTATTTTTTAAAAATTAACGGCACAGTTTATCAAGCTGAAATTTTCACAGAAGGCAGTTGGTAATGACTTCTACTTGTAGAAAAAAATTCAGGCCAATCTGATGTTTGTTGTTTGAGATAGAGTGATTTCCCCGTTTTACGTTTGTTGTGGAAAATTTATACTTTTTTGTGTAATAAACCTATCAATATTTTTTAAAAAATAACGGCACAACTCATCAAGCTGAAATTTTCTCTGAAGGCAGATGGTAATGACTTCTACTTGTAGAAAAAATTTCAGGCCAATCTGATGTTTGTTGTTTGAGATAGAGTGATTTCCCCGTTTTACGTTTGTTGTGGAATAATTATACTTTTTTGTGTAATAAACCTATCACTATTTTTTAAAAATTAACGGCGCAACTCATCAAGCTGAAATTTTCTCTGAAGGCAGATGGTAATGACTTCTACTTGTAGAAAAAATTTCAGGCCAATCTGATGTTTGTTGTTTGAGATAGAGTGATTTCCCCGTTTTACGTTTGTTGTGGAAAATTTATACTTTTTTGTGTAATAAACCTATCACTATTTTTTAAAAATTAACGGCACAACTCATCAAGCTGAAATTTTCTCTGAAGGCAGATGGTAATGACTTCTACTTGTAGAAAAAATTTCAGGCCAATCTGATGTTTGTTGTTTGAGATAGAGTGATTTCCCCGTTTTACGTTTGTTGTGGAAAATTTATACTTTTTTGTGTAATAAACCTATCAATATTTTTTAAAAAATAACGGCACAACTCATCAAGCTGAAATTTTTACAGCAGGTAGTTGGTAATGACTTCTACTTGTAGAAAAAATTTCAGGCCAATCTGATGTTTGTTGTTTGAGATAGAGTGATTTCCCCGTTTTACGTTTGTTGTGGAATAATTATACTTTTTTTGTAATAAACCTATCACTATTTTTTTAAAATTAACGGCACAACTCATCAAGCTGAAATTTTCTCTGAAGGCAGATGGTAATGACTTCTACTTGTAGAAAAAATTTCAGGCCAATCTGATGTTTGTTGTTTGAGATAGAGTGATTTCCCCGTTTTACGTTTGTTGTGGAAAATTTATACTTTTTTGTGTAATAAACCTATCAATATTTTTTAAAAAATAACGGCACAACTCATCAAGCTGAAATTTTTACAGCAGGCAGTTGGTAATGACTTCTTCTTGTAGAAAAAATTTCAGGCCAATCTGATGTTTGTTGTTTGAGATAGAGTGATTTCCCCGTTTTACGTTTGTTGTGGAATAATTATACTTTTTTGTGTAATAAACCTATCACTATTTTTTAAAAATTAACGGCACAACTCATCAAGCTGAAATTTTCTCTGAAAGCAGATGGTAATGACTTCTACTTGTAGAAAAAATTTCAGGCCAATCTGATGTTTGTTGTTTGAGATAGAGTGATTTCCCCGTTTTACGTTTGTTGTGGAATAATTATACTTTTTTGTGTAATAAACCTATCACTATTTTTTAAAAATTAACGGCACAACTCATCAAGCTGAAATTTTTACAGTAGGCAGATGGTAATGACTTCTACTTGTAGAAAAAATTTCAGGCCAATCTGACGGTTGGGGTTAGAGATAGAGTGATTTCCCCGGTTTACTTTTGTTGTGGAAAACATTAATTGAAGATTTTTAACAAAAGAAAAGCAGTATTCATATAGGACATTAAAAACATCTCGGATTGTTGGTTGTTCTTAGTAACGTTCAACCTGCTTGCAAACGGGGTGATCGGGTTTAGAATCGAAAAAAAAATCGGCGTGGAAACTAACTTATTAAAAAGGGGAAGCCTGGCTCAAAGTTTCCCCATGAGACACGGCAATGAGTCTTAGCACCTGAAATCTGATGTCTGTGTTAGGGAATCTGAACTTTTTTTTTTTTTTTTTTTTTTTTTGCGCTTTGTAGTGACTACTCCATAATGGTTGAGTTTGCAATAATTTCTACTTGTAGAAACAATTTCAGGCCAATCTGAAGGTTGGGGTTAGAGATAGAGCGATTTGCCTGTTTTACTCTTGTGTAATAAATCTATTACGATTTTTTTAAATAAACGGCGCAACTTATCAAGCCGAAATTTTCACAGAAGGCAGTTGGTAATGACTTCTACTTGTAGAAAAAATTTCAGGCCAATCTGATGTTTGTTGTTTGAGATAGAGTGATTTCCCCGTTTTACGTTTGTTGTGGAATAATTATACTTTTTTGTGTAATAAACTTATCACTATTATTTTAAAACAACGGCGCAACTCATCAAGCTGAAATTTTTACAGCAGGCAGTTGGTAATGACTTCTACTTGTAGAAAAAATTTCAGGCCAATCTGATGTTTGTTGTTTGAGATAGAGTGATTTCCCTGTTTTACGTTTGTTGTGGAATAATTATACTTTTTTTGTGTAATAAACCTATCACTATTTTTTAAAAATTAACGGCACAACTCATCAAGCTGAAATTTTCTCTGAAGGCAGATGGTAATGACTTCTACTTGTAGAAAAAATTTCAGGCCAATCTGATGTTTGTTGTTTGAGATAGAGTGATTTCCCCGTTTTACGTTTGTTGTGGAAAATTTATACTTTTTTGTGTAATAAACTTATCACTATTATTTTAAAACAACGGCGCAACTCATCAAGCTGAAATTTTTACAGCAGGCAGTTGGTAATGACTTCTACTTGTAGAAAAAATTTCAGGCCAATCTGATGTTTGTTGTTTGAGATAGAGTGATTTCCCCGTTTTACGTTTGTTGTGGAATAATTATACTTTTTTGTGTAATAAACCTATCACTATTTTTTAAAAATTAACGGCGCAACTCATCAAGCTGAAATTTTCTCTGAAGGCAGATGGTAATGACTTCTACTTGTAGAAAAAATTTCAGGCCAATCTGATGTTTGTTGTTTGAGATAGAGTGATTTCCCTGTTTTACGTTTGTTGTGGAATAATTATACTTTTTTTGTGTAATAAACCTATCACTATTTTTTAAAAATTAACGGCACAACTCATCAAGCTGAAATTTTCTCTGAAGGCAGATGGTAATGACTTCTACTTGTAGAAAAAATTTCAGGCCAATCTGATGTTTGTTGTTTGAGATAGAGTGATTTCCCCGTTTTACGTTTGTTGTGGAAAATTTATACTTTTTTGTGTAATAAACCTATCAATATTTTTTAAAAAATAACGGCACAGCTCATCAAGCTGAAATTTTTACAGCAGGTAGTTGGTAATGACTTCTACTTGTAGAAAAAATTTCAGGCCAATCTGATGTTTGTTGTTTGAGATAGAGTGATTTTCCCGTTTTACGTTTGTTGTGGAATAATTATACTTTTTTTGTAATAAACCTATCACTATTTTTTAAATTAACGGCACAACTCATCAAGCTGAAATTTTCTCTGAAGGCAGATGGTAATGACTTCTACTTGTAGAAAAAATTTCAGGCCAATCTGATGTTTGTTGTTTGAGATAGAGTGATTTCCCCGTTTTACGTTTGTTGTGGAAAATTTATACTTTTTTGTGTAATAAACCTATCAATATTTTTTAAAAAATAACGGCACAACTCATCAAGCTGAAATTTTTACAGCAGGCAGTTGGTAATGACTTCTACTTGTAGAAAAAAATTCAGGCCAATCTGATGTTTGTTGTTTGAGATAGAGTGATTTCCCCGTTTTACGTTTGTTGTGGAATAATTATACTTTTTTGTGTAATAAACCTATCACTATTTTTTAAAAATTAACGGCACAACTCATCAAGCTGAAATTTTCTCTGAAGGCAGATGGTAATGACTTCTACTTGTAGAAAAAATTTCAGGCCAATCTGATGTTTGTTGTTTGAGATAGAGTGATTTTCCCGTTTTACGTTTGTTGTGGAATAATTATACTTTTTTTGTAATAAACCTATCACTATTTTTTAAATTAACGGCACAACTCATCAAGCTGAAATTTTCTCTGAAGGCAGATGGTAATGACTTCTACTTGTAGAAAAAATTTCAGGCCAATCTGATGTTTGTTGTTTGAGATAGAGTGATTTCCCCGTTTTACGTTTGTTGTGGAAAATTTATACTTTTTTGTGTAATAAACCTATCAATATTTTTTAAAAAATAACGGCACAACTCATCAAGCTGAAATTTTTACAGCAGGCAGTTGGTAATGACTTCTACTTGTAGAAAAAAATTCAGGCCAATCTGATGTTTGTTGTTTGAGATAGAGTGATTTCCCCGTTTTACGTTTGTTGTGGAATAATTATACTTTTTTGTGTAATAAACCTATCACTATTTTTTAAAAATTAACGGCACAACTCATCAAGCTGAAATTTTCTCTGAAGGCAGATGGTAATGACTTCTACTTGTAGAAAAAATTTCAGGCCAATCTGATGTTTGTTGTTTGAGATAGAGTGATTTCCCCGTTTTACGTTTGTTGTGGAAAATTTATACTTTTTTGTGTAATAAACCTATCAATATTTTTTAAAAAATAACGGCACAGCTCATCAAGCTGAAATTTTCTCTGAAGGCAGATGGTAATGACTTCTACTTGTAGAAAAAATTTCAGGCCAATCTGATGTTTGTTGTTTGAGATAGAGTGATTTCCCCGTTTTACGTTTGTTGTGGAATAATTATACTTTTTTGTGTAATAAACCTATCACTATTTTTTAAAAATTAACGGCACAACTCATCAAGCTGAAATTTTTACAGTAGGCAGTTGGTAATGACTTCTACTTGTAGAAAAAATTTCAGGCCAATCTGATGTTTGTTGTTTGAGATAGAGTGATTTCCCCGTTTTACGTTTGTTGTGGAAAATTTATACTTTTTTGTGTAATAAACCTATCAATATTTTTTAAAAAATAACGGCACAACTCATCAAGCTGAAATTTTTACAGCAGGCAGTTGGTAATGACTTCTACTTGTAGAAAAAAATTCAGGCCAATCTGATGTTTGTTGTTTGAGATAGAGTGATTTCCCCGTTTTACGTTTGTTGTGGAATAATTATACTTTTTTGTGTAATAAACCTATCACTATTTTTTAAAAATTAACGGCACAACTCATCAAGCTGAAATTTTCTCTGAAGGCAGATGGTAATGACTTCTACTTGTAGAAAAAATTTCAGGCCAATCTGATGTTTGTTGTTTGAGATAGAGTGATTTCCCCGTTTTACGTTTGTTGTGGAAAATTTATACTTTTTTGTGTAATAAACCTATCAATATTTTTTAAAAAATAACGGCACAGCTCATCAAGCTGAAATTTTCTCTGAAGGCAGATGGTAATGACTTCTACTTGTAGAAAAAATTTCAGGCCAATCTGATGTTTGTTGTTTGAGATAGAGTGATTTCCCCGTTTTACGTTTGTTGTGGAATAATTATACTTTTTTGTGTAATAAACCTATCACTATTTTTTAAAAATTAACGGCACAGTTTATCAAGCTGAAATTTTCACAGAAGGCAGTTGGTAATGACTTCTACTTGTAGAAAAAAATTCAGGCCAATCTGATGTTTGTTGTTTGAGATAGAGTGATTTCCCCGTTTTACGTTTGTTGTGGAAAATTTATACTTTTTTGTGTAATAAACCTATCAATATTTTTTAAAAAATAACGGCACAACTCATCAAGCTGAAATTTTCTCTGAAGGCAGATGGTAATGACTTCTACTTGTAGAAAAAATTTCAGGCCAATCTGATGTTTGTTGTTTGAGATAGAGTGATTTCCCCGTTTTACGTTTGTTGTGGAATAATTATACTTTTTTGTGTAATAAACCTATCACTATTTTTTAAAAATTAACGGCACAACTCATCAAGCTGAAATTTTCTCTGAAGGCAGATGGTAATGACTTCTACTTGTAGAAAAAATTTCAGGCCAATCTGATGTTTGTTGTTTGAGATAGAGTGATTTCCCCGTTTTACGTTTGTTGTGGAAAATTTATACTTTTTTGTGTAATAAACCTATCAATATTTTTTTAAAAAATAACGGCACAGCTCATCAAGCTGAAATTTTCTCTGAAGGCAGATGGTAATGACTTCTACTTGTAGAAAAAATTTCAGGCCAATCTGATGTTTGTTGTTTGAGATAGAGTGATTTCCCCGTTTTACGTTTGTTGTGGAATAATTATACTTTTTTGTGTAATAAACCTATCACTATTTTTTAAAAATTAACGGCACAACTCATCAAGCTGAAATTTTTACAGTAGGCAGTTGGTAATGACTTCTACTTGTAGAAAAAATTTCAGGCCAATCTGACGGTTGGGGTTAGAGATAGAGTGATTTCCCCGGTTTACTTTTGTTGTGGAAAACATTAATTGAAGATTTTTAACAAAAGAAAAGCAGTATTCATATAGGACATTAAAAACATCTCGGATTGTTGGTTGTTCTTAGTAACGTTCAACCTGCTTGCAAACGGGGTGATCGGGTTTAGAATCGAAAAAAAAATCGGCGTGGAAACTAACTTATTAAAAAGGGGAAGCCTGGCTCAAAGTTTCCCCATGAGACACGGCAATGAGTCTTAGCACCTGAAATCTGATGTCTGTGTTAGGGAATCTGAACTTTTTTTTTTTTTTTTTTTTTTTTTTTTTTTTTTTTTTTTTTTTTTTTGCGCTTTGTAGTGACTACTCCATAATGGTTGAGTTTGCAATAATTTCTACTTGTAGAAACAATTTCAGGCCAATCTGAAGGTTGGGGTTAGAGATAGAGCGATTTGCCTGTTTTACTCTTGTGTAATAAATCTATTACGATTTTTTTAAATAAACGGCGCAACTTATCAAGCCGAAATTTTCACAGAAGGCAGTTGGTAATGACTTCTACTTGTAGAAAAAATTTCAGGCCAATCTGATGTTTGTTGTTTGAGATAGAGTGATTTCCCCGTTTTACGTTTGTTGTGGAATAATTATACTTTTTTGTGTAATAAACCTATCACTATTTTTTAAAAATTAACGGCACAGTTTATCAAGCTGAAATTTTCACAGGAGGCAGTTGGTAATGACTTCTACTTGTAGAAAAAAATTCAGGCCAATCTGATGTTTGTTGTTTGAGATAGAGTGATTTCCCCGTTTTACGTTTGTTGTGGAAAATTTATACTTTTTTGTGTAATAAACCTATCAATATTTTTAAAAAATAACGGCACAACTCATCAAGCTGAAATTTTCTCTGAAGGCAGATGGTAATGACTTCTACTTGTAGAAAAAATTTCAGGCCAATCTGATGTTTGTTGTTTGAGATAGAGTGATTTCCCCGTTTTACGTTTGTTGTGGAATAATTATACTTTTTTGTGTAATAAACCTATCACTATTTTTTTAAAATTAACGGCGCAACTCATCAAGCTGAAATTTTCTCTGAAGGCAGATGGTAATGACTTCTACTTGTAGAAAAAATTTCAGGCCAATCTGATGTTTGTTGTTTGAGATAGAGTGATTTCCCCGTTTTACGTTTGTTGTGGAAAATTTATACTTTTTTGTGTAATAAACCTATCACTATTTTTTAAAAATTAACGGCACAACTCATCAAGCTGAAATTTTCTCTGAAGGCAGATGGTAATGACTTCTACTTGTAGAAAAAATTTCAGGCCAATCTGATGTTTGTTGTTTGAGATAGAGTGATTTCCCCGTTTTACGTTTGTTGTGGAAAATTTATACTTTTTTGTGTAATAAACCTATCAATATTTTTTAAAAAATAACGGCACAACTCATCAAGCTGAAATTTTTACAGCAGGTAGTTGGTAATGACTTCTACTTGTAGAAAAAATTTCAGGCCAATCTGATGTTTGTTGTTTGAGATAGAGTGATTTCCCCGTTTTACGTTTGTTGTGGAATAATTATACTTTTTTTGTAATAAACCTATCACTATTTTTTTAAAATTAACGGCACAACTCATCAAGCTGAAATTTTCTCTGAAGGCAGATGGTAATGACTTCTACTTGTAGAAAAAATTTCAGGCCAATCTGATGTTTGTTGTTTGAGATAGAGTGATTTCCCCGTTTTACGTTTGTTGTGGAAAATTTATACTTTTTTGTGTAATAAACCTATCAATATTTTTTAAAAAATAACGGCACAACTCATCAAGCTGAAATTTTTACAGCAGGCAGTTGGTAATGACTTCTTCTTGTAGAAAAAATTTCAGGCCAATCTGATGTTTGTTGTTTGAGATAGAGTGATTTCCCCGTTTTACGTTTGTTGTGGAATAATTATACTTTTTTGTGTAATAAACCTATCAATATTTTTTAAAAATTAACGGCACAACTCATCAAGCTGAAATTTTCTCTGAAAGCAGATGGTAATGACTTCTACTTGTAGAAAAAATTTCAGGCCAATCTGATGTTTGTTGTTTGAGATAGAGTGATTTCCCCGTTTTACGTTTGTTGTGGAATAATTATACTTTTTTGTGTAATAAACCTATCACTATTTTTTAAAAATTAACGGCACAACTCATCAAGCTGAAATTTTTACAGTAGGCAGTTGGTAATGACTTCTACTTGTAGAAAAAATTTCAGGCCAATCTGACGGTTGGGGTTAGAGATAGAGTGATTTCCCCGGTTTACTTTTGTTGTGGAAAACATTAATTGAAGATTTTTAACAAAAGAAAAGCAGTATTCATATAGGACATTAAAAACATCTCGGATTGTTGGTTGTTCTTAGTAACGTTCAACCTGCTTGCAAACGGGGTGATCGGGTTTAGAATCGAAAAAAAAATCGGCGTGGAAACTAACTTATTAAAAAGGGGAAGCCTGGCTCAAAGTTTCCCCATGAGACACGGCAATGAGTCTTAGCACCTGAAATCTGATGTCTGTGTTAGGGAATCTGAACTTTTTTTTTTTTTTTTTTTTTTTTTTTTGCGCTTTGTAGTGACTACTCCATAATGGTTGAGTTTGCAATAATTTCTACTTGTAGAAACAATTTCAGGCCAATCTGAAGGTTGGGGTTAGAGATAGAGCGATTTGCCTGTTTTACTCTTGTGTAATAAATCTATTACGATTTTTTTAAATAAACGGCGCAACTTATCAAGCCGAAATTTTCACAGAAGGCAGTTGGTAATGACTTCTACTTGTAGAAAAAATTTCAGGCCAATCTGATGTTTGTTGTTTGAGATAGAGTGATTTCCCCGTTTTACGTTTGTTGTGGAATAATTATACTTTTTTGTGTAATAAACCTATCACTATTTTTTAAAAATTAACGGCACAGTTTATCAAGCTGAAATTTTCACAGAAGGCAGTTGGTAATGACTTCTACTTGTAGAAAAAAATTCAGGCCAATCTGATGTTTGTTGTTTGAGATAGAGTGATTTCCCCGTTTTACGTTTGTTGTGGAAAATTTATACTTTTTTGTGTAATAAACCTATCAATATTTTTTAAAAAATAACGGCACAACTCATCAAGCTGAAATTTTCTCTGAAGGCAGATGGTAATGACTTCTACTTGTAGAAAAAATTTCAGGCCAATCTGATGTTTGTTGTTTGAGATAGAGTGATTTCCCCGTTTTACGTTTGTTGTGGAAAATTTATACTTTTTTGTGTATTAAACCTATCACTATTTTTTAAAAATTAACGGCACAACTCATCAAGCTGAAATTTTCTCTGAAGGCAGATGGTAATGACTTCTACTTGTAGAAAAAATTTCAGGCCAATCTGATGTTTGTTGTTTGAGATAGAGTGATTTCCCCGTTTTACGTTTGTTGTGGAAAATTTATACTTTTTTGTGTAATAAACCTATCAATATTTTTTAAAAAATAACGGCACAACTCATCAAGCTGAAATTTTTACAGCAGGTAGTTGGTAATGACTTCTACTTGTAGAAAAAATTTCAGGCCAATCTGATGTTTGTTGTTTGAGATAGAGTGATTTCCCCGTTTTACGTTTGTTGTGGAATAATTATACTTTTTTTGTAATAAACCTATCACTATTTTTTTAAAATTAACGGCACAACTCATCAAGCTGAAATTTTCTCTGAAGGCAGATGGTAATGACTTCTACTTGTAGAAAAAATTTCAGGCCAATCTGATGTTTGTTGTTTGAGATAGAGTGATTTCCCCGTTTTACGTTTGTTGTGGAAAATTTATACTTTTTTGTGTAATAAACCTATCAATATTTTTTAAAAAATAACGGCACAACTCATCAAGCTGAAATTTTTACAGCAGGCAGTTGGTAATGACTTCTTCTTGTAGAAAAAATTTCAGGCCAATCTGATGTTTGTTGTTTGAGATAGAGTGATTTCCCCGTTTTACGTTTGTTGTGGAATAATTATACTTTTTTGTGTAATAAACCTATCACTATTTTTTAAAAATTAACGGCACAACTCATCAAGCTGAAATTTTCTCTGAAAGCAGATGGTAATGACTTCTACTTGTAGAAAAAATTTCAGGCCAATCTGATGTTTGTTGTTTGAGATAGAGTGATTTCCCCGTTTTACGTTTGTTGTGGAATAATTATACTTTTTTGTGTAATAAACCTATCACTATTTTTTAAAAATTAACGGCACAACTCATCAAGCTGAAATTTTTACAGTAGGCAGTTGGTAATGACTTCTACTTGTAGAAAAAATTTCAGGCCAATCTGACGGTTGGGGTTAGAGATAGAGTGATTTCCCCGGTTTACTTTTGTTGTGGAAAACATTAATTGAAGATTTTTAACAAAAGAAAAGCAGTATTCATATAGGACATTAAAAACATCTCGGATTGTTGGTTGTTCTTAGTAACGTTCAACCTGCTTGCAAACGGGGTGATCGGGTTTAGAATCGAAAAAAAAATCGGCGTGGAAACTAACTTATTAAAAAGGGGAAGCCTGGCTCAAAGTTTCCCCATGAGACACGGCAATGAGTCTTAGCACCTGAAATCTGATGTCTGTGTTAGGGAATCTGAACTTTTTTTTTTTTTTTTTTTTTTTTTTTTTGCGCTTTGTAGTGACTACTCCATAATGGTTGAGTTTGCAATAATTTCTACTTGTAGAAACAATTTCAGGCCAATCTGAAGGTTGGGGTTAGAGATAGAGCGATTTGCCTGTTTTACTCTTGTGTAATAAATCTATTACGATTTTTTTAAATAAACGGCGCAACTTATCAAGCCGAAATTTTCACAGAAGGCAGTTGGTAATGACTTCTACTTGTAGAAAAAATTTCAGGCCAATCTGATGTTTGTTGTTTGAGATAGAGTGATTTCCCCGTTTTACGTTTGTTGTGGAATAATTATACTTTTTTGTGTAATAAACCTATCACTATTTTTTTAAAAATTAACGGCACAGTTTATCAAGCTGAAATTTTCACAGAAGGCAGTTGGTAATGACTTCTACTTGTAGAAAAAAATTCAGGCCAATCTGATGTTTGTTGTTTGAGATAGAGTGATTTCCCCGTTTTACGTTTGTTGTGGAATAATTATACTTTTTTGTGTAATAAACCTATCACTATTTTTTAAAAATTAACGGCGCAACTCATCAAGCTGAAATTTTCTCTGAAGGCAGATGGTAATGACTTCTACTTGTAGAAAAAATTTCAGGCCAATCTGATGTTTGTTGTTTGAGATAGAGTGATTTCCCCGTTTTACGTTTGTTGTGGAAAATTTATACTTTTTTGTGTAATAAACCTATCACTATTTTTTAAAAATTAACGGCACAACTCATTAAGCTGAAATTTTCTCTGAAGGCAGATGGTAATGACTTCTACTTGTAGAAAAAATTTCAGGCCAATCTGATGTTTGTTGTTTGAGATAGAGTGATTTCCCCGTTTTACGTTTGTTGTGGAAAATTTATACTTTTTTGTGTAATAAACCTATCAATATTTTTTAAAAAATAACGGCACAACTCATCAAGCTGAAATTTTTACAGCAGGTAGTTGGTAATGACTTCTACTTGTAGAAAAAATTTCAGGCCAATCTGATGTTTGTTGTTTGAGATAGAGTGATTTCCCCGTTTTACGTTTGTTGTGGAATAATTATACTTTTTTTGTAATAAACCTATCACTATTTTTTTAAAATTAACGGCACAACTCATCAAGCTGAAATTTTCTCTGAAGGCAGATGGTAATGACTTCTACTTGTAGAAAAAATTTCAGGCCAATCTGATGTTTGTTGTTTGAGATAGAGTGATTTCCCCGTTTTACGTTTGTTGTGGAAAATTTATACTTTTTTGTGTAATAAACCTATCAATATTTTTTAAAAAATAACGGCACAACTCATCAAGCTGAAATTTTTACAGCAGGCAGTTGGTAATGACTTCTTCTTGTAGAAAAAATTTCAGGCCAATCTGATGTTTGTTGTTTGAGATAGAGTGATTTCCCCGTTTTACGTTTGTTGTGGAATAATTATACTTTTTTGTGTAATAAACCTATCACTATTTTTTAAAAATTAACGGCACAACTCATCAAGCTGAAATTTTCTCTGAAAGCAGATGGTAATGACTTCTACTTGTAGAAAAAATTTCAGGCCAATCTGATGTTTGTTGTTTGAGATAGAGTGATTTCCCCGTTTTACGTTTGTTGTGGAATAATTATACTTTTTTGTGTAATAAACCTATCACTATTTTTTAAAAATTAACGGCACAACTCATCAAGCTGAAATTTTTACAGTAGGCAGTTGGTAATGACTTCTACTTGTAGAAAAAATTTCAGGCCAATCTGACGGTTGGGGTTAGAGATAGAGTGATTTCCCCGGTTTACTTTTGTTGTGGAAAACATTAATTGAAGATTTTTAACAAAAGAAAAGCAGTATTCATATAGGACATTAAAAACATCTCGGATTGTTGGTTGTTCTTAGTAACGTTCAACCTGCTTGCAAACGGGGTGATCGGGTTTAGAATCGAAAAAAAAATCGGCGTGGAAACTAACTTATTAAAAAGGGGAAGCCTGGCTCAAAGTTTCCCCATGAGACACGGCAATGAGTCTTAGCACCTGAAATCTGATGTCTGTGTTAGGGAATCTGAACTTTTTTTTTTTTTTTTTTTTTTTTTTTTTTTTTTTTTTTTTTTTTTTTTGCGCTTTGTAGTGACTACTCCATAATGGTTGAGTTTGCAATAATTTCTACTTGTAGAAACAATTTCAGGCCAATCTGAAGGTTGGGGTTAGAGATAGAGCGATTTGCCTGTTTTACTCTTGTGTAATAAATCTATTACGATTTTTTTAAATAAACGGCGCAACTTATCAAGCCGAAATTTTCACAGAAGGCAGTTGGTAATGACTTCTACTTGTAGAAAAAATTTCAGGCCAATCTGATGTTTGTTGTTTGAGATAGAGTGATTTCCCCGTTTTACGTTTGTTGTGGAATAATTATACTTTTTTGTGTAATAAACCTATCACTATTTTTTTAAAATTAACGGCACAGTTTATCAAGCTGAAATTTTCACAGAAGGCAGTTGGTAATGACTTCTACTTGTAGAAAAAAATTCAGGCCAATCTGATGTTTGTTGTTTGAGATAGAGTGATTTCCCCGTTTTACGTTTGTTGTGGAAAATTTATACTTTTTTGTGTAATAAACCTATCAATATTTTTTAAAAAATAACGGCACAACTCATCAAGCTGAAATTTTCTCTGAAGGCAGATGGTAATGACTTCTACTTGTAGAAAAAATTTCAGGCCAATCTGATGTTTGTTGTTTGAGATAGAGTGATTTCCCCGTTTTACGTTTGTTGTGGAATAATTATACTTTTTTGTGTAATAAACCTATCACTATTTTTTAAAAATTAACGGCGCAACTCATCAAGCTGAAATTTTCTCTGAAGGCAGATGGTAATGACTTCTACTTGTAGAAAAAATTTCAGGCCAATCTGATGTTTGTTGTTTGAGATAGAGTGATTTCCCCGTTTTACGTTTGTTGTGGAAAATTTATACTTTTTTGTGTAATAAACCTATCACTATTTTTTAAAAATTAACGGCACAACTCATCAAGCTGAAATTTTCTCTGAAGGCAGATGGTAATGACTTCTACTTGTAGAAAAAATTTCAGGCCAATCTGATGTTTGTTGTTTGAGATAGAGTGATTTCCCCGTTTTACGTTTGTTGTGGAAAATTTATACTTTTTTGTGTAATAAACCTATCAATATTTTTTAAAAAATAACGGCACAACTCATCAAGCTGAAATTTTTACAGCAGGTAGTTGGTAATGACTTCTACTTGTAGAAAAAATTTCAGGCCAATCTGATGTTTGTTGTTTGAGATAGAGTGATTTCCCCGTTTTACGTTTGTTGTGGAATAATTATACTTTTTTTGTAATAAACCTATCACTATTTTTTTAAAATTAACGGCACAACTCATCAAGCTGAAATTTTCTCTGAAGGCAGATGGTAATGACTTCTACTTGTAGAAAAAATTTCAGGCCAATCTGATGTTTGTTGTTTGAGATAGAGTGATTTCCCCGTTTTACGTTTGTTGTGGAAAATTTATACTTTTTTGTGTAATAAACCTATCAATATTTTTTAAAAAATAACGGCACAACTCATCAAGCTGAAATTTTTACAGCAGGCAGTTGGTAATGACTTCTTCTTGTAGAAAAAATTTCAGGCCAATCTGATGTTTGTTGTTTGAGATAGAGTGATTTCCCCGTTTTACGTTTGTTGTGGAATAATTATACTTTTTTGTGTAATAAACCTATCACTATTTTTTAAAAATTAACGGCACAACTCATCAAGCTGAAATTTTCTCTGAAAGCAGATGGTAATGACTTCTACTTGTAGAAAAAATTTCAGGCCAATCTGATGTTTGTTGTTTGAGATAGAGTGATTTCCCCGTTTTACGTTTGTTGTGGAATAATTATACTTTTTTGTGTAATAAACCTATCACTATTTTTTAAAAATTAACGGCACAACTCATCAAGCTGAAATTTTTACAGTAGGCAGTTGGTAATGACTTCTACTTGTAGAAAAAATTTCAGGCCAATCTGACGGTTGGGGTTAGAGATAGAGTGATTTCCCCGGTTTACTTTTGTTGTGGAAAACATTAATTGAAGATTTTTAACAAAAGAAAAGCAGTATTCATATAGGACATTAAAAACATCTCGGATTGTTGGTTGTTCTTAGTAACGTTCAACCTGCTTGCAAACGGGGTGATCGGGTTTAGAATCGAAAAAAAAATCGGCGTGGAAACAAACTTATTAAAAAGGGGAAGCCTGGCTCAAAGTTTCCCCATGAGACACGGCAATGAGTCTTAGCACCTGAAATCTGATGTCTGTGTTAGGGAATCTGAACTTTTTTTTTTTTTTTTTTTTTTTTTTTTTGCGCTTTGTAGTGACTACTCCATAATGGTTGAGTTTGCAATAATTTCTACTTGTAGAAACAATTTCAGGCCAATCTGAAGGTTGGGGTTAGAGATAGAGCGATTTGCCTGTTTTACTCTTGTGTAATAAATCTATTACGATTTTTTTAAATAAACGGCGCAACTTATCAAGCCGAAATTTTCACAGAAGGCAGTTGGTAATGACTTCTACTTGTAGAAAAAATTTCAGGCCAATCTGATGTTTGTTGTTTGAGATAGAGTGATTTCCCCGTTTTACGTTTGTTGTGGAATAATTATACTTTTTTGTGTAATAAACCTATCACTATTTTTTTAAAAATTAACGGCACAGTTTATCAAGCTGAAATTTTCACAGAAGGCAGTTGGTAATGACTTCTACTTGTAGAAAAAAATTCAGGCCAATCTGATGTTTGTTGTTTGAGATAGAGTGATTTCCCCGTTTTACGTTTGTTGTGGAAAATTTATACTTTTTTGTGTAATAAACCTATCAATATTTTTTAAAAAATAACGGCGCAACTCATCAAGCTGAAATTTTCTCTGAAGGCAGATGGTAATGACTTCTACTTGTAGAAAAAATTTCAGGCCAATCTGATGTTTGTTGTTTGAGATAGAGTGATTTCCCCGTTTTACGTTTGTTGTGGAATAATTATACTTTTTTGTGTAATAAACCTATCACTATTTTTTAAAAATTAACGGCGCAACTCATCAAGCTGAAATTTTCTCTGAAGGCAGATGGTAATGACTTCTACTTGTAGAAAAAATTTCAGGCCAATCTGATGTTTGTTGTTTGAGATAGAGTGATTTCCCCGTTTTACGTTTGTTGTGGAAAATTTATACTTTTTTGTGTAATAAACCTATCACTATTTTTTAAAAATTAACGGCACAACTCATCAAGCTGAAATTTTCTCTGAAGGCAGATGGTAATGACTTCTACTTGTAGAAAAAATTTCAGGCCAATCTGATGTTTGTTGTTTGAGATAGAGTGATTTCCCCGTTTTACGTTTGTTGTGGAAAATTTATACTTTTTTGTGTAATAAACCTATCAATATTTTTTAAAAAATAACGGCACAACTCATCAAGCTGAAATTTTTACAGCAGGTAGTTGGTAATGACTTCTACTTGTAGAAAAAATTTCAGGCCAATCTGATGTTTGTTGTTTGAGATAGAGTGATTTCCCCGTTTTACGTTTGTTGTGGAATAATTATACTCTTTTTGTAATAAACCTATCACTATTTTTTTAAAATTAACGGCACAACTCATCAAGCTGAAATTTTCTCTGAAGGCAGATGGTAATGACTTCTACTTGTAGAAAAAATTTCAGGCCAATCTGATGTTTGTTGTTTGAGATAGAGTGATTTCCCCGTTTTACGTTTGTTGTGGAAAATTTATACTTTTTTGTGTAATAAACCTATCAATATTTTTTAAAAAATAACGGCACAACTCATCAAGCTGAAATTTTTACAGCAGGCAGTTGGTAATGACTTCTTCTTGTAGAAAAAATTTCAGGCCAATCTGATGTTTGTTGTTTGAGATAGAGTGATTTCCCCGTTTTACGTTTGTTGTGGAATAATTATACTTTTTTGTGTAATAAACCTATCACTATTTTTTAAAAATTAACGGCACAACTCATCAAGCTGAAATTTTCTCTGAAAGCAGATGGTAATGACTTCTACTTGTAGAAAAAATTTCAGGCCAATCTGATGTTTGTTGTTTGAGATAGAGTGATTTCCCCGTTTTACGTTTGTTGTGGAATAATTATACTTTTTTGTGTAATAAACCTATCACTATTTTTTAAAAATTAACGGCACAACTCATCAAGCTGAAATTTTTACAGTAGGCAGTTGGTAATGACTTCTACTTGTAGAAAAAATTTCAGGCCAATCTGACGGTTGGGGTTAGAGATAGAGTGATTTCCCCGGTTTACTTTTGTTGTGGAAAACATTAATTGAAGATTTTTAACAAAAGAAAAGCAGTATTCATATAGGACATTAAAAACATCTCGGATTGTTGGTTGTTCTTAGTAACGTTCAACCTGCTTGCAAACGGGGTGATCGGGTTTAGAATCGAAAAAAAAATCGGCGTGGAAACTAACTTATTAAAAAGGGGAAGCCTGGCTCAAAGTTTCCCCATGAGACACGGCAATGAGTCTTAGGACCTGAAATCTGATGTCTGTGTTAGGGAATCTGAACTTTTTTTTTTTTTTTTTTTTTTTTTTTTGTGCGCTTTGTAGTGACTACTCCATAATGGTTGAGTTTGCAATAATTTCTACTTGTAGAAACAATTTCAGGCCAATCTGAAGGTTGGGGTTAGAGATAGAGCGATTTGCCTGTTTTACTCTTGTGTAATAAATCTATTACGATTTTTTTAAATAAACGGCGCAACTTATCAAGCCGAAATTTTCACAGAAGGCAGTTGGTAATGACTTCTACTTGTAGAAAAAATTTCAGGCCAATCTGATGTTTGTTGTTTGAGATAGAGTGATTTCCCCGTTTTACGTTTGTTGTGGAATAATTATACTTTTTTGTGTAATAAACCTATCACTATTTTTTTAAAAATTAACGGCACAGTTTATCAAGCTGAAATTTTCACAGAAGGCAGTTGGTAATGACTTCTACTTGTAGAAAAAAATTCAGGCCAATCTGATGTTTGTTGTTTGAGATAGAGTGATTTCCCCGTTTTACGTTTGTTGTGGAAAATTTATACTTTTTTGTGTAATAAACCTATCAATATTTTTTAAAAAATAACGGCGCAACTCATCAAGCTGAAATTTTCTCTGAAGGCAGATGGTAATGACTTCTACTTGTAGAAAAAATTTCAGGCCAATCTGATGTTTGTTGTTTGAGATAGAGTGATTTCCCCGTTTTACGTTTGTTGTGGAATAATTATACTTTTTTGTGTAATAAACCTATCACTATTTTTTAAAAATTAACGGCGCAACTCATCAAGCTGAAATTTTCTCTGAAGGCAGATGGTAATGACTTCTACTTGTAGAAAAAATTTCAGGCCAATCTGATGTTTGTTGTTTGAGATAGAGTGATTTCCCCGTTTTACGTTTGTTGTGGAAAATTTATACTTTTTTGTGTAATAAACCTATCACTATTTTTTAAAAATTAACGGCACAACTCATCAAGCTGAAATTTTCTCTGAAGGCAGATGGTAATGACTTCTACTTGTAGAAAAAATTTCAGGCCAATCTGATGTTTGTTGTTTGAGATAGAGTGATTTCCCCGTTTTACGTTTGTTGTGGAAAATTTATACTTTTTTGTGTAATAAACCTATCAATATTTTTTAAAAAATAACGGCACAACTCATCAAGCTGAAATTTTTACAGCAGGTAGTTGGTAATGACTTCTACTTGTAGAAAAAATTTCAGGCCAATCTGATGTTTGTTGTTTGAGATAGAGTGATTTCCCCGTTTTACGTTTGTTGTGGAATAATTATACTCTTTTTGTAATAAACCTATCACTATTTTTTTAAAATTAACGGCACAACTCATCAAGCTGAAATTTTCTCTGAAGGCAGATGGTAATGACTTCTACTTGTAGAAAAAATTTCAGGCCAATCTGATGTTTGTTGTTTGAGATAGAGTGATTTCCCCGTTTTACGTTTGTTGTGGAAAATTTATACTTTTTTGTGTAATAAACCTATCAATATTTTTTAAAAAATAACGGCACAACTCATCAAGCTGAAATTTTTACAGCAGGCAGTTGGTAATGACTTCTTCTTGTAGAAAAAATTTCAGGCCAATCTGATGTTTGTTGTTTGAGATAGAGTGATTTCCCCGTTTTACGTTTGTTGTGGAATAATTATACTTTTTTGTGTAATAAACCTATCACTATTTTTTAAAAATTAACGGCACAACTCATCAAGCTGAAATTTTCTCTGAAAGCAGATGGTAATGACTTCTACTTGTAGAAAAAATTTCAGGCCAATCTGATGTTTGTTGTTTGAGATAGAGTGATTTCCCCGTTTTACGTTTGTTGTGGAATAATTATACTTTTTTGTGTAATAAACCTATCACTATTTTTTAAAAATTAACGGCACAACTCATCAAGCTGAAATTTTTACAGTAGGCAGTTGGTAATGACTTCTACTTGTAGAAAAAATTTCAGGCCAATCTGACGGTTGGGGTTAGAGATAGAGTGATTTCCCCGGTTTACTTTTGTTGTGGAAAACATTAATTGAAGATTTTTAACAAAAGAAAAGCAGTATTCATATAGGACATTAAAAACATCTCGGATTGTTGGTTGTTCTTAGTAACGTTCAACCTGCTTGCAAACGGGGTGATCGGGTTTAGAATCGAAAAAAAAATCGGCGTGGAAACTAACTTATTAAAAAGGGGAAGCCTGGCTCAAAGTTTCCCCATGAGACACGGCAATGAGTCTTAGGACCTGAAATCTGATGTCTGTGTTAGGGAATCTGAACTTTTTTTTTTTTTTTTTTTTTTTTTTTTGTGCGCTTTGTAGTGACTACTCCATAATGGTTGAGTTTGCAATAATTTCTACTTGTAGAAACAATTTCAGGCCAATCTGAAGGTTGGGGTTAGAGATAGAGCGATTTGCCTGTTTTACTCTTGTGTAATAAATCTATTACGATTTTTTTAAATAAACGGCGCAACTTATCAAGCCGAAATTTTCACAGAAGGCAGTTGGTAATGACTTCTACTTGTAGAAAAAATTTCAGGCCAATCTGATGTTTGTTGTTTGAGATAGAGTGATTTCCCCGTTTTACGTTTGTTGTGGAATAATTATACTTTTTTGTGTAATAAACTTATAACTATTATTTTAAAACAACGGCGCAACTCATCAAGCTGAAATTTTTACAGCAGGCAGTTGGTAATGACTTCTACTTGTAGAAAAAATTTCAGGCCAATCTGATGTTTGTTGTTTGAGATAGAGTGATTTCCCTGTTTTACGTTTGTTGTGGAATAATTATACTTTTTTTGTGTAATAAACCTATCACTATTTTTTAAAAATTAACGGCACAACTCATCAAGCTGAAATTTTCTCTGAAGGCAGATGGTAATGACTTCTACTTGTAGAAAAAATTTCAGGCCAATCTGATGTTTGTTGTTTGAGATAGAGTGATTTCCCTGTTTTACGTTTGTTGTGGAATAATTATACTTTTTTTGTGTAATAAACCTATCACTATTTTTTAAAAATTAACGGCACAACTCATCAAGCTGAAATTTTCTCTGAAGGCAGATGGTAATGACTTCTACTTGTAGAAAAAATTTCAGGCCAATCTGATGTTTGTTGTTTGAGATAGAGTGATTTCCCCGTTTTACGTTTGTTGTGGAAAATTTATACTTTTTTGTGTAATAAACCTATCAATATTTTTTAAAAAATAACGGCACAGCTCATCAAGCTGAAATTTTTACAGCAGGTAGTTGGTAATGACTTCTACTTGTAGAAAAAATTTCAGGCCAATCTGATGTTTGTTGTTTGAGATAGAGTGATTTTCCCGTTTTACGTTTGTTGTGGAATAATTATACTTTTTTTGTAATAAACCTATCACTATTTTTTAAATTAACGGCACAACTCATCAAGCTGAAATTTTCTCTGAAGGCAGATGGTAATGACTTCTACTTGTAGAAAAAATTTCAGGCCAATCTGATGTTTGTTGTTTGAGATAGAGTGATTTCCCCGTTTTACGTTTGTTGTGGAAAATTTATACTTTTTTGTGTAATAAACCTATCAATATTTTTTAAAAAATAACGGCACAACTCATCAAGCTGAAATTTTTACAGCAGGCAGTTGGTAATGACTTCTACTTGAAGAAAAAAATTCAGGCCAATCTGATGTTTGTTGTTTGAGATAGAGTGATTTCCCCGTTTTACGTTTGTTGTGGAATAATTATACTTTTTTGTGTAATAAACCTATCACTATTTTTTAAAAATTAACGGCACAACTCATCAAGCTGAAATTTTCTCTGAAGGCAGATGGTAATGACTTCTACTTGTAGAAAAAATTTCAGGCCAATCTGATGTTTGTTGTTTGAGATAGAGTGATTTCCCCGTTTTACGTTTGTTGTGGAAAATTTATACTTTTTTGTGTAATAAACCTATCAATATTTTTTAAAAAATAACGGCACAGCTCATCAAGCTGAAATTTTTACAGCAGGTAGTTGGTAATGACTTCTACTTGTAGAAAAAATTTCAGGCCAATCTGATGTTTGTTGTTTGAGATAGAGTGATTTTCCCGTTTTACGTTTGTTGTGGAATAATTATACTTTTTTTGTAATAAACCTATCACTATTTTTTAAATTAACGGCACAACTCATCAAGCTGAAATTTTCTCTGAAGGCAGATGGTAATGACTTCTACTTGTAGAAAAAATTTCAGGCCAATCTGATGTTTGTTGTTTGAGATAGAGTGATTTCCCCGTTTTACGTTTGTTGTGGAAAATTTATACTTTTTTGTGTAATAAACCTATCAATATTTTTTAAAAAATAACGGCACAACTCATCAAGCTGAAATTTTTACAGCAGGCAGTTGGTAATGACTTCTACTTGTAGAAAAAAATTCAGGCCAATCTGATGTTTGTTGTTTGAGATAGAGTGATTTCCCCGTTTTACGTTTGTTGTGGAATAATTATACTTTTTTGTGTAATAAACCTATCACTATTTTTTAAAAATTAACGGCACAACTCATCAAGCTGAAATTTTCTCTGAAGGCAGATGGTAATGACTTCTACTTGTAGAAAAAATTTCAGGCCAATCTGATGTTTGTTGTTTGAGATAGAGTGATTTCCCCGTTTTACGTTTGTTGTGGAAAATTTATACTTTTTTGTGTAATAAACCTATCAATATTTTTTAAAAAATAACGGCACAGCTCATCAAGCTGAAATTTTCTCTGAAGGCAGATGGTAATGACTTCTACTTGTAGAAAAAATTTCAGGCCAATCTGATGTTTGTTGTTTGAGATAGAGTGATTTCCCCGTTTTACGTTTGTTGTGGAATAATTATACTTTTTTGTGTAATAAACCTATCACTATTTTTTAAAAATTAACGGCACAACTCATCAAGCTGAAATTTTTACAGTAGGCAGTTGGTAATGACTTCTACTTGTAGAAAAAATTTCAGGCCAATCTGATGTTTGTTGTTTGAGATAGAGTGATTTCCCCGTTTTACGTTTGTTGTGGAAAATTTATACTTTTTTGTGTAATAAACCTATCAATATTTTTTAAAAAATAACGGCACAACTCATCAAGCTGAAATTTTTACAGCAGGCAGTTGGTAATGACTTCTTCTTGTAGAAAAAAATTCAGGCCAATCTGATGTTTGTTGTTTGAGATAGAGTGATTTCCCCGTTTTACGTTTGTTGTGGAATAATTATACTTTTTTGTGTAATAAACCTATCACTATTTTTTAAAAATTAACGGCACAACTCATCAAGCTGAAATTTTCTCTGAAGGCAGATGGTAATGACTTCTACTTGTAGAAAAAATTTCAGGCCAATCTGATGTTTGTTGTTTGAGATAGAGTGATTTCCCCGTTTTACGTTTGTTGTGGAAAATTTATACTTTTTTGTGTAATAAACCTATCAATATTTTTTAAAAAATAACGGCACAGCTCATCAAGCTGAAATTTTCTCTGAAGGCAGATGGTAATGACTTCTACTTGTAGAAAAAATTTCAGGCCAATCTGATGTTTGTTGTTTGAGATAGAGTGATTTCCCCGTTTTACGTTTGTTGTGGAATAATTATACTTTTTTGTGTAATAAACCTATCACTATTTTTTAAAAATTAACGGCACAGTTTATCAAGCTGAAATTTTCACAGAAGGCAGTTGGTAATGACTTCTACTTGTAGAAAAAAATTCAGGCCAATCTGATGTTTGTTGTTTGAGATAGAGTGATTTCCCCGTTTTACGTTTGTTGTGGAAAATTTATACTTTTTTGTGTAATAAACCTATCAATATTTTTTAAAAAATAACGGCACAACTCATCAAGCTGAAATTTTCTCTGAAGGCAGATGGTAATGACTTCTACTTGTAGAAAAAATTTCAGGCCAATCTGATGTTTGTTGTTTGAGATAGAGTGATTTCCCCGTTTTACGTTTGTTGTGGAATAATTATACTTTTTTGTGTAATAAACCTATCACTATTTTTTAAAAATTAACGGCACAACTCATCAAGCTGAAATTTTCTCTGAAGGCAGATGGTAATGACTTCTACTTGTAGAAAAAATTTCAGGCCAATCTGATGTTTGTTGTTTGAGATAGAGTGATTTCCCCGTTTTACGTTTGTTGTGGAAAATTTATACTTTTTTGTGTAATAAACCTATCAATATTTTTTTAAAAAATAACGGCACAGCTCATCAAGCTGAAATTTTCTCTGAAGGCAGATGGTAATGACTTCTACTTGTAGAAAAAATTTCAGGCCAATCTGATGTTTGTTGTTTGAGATAGAGTGATTTCCCCGTTTTACGTTTGTTGTGGAATAATTATACTTTTTTGTGTAATAAACCTATCACTATTTTTTAAAAATTAACGGCACAACTCATCAAGCTGAAATTTTTACAGTAGGCAGTTGGTAATGACTTCTACTTGTAGAAAAAATTTCAGGCCAATCTGACGGTTGGGGTTAGAGATAGAGTGATTTCCCCGGTTTACTTTTGTTGTGGAAAACATTAATTGAAGATTTTTAACAAAAGAAAAGCAGTATTCATATAGGACATTAAAAACATCTCGGATTGTTGGTTGTTCTTAGTAACGTTCAACCTGCTTGCAAACGGGGTGATCGGGTTTAGAATCGAAAAAAAAAATCGGCGTGGAAACTAACTTATTAAAAAGGGGAAGCCTGGCTCAAAGTTTCCCCATGAGACACGGCAATGAGTCTTAGCACCTGAAATCTGATGTCTGTGTTAGGGAATCTGAACTTTTTTTTTTTTTTTTTTTTTTTTTTTTTTTTTTTTTTTTTTTTGCGCTTTGTAGTGACTACTCCATAATGGTTGAGTTTGCAATAATTTCTACTTGTAGAAACAATTTCAGGCCAATCTGAAGGTTGGGGTTAGAGATAGAGCGATTTGCCTGTTTTACTCTTGTGTAATAAATCTATTACGATTTTTTTAAATAAACGGCGCAACTTATCAAGCCGAAATTTTCACAGAAGGCAGTTGGTAATGACTTCTACTTGTAGAAAAAATTTCAGGCCAATCTGATGTTTGTTGTTTGAGATAGAGTGATTTCCCCGTTTTACGTTTGTTGTGGAATAATTATACTTTTTTGTGTAATAAACCTATCACTATTTTTTAAAAATTAACGGCACAGTTTATCAAGCTGAAATTTTCACAGAAGGCAGTTGGTAATGACTTCTACTTGTAGAAAAAAATTCAGGCCAATCTGATGTTTGTTGTTTGAGATAGAGTGATTTCCCCGTTTTACGTTTGTTGTGGAAAATTTATACTTTTTTGTGTAATAAACCTATCAATATTTTTTAAAAAATAACGGCACAACTCATCAAGCTGAAATTTTCTCTGAAGGCAGATGGTAATGACTTCTACTTGTAGAAAAAATTTCAGGCCAATCTGATGTTTGTTGTTTGAGATAGAGTGATTTCCCCGTTTTACGTTTGTTGTGGAATAATTATACTTTTTTTGTGTAATAAACCTATCACTATTTTTTAAAAATTAACGGCACAACTCATCAAGCTGAAATTTTCTCTGAAGGCAGATGGTAATGACTTCTACTTGTAGAAAAAATTTCAGGCCAATCTGATGTTTGTTGTTTGAGATAGAGTGATTTCCCCGTTTTACGTTTGTTGTGGAAAATTTATACTTTTTTGTGTAATAAACCTATCAATATTTTTTAAAAAATAACGGCACAACTCATCAAGCTGAAATTTTTACAGCAGGCAGTTGGTAATGACTTCTTCTTGTAGAAAAAATTTCAGGCCAATCTGATGTTTGTTGTTTGAGATAGAGTGATTTCCCCGTTTTACGTTTGTTGTGGAATAATTATACTTTTTTGTGTAATAAACCTATCACTATTTTTTAAAAATTAACGGCACAACTCATCAAGCTGAAATTTTCTCTGAAAGCAGATGGTAATGACTTCTACTTGTAGAAAAAATTTCAGGCCAATCTGATGTTTGTTGTTTGAGATAGAGTGATTTCCCCGTTTTACGTTTGTTGTGGAATAATTATACTTTTTTGTGTAATAAACCTATCAATATTTTTTAAAAAATAACGGCGCAACTCATCAAGCTGAAATTTTTACAGCAGGCAGTTGGTAATGACTTCTACTTGTAGAAAAAATTTCAGGCCAATCTGATGTTTGTTGTTTGAGATAGAGTGATTTCCCCGTTTTACGTTTGTTGTGGAATAATTATACTTTTTTGTGTAATAAACCTATCACTATTTTTTAAAAATTAACGGCGCAACTCATCAAGCTGAAATTTTCTCTGAAGGCAGATGGTAATGACTTCTACTTGTAGAAAAAATTTCAGGCCAATCTGATGTTTGTTGTTTGAGATAGAGTGATTTCCCTGTTTTACGTTTGTTGTGGAATAATTATACTTTTTTTGTGTAATAAACCTATCACTATTTTTTAAAAATTAACGGCACAACTCATCAAGCTGAAATTTTCTCTGAAGGCAGATGGTAATGACTTCTACTTGTAGAAAAAATTTCAGGCCAATCTGATGTTTGTTGTTTGAGATAGAGTGATTTCCCCGTTTTACGTTTGTTGTGGAAAATTTATACTTTTTTGTGTAATAAACCTATCAATATTTTTTAAAAAATAACGGCACAGCTCATCAAGCTGAAATTTTTACAGCAGGTAGTTGGTAATGACTTCTACTTGTAGAAAAAATTTCAGGCCAATCTGATGTTTGTTGTTTGAGATAGAGTGATTTTCCCGTTTTACGTTTGTTGTGGAATAATTATACTTTTTTTGTAATAAACCTATCACTATTTTTTAAATTAACGGCACAACTCATCAAGCTGAAATTTTCTCTGAAGGCAGATGGTAATGACTTCTACTTGTAGAAAAAAATTCAGGCCAATCTGATGTTTGTTGTTTGAGATAGAGTGATTTCCCCGTTTTACGTTTGTTGTGGAAAATTTATACTTTTTTGTGTAATAAACCTATCAATATTTTTTAAAAAATAACGGCACAACTCATCAAGCTGAAATTTTTACAGCAGGCAGTTGGTAATGACTTCTACTTGTAGAAAAAAATTCAGGCCAATCTGATGTTTGTTGTTTGAGATAGAGTGATTTCCCCGTTTTACGTTTGTTGTGGAATAATTATACTTTTTTGTGTAATAAACCTATCACTATTTTTTTAAAATTAACGGCACAACTCATCAAGCTGAAATTTTCTCTGAAGGCAGATGGTAATGACTTCTACTTGTAGAAAAAATTTCAGGCCAATCTGATGTTTGTTGTTTGAGATAGAGTGATTTCCCCGTTTTACGTTTGTTGTGGAAAATTTATACTTTTTTGTGTAATAAACCTATCAATATTTTTTAAAAAATAACGGCACAGCTCATCAAGCTGAAATTTTCTCTGAAGGCAGATGGTAATGACTTCTACTTGTAGAAAAAATTTCAGGCCAATCTGATGTTTGTTGTTTGAGATAGAGTGATTTCCCCGTTTTACGTTTGTTGTGGAATAATTATACTTTTTTGTGTAATAAACCTATCACTATTTTTTAAAAATTAACGGCACAACTCATCAAGCTGAAATTTTTACAGTAGGCAGTTGGTAATGACTTCTACTTGTAGAAAAAATTTCAGGCCAATCTGACGGTTGGGGTTAGAGATAGAGTGATTTCCCCGGTTTACTTTTGTTGTGGAAAACATTAATTGAAGATTTTTAACAAAAGAAAAGCAGTATTCATATAGGACATTAAAAACATCTCGGATTGTTGGTTGCTCTTAGTAACGTTCAACCTGCTTGCAAACGGGGTGATCGGGTTTAGAATCGAAAAAAAAATCGGCGTGGAAACTAACTTATTAAAAAGGGGAAGCCTGGCTCAAAGTTTCCCCATGAGACACGGCAATGAGTCTTAGCACCTGAAATCTGATGTCTGTGTTAGGGAATCTGAACTTTTTTTTTTTTTTTTTTTTTTTTTTTTTTTTTTTTTTTTTTTTTTTTTTTTTGCGCTTTGTAGTGACTACTCCATAATGGTTGAGTTTGCAATAATTTCTACTTGTAGAAACAATTTCAGGCCAATCTGAAGGTTGGGGTTAGAGATAGAGCGATTTGCCTGTTTTACTCTTGTGTAATAAATCTATTACGATTTTTTTAAATAAACGGCGCAACTCATCAAGCCGAAATTTTCACAGAAGGCAGTTGGTAATGACTTCTACTTGTAGAAAAAATTTCAGGCCAATCTGATGTTTGTTGTTTGAGATAGAGTGATTTCCCCGTTTTACGTTTGTTGTGGAATAATTATACTTTTTTGTGTAATAAACCTATCACTATTTTTTAAAAATTAACGGCACAGTTTATCAAGCTGAAATTTTCACAGAAGGCAGTTGGTAATGACTTCTACTTGTAGAAAAAAATTCAGGCCAATCTGATGTTTGTTGTTTGAGATAGAGTGATTTCCCCGTTTTACGTTTGTTGTGGAAAATTTATACTTTTTTGTGTAATAAACCTATCAATATTTTTTAAAAAATAACGGCACAACTCATCAAGCTGAAATTTTCTCTGAAGGCAGATGGTAATGACTTCTACTTGTAGAAAAAATTTCAGGCCAATCTGATGTTTGTTGTTTGAGATAGAGTGATTTCCCCGTTTTACGTTTGTTGTGGAATAATTATACTTTTTTGTGTAATAAACCTATCACTATTTTTTAAAAATTAACGGCGCAACTCATCAAGCTGAAATTTTCTCTGAAGGCAGATGGTAATGACTTCTACTTGTAGAAAAAATTTCAGGCCAATCTGATGTTTGTTGTTTGAGATAGAGTGATTTCCCCGTTTTACGTTTGTTGTGGAATAATTATACTTTTTTTGTGTAATAAACCTATCACTATTTTTTAAAAATTAACGGCACAACTCATCAAGCTGAAATTTTCTCTGAAGGCAGATGGTAATGACTTCTACTTGTAGAAAAAATTTCAGGCCAATCTGATGTTTGTTGTTTGAGATAGAGTGATTTCCCCGTTTTACGTTTGTTGTGGAAAATTTATACTTCTTTGTGTAATAAACCTATCAATATTTTTTAAAAAATAACGGCACAACTCATCAAGCTGAAATTTTTACAGCAGGTAGTTGGTAATGACTTCTACTTGTAGAAAAAATTTCAGGCCAATCTGATGTTTGTTGTTTGAGATAGAGTGATTTCCCCGTTTTACGTTTGTTGTGGAATAATTATACTTTTTTTGTAATAAACCTATCACTATTTTTTAAAAATTAACGGCACAACTCATCAAGCTGAAATTTTCTCTGAAGGCAGATGGTAATGACTTCTACTTGTAGAAAAAATTTCAGGCCAATCTGATGTTTGTTGTTTGAGATAGAGTGATTTCCCCGTTTTACGTTTGTTGTGGAAAATTTATACTTTTTTGTGTAATAAACCTATCAATATTTTTTAAAAAATAACGGCACAGCTCATCAAGCTGAAATTTTTACAGCAGGTAGTTGGTAATGACTTCTACTTGTAGAAAAAATTTCAGGCCAATCTGATGTTTGTTGTTTGAGATAGAGTGATTTTCCCGTTTTACGTTTGTTGTGGAATAATTATACTTTTTTTGTAATAAACCTATCACTATTTTTTAAATTAACGGCACAACTCATCAAGCTGAAATTTTCTCTGAAGGCAGATGGTAATGACTTCTACTTGTAGAAAAAAATTCAGGCCAATCTGATGTTTGTTGTTTGAGATAGAGTGATTTCCCCGTTTTACGTTTGTTGTGGAAAATTTATACTTTTTTGTGTAATAAACCTATCAATATTTTTTAAAAAATAACGGCACAACTCATCAAGCTGAAATTTTTACAGCAGGCAGTTGGTAATGACTTCTACTTGTAGAAAAAAATTCAGGCCAATCTGATGTTTGTTGTTTGAGATAGAGTGATTTCCCCGTTTTACGTTTGTTGTGGAATAATTATACTTTTTTGTGTAATAAACCTATCACTATTTTTTAAAAATTAACGGCACAACTCATCAAGCTGAAATTTTCTCTGAAGGCAGATGGTAATGACTTCTACTTGTAGAAAAAATTTCAGGCCAATCTGATGTTTGTTGTTTGAGATAGAGTGATTTCCCCGTTTTACGTTTGTTGTGGAAAATTTATACTTTTTTGTGTAATAAACCTATCAATATTTTTTAAAAAATAACGGCACAGCTCATCAAGCTGAAATTTTCTCTGAAGGCAGATGGTAATGACTTCTACTTGTAGAAAAAATTTCAGGCCAATCTGATGTTTGTTGTTTGAGATAGAGTGATTTCCCCGTTTTACGTTTGTTGTGGAAAATTTATACTTTTTTGTGTAATAAACCTATCAATATTTTTTAAAAAATAACGGCACAACTCATCAAGCTGAAATTTTTACAGTAGGCAGTTGGTAATGACTTCTACTTGTAGAAAAAATTTCAGGCCAATCTGACGGTTGGGGTTAGAGATAGAGTGATTTCCCCGGTTTACTTTTGTTGTGGAAAACATTAATTGAAGATTTTTAACAAAAGAAAAGCAGTATTCATATAGGACATTAAAAACATCTCGGATTGTTGGTTGCTCTTAGTAACGTTCAACCTGCTTGCAAACGGGGTGATCGGGTTTAGAATCGAAAAAAAAATCGGCGTGGAAACTAACTTATTAAAAAGGGGAAGCCTGGCTCAAAGTTTCCCCATGAGACACGGCAATGAGTCTTAGCACCTGAAATCTGATGTCTGTGTTAGGGAATCTGAACTTTTTTTTTTTTTTTTTTTTTTTTTTTTTTTTTTTGCGCCTTGTAGTGACTACTCCATAATGGTTGAGTTTGCAATAATTTCTACTTGTAGAAACAATTTCAGGCCAATCTGAAGGTTGGGGTTAGAGATAGAGCGATTTGCCTGTTTTACTCTTGTGTAATAAATCTATTACGATTTTTTTAAATAAACGGCGCAACTCATCAAGCCGAAATTTTCACAGAAGGCAGTTGGTAATGACTTCTACTTGTAGAAAAAATTTCAGGCCAATCTGATGTTTGTTGTTTGAGATAGAGTGATTTCCCCGTTTTACGTTTGTTGTGGAATAATTATACTTTTTTGTGTAATAAACCTATCACTATTTTTTAAAAATTAACGGCACAGTTTATCAAGCTGAAATTTTCACAGAAGGCAGTTGGTAATGACTTCTACTTGTAGAAAAAAATTCAGGCCAATCTGATGTTTGTTGTTTGAGATAGAGTGATTTCCCCGTTTTACGTTTGTTGTGGAAAATTTATACTTTTTTGTGTAATAAACCTATCAATATTTTTTAAAAAATAACGGCACAACTCATCAAGCTGAAATTTTCTCTGAAGGCAGATGGTAATGACTTCTACTTGTAGAAAAAATTTCAGGCCAATCTGATGTTTGTTGTTTGAGATAGAGTGATTTCCCCGTTTTACGTTTGTTGTGGAATAATTATACTTTTTTGTGTAATAAACCTATCACTATTTTTTAAAAATTAACGGCGCAACTCATCAAGCTGAAATTTTCTCTGAAGGCAGATGGTAATGACTTCTACTTGTAGAAAAAATTTCAGGCCAATCTGATGTTTGTTGTTTGAGATAGAGTGATTTCCCCGTTTTACGTTTGTTGTGGAATAATTATACTTTTTTTGTGTAATAAACCTATCACTATTTTTTAAAAATTAACGGCACAACTCATCAAGCTGAAATTTTCTCTGAAGGCAGATGGTAATGACTTCTACTTGTAGAAAAAATTTCAGGCCAATCTGATGTTTGTTGTTTGAGATAGAGTGATTTCCCCGTTTTACGTTTGTTGTGGAAAATTTATACTTTTTTGTGTAATAAACCTATCAATATTTTTTAAAAAATAACGGCACAACTCATCAAGCTGAAATTTTTACAGCAGGTAGTTGGTAATGACTTCTACTTGTAGAAAAAATTTCAGGCCAATCTGATGTTTGTTGTTTGAGATAGAGTGATTTCCCCGTTTTACGTTTGTTGTGGAATAATTATACTTTTTTTGTAATAAACCTATCACTATTTTTTAAAAATTAACGGCACAACTCATCAAGCTGAAATTTTCTCTGAAGGCAGATGGTAATGACTTCTACTTGTAGAAAAAATTTCAGGCCAATCTGATGTTTGTTGTTTGAGATAGAGTGATTTCCCCGTTTTACGTTTGTTGTGGAAAATTTATACTTTTTTGTGTAATAAACCTATCAATATTTTTTAAAAAATAACGGCACAACTCATCAAGCTGAAATTTTTACAGCAGGCAGTTGGTAATGACTTCTACTTGTAGAAAAAATTTCAGGCCAATCTGATGTTTGTTGTTTGAGATAGAGTGATTTCCCCGTTTTACGTTTGTTGTGGAAAATTTATACTTTTTTGTGTAATAAACCTATCAATATTTTTTAAAAATTAACGGCACAACTCATCAAGCTGAAATTTTTACAGTAGGCAGTTGGTAATGACTTCTACTTGTAGAAAAAATTTCAGGCCAATCTGACGGTTGGGGTTAGAGATAGAGTGATTTCCCCGGTTTACTTTTGTTGTGGAAAACATTAATTGAAGATTTTTAACAAAAGAAAAGCAGTATTCATATAGGACATTAAAAACATCTCGGATTGTTGGTTGTTCTTAGTAACGTTCAACCTGCTTGCAAACGGGGTGATCGGGTTTAGAATCGAAAAAAAAATCGGCGTGGAAACTAACTTATTAAAAAGGGGAAGCCTGGCTCAAAGTTTCCCCATGAGACACGGCAATGAGTCTTAGCACCTGAAATCTGATGTCTGTGTTAGGGAATCTGAACTTTTTTTTTTTTTTTTTTTTTTTTGCGCTTTGTAGTGACTACTCCATAATGGTTGAGTTTGCAATAATTTCTACTTGTAGAAACAATTTCAGGCCAATCTGAAGGTTGGGGTTAGAGATAGAGCGATTTGCCTGTTTTACTCTTGTGTAATAAATCTATTACGATTTTTTTAAATAAACGGCGCAACTTATCAAGCCGAAATTTTCACAGAAGGCAGTTGGTAATGACTTCTACTTGTAGAAAAAATTTCAGGCCAATCTGATGTTTGTTGTTTGAGATAGAGTGATTTCCCCGTTTTACGTTTGTTGTGGAATAATTATACTTTTTTGTGTAATAAACTTATCACTATTATTTTAAAACAACGGCGCAACTCATCAAGCTGAAATTTTTACAGCAGGCAGTTGGTAATGACTTCTACTTGTAGAAAAAATTTCAGGCCAATCTGATGTTTGTTGTTTGAGATAGAGTGATTTCCCCGTTTTACGTTTGTTGTGGAATAATTATACTTTTTTGTGTAATAAACCTATCACTATTTTTTAAAAATTAACGGCACAACTCATCAAGCTGAAATTTTCTCTGAAGGCAGATGGTAATGACTTCTACTTGTAGAAAAAATTTCAGGCCAATCTGATGTTTGTTGTTTGAGATAGAGTGATTTCCCCGTTTTACGTTTGTTGTGGAAAATTTATACTTTTTTGTGTAATAAACTTATCACTATTATTTTAAAACAACGGCGCAACTCATCAAGCTGAAATTTTTACAGCAGGCAGTTGGTAATGACTTCTACTTGTAGAAAAAATTTCAGGCCAATCTGATGTTTGTTGTTTGAGATAGAGTGATTTCCCCGTTTTACGTTTGTTGTGGAATAATTATACTTTTTTGTGTAATAAACCTATCACTATTTTTTAAAAATTAACGGCGCAACTCATCAAGCTGAAATTTTCTCTGAAGGCAGATGGTAATGACTTCTACTTGTAGAAAAAATTTCAGGCCAATCTGATGTTTGTTGTTTGAGATAGAGTGATTTCCCTGTTTTACGTTTGTTGTGGAATAATTATACTTTTTTTGTGTAATAAACCTATCACTATTTTTTAAAAATTAACGGCACAACTCATCAAGCTGAAATTTTCTCTGAAGGCAGATGGTAATGACTTCTACTTGTAGAAAAAATTTCAGGCCAATCTGATGTTTGTTGTTTGAGATAGAGTGATTTCCCCGTTTTACGTTTGTTGTGGAAAATTTATACTTTTTTGTGTAATAAACCTATCAATATTTTTTAAAAAATAACGGCACAGCTCATCAAGCTGAAATTTTTTCAGCAGGTAGTTGGTAATGACTTCTACTTGTAGAAAAAATTTCAGGCCAATCTGATGTTTGTTGTTTGAGATAGAGTGATTTTCCCGTTTTACGTTTGTTGTGGAATAATTATACTTTTTTTGTAATAAACCTATCACTATTTTTTAAATTAACGGCACAACTCATCAAGCTGAAATTTTCTCTGAAGGCAGATGGTAATGACTTCTACTTGTAGAAAAAATTTCAGGCCAATCTGATGTTTGTTGTTTGAGATAGAGTGATTTCCCCGTTTTACGTTTGTTGTGGAAAATTTATACTTTTTTGTGTAATAAACCTATCAATATTTTTTAAAAAATAACGGCACAACTCATCAAGCTGAAATTTTTACAGCAGGCAGTTGGTAATGACTTCTACTTGTAGAAAAAATTTCAGGCCAATCTGATGTTTGTTGTTTGAGATAGAGTGATTTCCCCGTTTTACGTTTGTTGTGGAATAATTATACTTTTTTGTGTAATAAACCTATCACTATTTTTTAAAAATTAACGGCACAACTCATCAAGCTGAAATTTTCTCTGAAGGCAGATGGTAATGACTTCTACTTGTAGAAAAAATTTCAGGCCAATCTGATGTTTGTTGTTTGAGATAGAGTGATTTCCCCGTTTTACGTTTGTTGTGGAAAATTTATACTTTTTTGTGTAATAAACCTATCAATATTTTTTAAAAAATAACGGCACAGCTCATCAAGCTGAAATTTTCTCTGAAGGCAGATGGTAATGACTTCTACTTGTAGAAAAAATTTCAGGCCAATCTGATGTTTGTTGTTTGAGATAGAGTGATTTCCCCGTTTTACGTTTGTTGTGGAATAATTATACTTTTTTGTGTAATAAACCTATCACTATTTTTTAAAAATTAACGGCACAACTCATCAAGCTGAAATTTTTACAGTAGGCAGTTGGTAATGACTTCTACTTGTAGAAAAAATTTCAGGCCAATCTGACGGTTGGGGTTAGAGATAGAGTGATTTCCCCGGTTTACTTTTGTTGTGGAAAACATTAATTGAAGATTTTTAACAAAAGAAAAGCAGTATTCATATAGGACATTAAAAACATCTCGGATTGTTGGTTGTTCTTAGTAACGTTCAACCTGCTTGCAAACGGGGTGATCGGGTTTAGAATCGAAAAAAAAATCGGCGTGGAAACTAACTTATTAAAAAGGGGAAGCCTGGCTCAAAGTTTCCCCATGAGACACGGCAATGAGTCTTAGCACCTGAAATCTGATGTCTGTGTTAGGGAATCTGAACTTTTTTTTTTTTTTTTTTTTTTTTGCGCTTTGTAGTGACTACTCCATAATGGTTGAGTTTGCAATAATTTCTACTTGTAGAAACAATTTCAGGCCAATCTGAAGGTTGGGGTTAGAGATAGAGCGATTTGCCTGTTTTACTCTTGTGTAATAAATCTATTACGATTTTTTTAAATAAACGGCGCAACTTATCAAGCCGAAATTTTCACAGAAGGCAGTTGGTAATGACTTCTACTTGTAGAAAAAATTTCAGGCCAATCTGATGTTTGTTGTTTGAGATAGAGTGATTTCCCCGTTTTACGTTTGTTGTGGAATAATTATACTTTTTTGTGTAATAAACTTATCACTATTATTTTAAAACAACGGCGCAACTCATCAAGCTGAAATTTTTACAGCAGGCAGTTGGTAATGACTTCTACTTGTAGAAAAAATTTCAGGCCAATCTGATGTTTGTTGTTTGAGATAGAGTGATTTCCCCGTTTTACGTTTGTTGTGGAATAATTATACTTTTTTGTGTAATAAACCTATCACTATTTTTTAAAAATTAACGGCACAACTCATCAAGCTGAAATTTTCTCTGAAGGCAGATGGTAATGACTTCTACTTGTAGAAAAAATTTCAGGCCAATCTGATGTTTGTTGTTTGAGATAGAGTGATTTCCCCGTTTTACGTTTGTTGTGGAAAATTTATACTTTTTTGTGTAATAAACTTATCACTATTATTTTAAAACAACGGCGCAACTCATCAAGCTGAAATTTTTACAGCAGGCAGTTGGTAATGACTTCTACTTGTAGAAAAAATTTCAGGCCAATCTGATGTTTGTTGTTTGAGATAGAGTGATTTCCCCGTTTTACGTTTGTTGTGGAATAATTATACTTTTTTGTGTAATAAACCTATCACTATTTTTTAAAAATTAACGGCGCAACTCATCAAGCTGAAATTTTCTCTGAAGGCAGATGGTAATGACTTCTACTTGTAGAAAAAATTTCAGGCCAATCTGATGTTTGTTGTTTGAGATAGAGTGATTTCCCTGTTTTACGTTTGTTGTGGAATAATTATACTTTTTTTGTGTAATAAACCTATCACTATTTTTTAAAAATTAACGGCACAACTCATCAAGCTGAAATTTTCTCTGAAGGCAGATGGTAATGACTTCTACTTGTAGAAAAAATTTCAGGCCAATCTGATGTTTGTTGTTTGAGATAGAGTGATTTCCCCGTTTTACGTTTGTTGTGGAAAATTTATACTTTTTTGTGTAATAAACCTATCAATATTTTTTAAAAAATAACGGCACAGCTCATCAAGCTGAAATTTTTTCAGCAGGTAGTTGGTAATGACTTCTACTTGTAGAAAAAATTTCAGGCCAATCTGATGTTTGTTGTTTGAGATAGAGTGATTTTCCCGTTTTACGTTTGTTGTGGAATAATTATACTTTTTTTGTAATAAACCTATCACTATTTTTTAAATTAACGGCACAACTCATCAAGCTGAAATTTTCTCTGAAGGCAGATGGTAATGACTTCTACTTGTAGAAAAAATTTCAGGCCAATCTGATGTTTGTTGTTTGAGATAGAGTGATTTCCCCGTTTTACGTTTGTTGTGGAAAATTTATACTTTTTTGTGTAATAAACCTATCAATATTTTTTAAAAAATAACGGCACAACTCATCAAGCTGAAATTTTTACAGCAGGCAGTTGGTAATGACTTCTACTTGTAGAAAAAATTTCAGGCCAATCTGATGTTTGTTGTTTGAGATAGAGTGATTTCCCCGTTTTACGTTTGTTGTGGAATAATTATACTTTTTTGTGTAATAAACCTATCACTATTTTTTAAAAATTAACGGCACAACTCATCAAGCTGAAATTTTCTCTGAAGGCAGATGGTAATGACTTCTACTTGTAGAAAAAATTTCAGGCCAATCTGATGTTTGTTGTTTGAGATAGAGTGATTTCCCCGTTTTACGTTTGTTGTGGAAAATTTATACTTTTTTGTGTAATAAACCTATCAATATTTTTTAAAAAATAACGGCACAGCTCATCAAGCTGAAATTTTCTCTGAAGGCAGATGGTAATGACTTCTACTTGTAGAAAAAATTTCAGGCCAATCTGATGTTTGTTGTTTGAGATAGAGTGATTTCCCCGTTTTACGTTTGTTGTGGAATAATTATACTTTTTTGTGTAATAAACCTATCACTATTTTTTAAAAATTAACGGCACAACTCATCAAGCTGAAATTTTTACAGTAGGCAGTTGGTAATGACTTCTACTTGTAGAAAAAATTTCAGGCCAATCTGACGGTTGGGGTTAGAGATAGAGTGATTTCCCCGGTTTACTTTTGTTGTGGAAAACATTAATTGAAGATTTTTAACAAAAGAAAAGCAGTATTCATATAGGACATTAAAAACATCTCGGATTGTTGGTTGTTCTTAGTAACGTTCAACCTGCTTGCAAACGGGGTGATCGGGTTTAGAATCGAAAAAAAAATCGGCGTGGAAACTAACTTATTAAAAAGGGGAAGCCTGGCTCAAAGTTTCCCCATGAGACACGGCAATGAGTCTTAGCACCTGAAATCTGATGTCTGTGTTAGGGAATCTGAACTTTTTTTTTTTTTTTTTTTTTTTTTTTTTTTTTTTTTTTTTTGCGCTTTGTAGTGACTACTCCATAATGGTTGAGTTTGCAATAATTTCTACTTGTAGAAACAATTTCAGGCCAATCTGAAGGTTGGGGTTAGAGATAGAGCGATTTGCCTGTTTTACTCTTGTGTAATAAATCTATTACGATTTTTTTAAATAAACGGCGCAACTTATCAAGCCGAAATTTTCACAGAAGGCAGTTGGTAATGACTTCTACTTGTAGAAAAAATTTCAGGCCAATCTGATGTTTGTTGTTTGAGATAGAGTGATTTCCCCGTTTTACGTTTGTTGTGGAATAATTATACTTTTTTGTGTAATAAACCTATCACTATTTTTTAAAAATTAACGGCACAACTCATCAAGCTGAAATTTTCACAGAACGCAGTTGGTAATGACTTCTACTTGTAGAAAAAATTCAGGCCAATCTGATGTTTGTTGTTTGAGATAGAGTGATTTCCCCGTTTTACGTTTGTTGTGGAAAATTTATACTTTTTTGTGTAATAAACCTATCAATATTTTTTAAAAAATAACGGCACAACTCATCAAGCTGAAATTTTCTCTGAAGGCAGATGGTAATGACTTCTACTTGTAGAAAAAATTTCAGGCCAATCTGATGTTTGTTGTTTGAGATAGAGTGATTTCCCCGTTTTACGTTTGTTGTGGAATAATTATACTTTTTTGTGTAATAAACCTATCACTATTTTTAAAAAATTAACGGCGCAACTCATCAAGCTGAAATTTTCTCTGAAGGCAGATGGTAATGACTTTTACTTGTAGAAAAAATTTCAGGCCAATCTGATGTTTGTTGTTTGAGATAGAGTGATTTCCCCGTTTTACGTTTGTTGTGGAATAATTATACTTTTTTGTGTAATAAACTTATCACTATTATTTTAAAACAACGGCGCATTTCATCAAGCTGAAATTTTTACAGCAGGCAGTTGGTAATGACTTCTACTTGTAGAAAAAATTTCAGGCCAATCTGATGTTTGTTGTTTGAGATAGAGTGATTTCCCCGTTTTACGTTTGTTGTGGAATAATTATACTTTTTTGTGTAATAAACCTATCACTATTTTTTAAAAATTAACGGCGCAACTCATCAAGCTGAAATTTTCTCTGAAGGCAGATGGTAATGACTTCTACTTGTAGAAAAAATTTCAGGCCAATCTGATGTTTGTTGTTTGAGATAGAGTGATTTCCCCGTTTTACGTTTGTTGTGGAATAATTATACTTTTTTTGTGTAATAAACCTATCACTATTTTTTAAAAATTAACGGCACAACTCATCAAGCTGAAATTTTCTCTGAAGGCAGATGGTAATGACTTCTACTTGTAGAAAAAATTTCAGGCCAATCTGATGTTTGTTGTTTGAGATAGAGTGATTTCCCCGTTTTACGTTTGTTGTGGAAAATTTATACTTTTTTGTGTAATAAACCTATCAATATTTTTTAAAAAATAACGGCACAACTCATCAAGCTGAAATTTTTACAGCAGGTAGTTGGTAATGACTTCTACTTGTAGAAAAAATTTCAGGCCAATCTGATGTTTGTTGTTTGAGATAGAGTGATTTCCCCGTTTTACGTTTGTTGTGGAATAATTATACTTTTTTTGTAATAAACCTATCACTATTTTTTAAAAATTAACGGCACAACTCATCAAGCTGAAATTTTCTCTGAAGGCAGATGGTAATGACTTCTACTTGTAGAAAAAATTTCAGGCCAATCTGATGTTTGTTGTTTGAGATAGAGTGATTTCCCCGTTTTACGTTTGTTGTGGAAAATTTATACTTTTTTGTGTAATAAACCTATCAATATTTTTTAAAAATTAACGGCACAACTCATCAAGCTGAAATTTTTACAGTAGGCAGTTGGTAATGACTTCTACTTGTAGAAAAAATTTCAGGCCAATCTGACGGTTGGGGTTAGAGATAGAGTGATTTCCCCGGTTTACTTTTGTTGTGGAAAACATTAATTGAAGATTTTTAACAAAAGAAAAGCAGTATTCATATAGGACATTAAAAACATCTCGGATTGTTGGTTGTTCTTAGTAACGTTCAACCTGCTTGCAAACGGGGTGATCGGGTTTAGAATCGAAAAAAAAATCGGCGTGGAAACTAACTTATTAAAAAGGGGAAGCCTGGCTCAAAGTTTCCCCATGAGACACGGCAATGAGTCTTAGCACCTGAAATCTGATGTCTGTGTTAGGGAATCTGAACTTTTTTTTTTTTTTTTTTTTTTGCGCTTTGTAGTGACTACTCCATAATGGTTGAGTTTGCAATAATTTCTACTTGTAGAAACAATTTCAGGCCAATCTGAAGGTTGGGGTTAGAGATAGAGCGATTTGCCTGTTTTACTCTTGTGTAATAAATCTATTACGATTTTTTTAAATAAACGGCGCAACTTATCAAGCCGAAATTTTCACAGAAGGCAGTTGGTAATGACTTCTACTTGTAGAAAAAATTTCAGGCCAATCTGATGTTTGTTGTTTGAGATAGAGTGATTTCCCCGTTTTACGTTTGTTGTGGAATAATTATACTTTTTTGTGTAATAAACTTATCACTATTATTTTAAAACAACGGCGCAACTCATCAAGCTGAAATTTTTACAGCAGGCAGTTGGTAATGACTTCTACTTGTAGAAAAAATTTCAGGCCAATCTGATGTTTGTTGTTTGAGATAGAGTGATTTCCCCGTTTTACGTTTGTTGTGGAATAATTATACTTTTTTGTGTAATAAACCTATCACTATTTTTTAAAAATTAACGGCACAACTCATCAAGCTGAAATTTTCTCTGAAGGCAGATGGTAATGACTTCTACTTGTAGAAAAAATTTCAGGCCAATCTGATGTTTGTTGTTTGAGATAGAGTGATTTCCCCGTTTTACGTTTGTTGTGGAAAATTTATACTTTTTTGTGTAATAAACTTATCACTATTATTTTAAAACAACGGCGCAACTCATCAAGCTGAAATTTTTACAGCAGGCAGTTGGTAATGACTTCTACTTGTAGAAAAAATTTCAGGCCAATCTGATGTTTGTTGTTTGAGATAGAGTGATTTCCCCGTTTTACGTTTGTTGTGGAATAATTATACTTTTTTGTGTAATAAACCTATCACTATTTTTTAAAAATTAACGGCGCAACTCATCAAGCTGAAATTTTCTCTGAAGGCAGATGGTAATGACTTCTACTTGTAGAAAAAATTTCAGGCCAATCTGATGTTTGTTGTTTGAGATAGAGTGATTTCCCTGTTTTACGTTTGTTGTGGAATAATTATACTTTTTTTGTGTAATAAACCTATCACTATTTTTTAAAAATTAACGGCACAACTCATCAAGCTGAAATTTTCTCTGAAGGCAGATGGTAATGACTTCTACTTGTAGAAAAAATTTCAGGCCAATCTGATGTTTGTTGTTTGAGATAGAGTGATTTCCCCGTTTTACGTTTGTTGTGGAAAATTTATACTTTTTTGTGTAATAAACCTATCAATATTTTTTAAAAAATAACGGCACAGCTCATCAAGCTGAAATTTTTTCAGCAGGTAGTTGGTAATGACTTCTACTTGTAGAAAAAATTTCAGGCCAATCTGATGTTTGTTGTTTGAGATAGAGTGATTTTCCCGTTTTACGTTTGTTGTGGAATAATTATACTTTTTTTGTAATAAACCTATCACTATTTTTTAAATTAACGGCACAACTCATCAAGCTGAAATTTTCTCTGAAGGCAGATGGTAATGACTTCTACTTGTAGAAAAAATTTCAGGCCAATCTGATGTTTGTTGTTTGAGATAGAGTGATTTCCCCGTTTTACGTTTGTTGTGGAAAATTTATACTTTTTTGTGTAATAAACCTATCAATATTTTTTAAAAAATAACGGCACAACTCATCAAGCTGAAATTTTTACAGCAGGCAGTTGGTAATGACTTCTACTTGTAGAAAAAATTTCAGGCCAATCTGATGTTTGTTGTTTGAGATAGAGTGATTTCCCCGTTTTACGTTTGTTGTGGAATAATTATACTTTTTTGTGTAATAAACCTATCACTATTTTTTAAAAATTAACGGCACAACTCATCAAGCTGAAATTTTCTCTGAAGGCAGATGGTAATGACTTCTACTTGTAGAAAAAATTTCAGGCCAATCTGATGTTTGTTGTTTGAGATAGAGTGATTTCCCCGTTTTACGTTTGTTGTGGAAAATTTATACTTTTTTGTGTAATAAACCTATCAATATTTTTTAAAAAATAACGGCACAGCTCATCAAGCTGAAATTTTCTCTGAAGGCAGATGGTAATGACTTCTACTTGTAGAAAAAATTTCAGGCCAATCTGATGTTTGTTGTTTGAGATAGAGTGATTTCCCCGTTTTACGTTTGTTGTGGAATAATTATACTTTTTTGTGTAATAAACCTATCACTATTTTTTAAAAATTAACGGCACAACTCATCAAGCTGAAATTTTTACAGTAGGCAGTTGGTAATGACTTCTACTTGTAGAAAAAATTTCAGGCCAATCTGACGGTTGGGGTTAGAGATAGAGTGATTTCCCCGGTTTACTTTTGTTGTGGAAAACATTAATTGAAGATTTTTAACAAAAGAAAAGCAGTATTCATATAGGACATTAAAAACATCTCGGATTGTTGGTTGTTCTTAGTAACGTTCAACCTGCTTGCAAACGGGGTGATCGGGTTTAGAATCGAAAAAAAAATCGGCGTGGAAACTAACTTATTAAAAAGGGGAAGCCTGGCTCAAAGTTTCCCCATGAGACACGGCAATGAGTCTTAGCACCTGAAATCTGATGTCTGTGTTAGGGAATCTGAACTTTTTTTTTTTTTTTTTTTTTTTTTTTTTTTTTTTTTTTTTTTTTTTTGCGCTTTGTAGTGACTACTCCATAATGGTTGAGTTTGCAATAATTTCTACTTGTAGAAACAATTTCAGGCCAATCTGAAGGTTGGGGTTAGAGATAGAGCGATTTGCCTGTTTTACTCTTGTGTAATAAATCTATTACGATTTTTTTAAATAAACGGCGCAACTTATCAAGCCGAAATTTTCACAGAAGGCAGTTGGTAATGACTTCTACTTGTAGAAAAAATTTCAGGCCAATCTGATGTTTGTTGTTTGAGATAGAGTGATTTCCCCGTTTTACGTTTGTTGTGGAATAATTATACTTTTTTGTGTAATAAACCTATCACTATTTTTTAAAAATTAACGGCACAGTTTATCAAGCTGAAATTTTCACAGAACGCAGTTGGTAATGACTTCTACTTGTAGAAAAAATTCAGGCCAATCTGATGTTTGTTGTTTGAGATAGAGTGATTTCCCCGTTTTACGTTTGTTGTGGAAAATTTATACTTTTTTGTGTAATAAACCTATCAATATTTTTTAAAAAATAACGGCACAACTCATCAAGCTGAAATTTTCTCTGAAGGCAGATGGTAATGACTTCTACTTGTAGAAAAAATTTCAGGCCAATCTGATGTTTGTTGTTTGAGATAGAGTGATTTCCCCGTTTTACGTTTGTTGTGGAATAATTATACTTTTTTGTGTAATAAACCTATCACTATTTTTAAAAAATTAACGGCGCAACTCATCAAGCTGAAATTTTCTCTGAAGGCAGATGGTAATGACTTTTACTTGTAGAAAAAATTTCAGGCCAATCTGATGTTTGTTGTTTGAGATAGAGTGATTTCCCCGTTTTACGTTTGTTGTGGAATAATTATACTTTTTTGTGTAATAAACCTATCACTATTTTTTAAAAATTAACGGCACAGTTTATCAAGCTGAAATTTTCACAGAAGGCAGTTGGTAATGACTTCTACTTGTAGAAAAAAATTCAGGCCAATCTGATGTTTGTTGTTTGAGATAGAGTGATTTCCCCGTTTTACGTTTGTTGTGGAAAATTTATACTTTTTTGTGTAATAAACCTATCAATATTTTTTAAAAAATAACGGCACAACTCATCAAGCTGAAATTTTCTCTGAAGGCAGATGGTAATGACTTCTACTTGTAGAAAAAATTTCAGGCCAATCTGATGTTTGTTGTTTGAGATAGAGTGATTTCCCCGTTTTACGTTTGTTGTGGAATAATTATACTTTTTTGTGTAATAAACCTATCACTATTTTTTAAAAATTAACGGCGCAACTCATCAAGCTGAAATTTTCTCTGAAGGCAGATGGTAATGACTTCTACTTGTAGAAAAAATTTCAGGCCAATCTGATGTTTGTTGTTTGAGATAGAGTGATTTCCCCGTTTTACGTTTGTTGTGGAATAATTATACTTTTTTGTGTAATAAACCTATCACTATTTTTTAAAAATTAACGGCACAACTCATCAAGCTGAAATTTTCTCTGAAGGCAGATGGTAATGACTTCTACTTGTAGAAAAAATTTCAGGCCAATCTGATGTTTGTTGTTTGAGATAGAGTGATTTCCCCGTTTTACGTTTGTTGTGGAATAATTATACTTTTTTTGTGTAATAAATCTATTACGATTTTTTTAAATAAACGGCGCAACTTATCAAGCCGAAATTTTCACAGAAGGCAGTTGGTAATGACTTCTACTTGTAGAAAAAATTTCAGGCCAATCTGATGTTTGTTGTTTGAGATAGAGTGATTTCCCCGTTTTACGTTTGTTGTGGAATAATTATACTTTTTTGTGTAATAAACCTATCACTATTTTTTAAAAATTAACGGCACAGTTTATCAAGCTGAAATTTTCACAGAAGGCAGTTGGTAATGACTTCTACTTGTAGAAAAAAATTCAGGCCAATCTGATGTTTGTTGTTTGAGATAGAGTGATTTCCCCGTTTTACGTTTGTTGTGGAAAATTTATACTTTTTTGTGTAATAAACCTATCAATATTTTTTAAAAAATAACGGCACAACTCATCAAGCTGAAATTTTCTCTGAAGGCAGATGGTAATGACTTCTACTTGTAGAAAAAATTTCAGGCCAATCTGATGTTTGTTGTTTGAGATAGAGTGATTTCCCCGTTTTACGTTTGTTGTGGAATAATTATACTTTTTTGTGTAATAAACCTATCACTATTTTTTAAAAATTAACGGCGCAACTCATCAAGCTGAAATTTTCTCTGAAGGCAGATGGTAATGACTTCTACTTGTAGAAAAAATTTCAGGCCAATCTGATGTTTGTTGTTTGAGATAGAGTGATTTCCCCGTTTTACGTTTGTTGTGGAATAATTATACTTTTTTGTGTAATAAACCTATCACTATTTTTTAAAAATTAACGGCACAACTCATCAAGCTGAAATTTTCTCTGAAGGCAGATGGTAATGACTTCTACTTGTAGAAAAAATTTCAGGCCAATCTGATGTTTGTTGTTTGAGATAGAGTGATTTCCCCGTTTTACGTTTGTTGTGGAATAATTATACTTTTTTGTGTAATAAACTTATCACTATTATTTTAAAACAACGGCGCATTTCATCAAGCTGAAATTTTTACAGCAGGCAGTTGGTAATGACTTCTACTTGTAGAAAAAATTTCAGGCCAATCTGATGTTTGTTGTTTGAGATAGAGTGATTTTCCCGTTTTACGTTTGTTGTGGAATAATTATACTTTTTTGTGTAATAAACCTATCACTATTTTTTAAAAATTAACGGCACAACTCATCAAGCTGAAATTTTCTCTGAAGGCAGATGGTAATGACTTCTACTTGTAGAAAAAATTTCAGGCCAATCTGATGTTTGTTGTTTGAGATAGAGTGATTTCCCCGTTTTACGTTTGTTGTGGAATAATTATACTTTTTTTGTAATAAACCTATCACTATTTTTTTAAAATTAACGGCACAACTCATCAAGCTGAAATTTTCTCTGAAGGCAGATGGTAATGACTTCTACTTGTAGAAAAAATTTCAGGCCAATCTGATGTTTGTTGTTTGAGATAGAGTGATTTCCCCGTTTTACGTTTGTTGTGGAAAATTTATACTTTTTTGTGTAATAAACCTATCAATATTTTTTAAAAAATAACGGCACAACTCATCAAGCTGAAATTTTTACAGCAGGCAGTTGGTAATGACTTCTTCTTGTAGAAAAAATTTCAGGCCAATCTGATGTTTGTTGTTTGAGATAGAGTGATTTCCCCGTTTTACGTTTGTTGTGGAATAATTATACTTTTTTGTGTAATAAACCTATCACTATTTTTTAAAAATTAACGGCACAACTCATCAAGCTGAAATTTTCTCTGAAAGCAGATGGTAATGACTTCTACTTGTAGAAAAAATTTCAGGCCAATCTGATGTTTGTTGTTTGAGATAGAGTGATTTCCCCGTTTTACGTTTGTTGTGGAATAATTATACTTTTTTGTGTAATAAACCTATCACTATTTTTTAAAAATTAACGGCACAACTCATCAAGCTGAAATTTTTACAGTAGGCAGTTGGTAATGACTTCTACTTGTAGAAAAAATTTCAGGCCAATCTGACGGTTGGGGTTAGAGATAGAGTGATTTCCCCGGTTTACTTTTGTTGTGGAAAACATTAATTGAAGATTTTTAACAAAAGAAAAGCAGTATTCATATAGGACATTAAAAACATCTCGGATTGTTGGTTGTTCTTAGTAACGTTCAACCTGCTTGCAAACGGGGTGATCGGGTTTAGAATCGAAAAAAAAATCGGCGTGGAAACTAACTTATTAAAAAGGGGAAGCCTGGCTCAAAGTTTCCCCATGAGACACGGCAATGAGTCTTAGCACCTGAAATCTGATGTCTGTGTTAGGGAATCTGAACTTTTTTTTTTTTTTTTTTTTTTTTTTTTTGCGCTTTGTAGTGACTACTCCATAATGGTTGAGTTTGCAAAAATTTCTACTTGTAGAAACAATTTCAGGCCAATCTGAAGGTTGGGGTTAGAGATAGAGCGATTTGCCTGTTTTACTCTTGTGTAATAAATCTATTACGATTTTTTTAAATAAACGGCGCAACTTATCAAGCCGAAATTTTCACAGAAGGCAGTTGGTAATGACTTCTACTTGTAGAAAAAATTTCAGGCCAATCTGATGTTTGTTGTTTGAGATAGAGTGATTTCCCCGTTTTACGTTTGTTGTGGAATAATTATACTTTTTTGTGTAATAAACCTATCACTATTTTTTAAAAATTAACGGCACAGTTTATCAAGCTGAAATTTTCACAGAAGGCAGTTGGTAATGACTTCTACTTGTAGAAAAAAATTCAGGCCAATCTGATGTTTGTTGTTTGAGATAGAGTGATTTCCCCGTTTTACGTTTGTTGTGGAAAATTTATACTTTTTTGTGTAATAAACCTATCAATATTTTTTAAAAAATAACGGCACAACTCATCAAGCTGAAATTTTCTCTGAAGGCAGATGGTAATGACTTCTACTTGTAGAAAAAATTTCAGGCCAATCTGATGTTTGTTGTTTGAGATAGAGTGATTTCCCCGTTTTACGTTTGTTGTGGAATAATTATACTTTTTTGTGTAATAAACCTATCACTATTTTTTAAAAATTAACGGCGCAACTCATCAAGCTGAAATTTTCTCTGAAGGCAGATGGTAATGACTTCTACTTGTAGAAAAAATTTCAGGCCAATCTGATGTTTGTTGTTTGAGATAGAGTGATTTCCCCGTTTTACGTTTGTTGTGGAAAATTTATACTTTTTTGTGTAATAAACCTATCACTATTTTTTAAAAATTAACGGCACAACTCATCAAGCTGAAATTTTCTCTGAAGGCAGATGGTAATGACTTCTACTTGTAGAAAAAATTTCAGGCCAATCTGATGTTTGTTGTTTGAGATAGAGTGATTTCCCCGTTTTACGTTTGTTGTGGAAAATTTATACTTTTTTGTGTAATAAACCTATCAATATTTTTTAAAAAATAACGGCACAACTCATCAAGCTGAAATTTTTACAGCAGGTAGTTGGTAATGACTTCTACTTGTAGAAAAAATTTCAGGCCAATCTGATGTTTGTTGTTTGAGATAGAGTGATTTCCCCGTTTTACGTTTGTTGTGGAATAATTATACTTTTTTTGTAATAAACCTATCACTATTTTTTTAAAATTAACGGCACAACTCATCAAGCTGAAATTTTCTCTGAAGGCAGATGGTAATGACTTCTACTTGTAGAAAAAATTTCAGGCCAATCTGATGTTTGTTGTTTGAGATAGAGTGATTTCCCCGTTTTACGTTTGTTGTGGAAAATTTATACTTTTTTGTGTAATAAACCTATCAATATTTTTTAAAAAATAACGGCACAACTCATCAAGCTGAAATTTTTACAGCAGGCAGTTGGTAATGACTTCTTCTTGTAGAAAAAATTTCAGGCCAATCTGATGTTTGTTGTTTGAGATAGAGTGATTTCCCCGTTTTACGTTTGTTGTGGAATAATTATACTTTTTTGTGTAATAAACCTATCACTATTTTTTAAAAATTAACGGCACAACTCATCAAGCTGAAATTTTCTCTGAAAGCAGATGGTAATGACTTCTACTTGTAGAAAAAATTTCAGGCCAATCTGATGTTTGTTGTTTGAGATAGAGTGATTTCCCCGTTTTACGTTTGTTGTGGAATAATTATACTTTTTTGTGTAATAAACCTATCACTATTTTTTAAAAATTAACGGCACAACTCATCAAGCTGAAATTTTTACAGTAGGCAGTTGGTAATGACTTCTACTTGTAGAAAAAATTTCAGGCCAATCTGACGGTTGGGGTTAGAGATAGAGTGATTTCCCCGGTTTACTTTTGTTGTGGAAAACATTAATTGAAGATTTTTAACAAAAGAAAAGCAGTATTCATATAGGACATTAAAAACATCTCGGATTGTTGGTTGTTCTTAGTAACGTTCAACCTGCTTGCAAACGGGGTGATCGGGTTTAGAATCGAAAAAAAAATCGGCGTGGAAACTAACTTATTAAAAAGGGGAAGCCTGGCTCAAAGTTTCCCCATGAGACACGGCAATGAGTCTTAGCACCTGAAATCTGATGTCTGTGTTAGGGAATCTGAACTTTTTTTTTTTTTTTTTTTTTTTTTTTTTGCGCTTTGTAGTGACTACTCCATAATGGTTGAGTTTGCAATAATTTCTACTTGTAGAAACAATTTCAGGCCAATCTGAAGGTTGGGGTTAGAGATAGAGCGATTTGCCTGTTTTACTCTTGTGTAATAAATCTATTACGATTTTTTTAAATAAACGGCGCAACTTATCAAGCCGAAATTTTCACAGAAGGCAGTTGGTAATGACTTCTACTTGTAGAAAAAATTTCAGGCCAATCTGATGTTTGTTGTTTGAGATAGAGTGATTTCCCCGTTTTACGTTTGTTGTGGAATAATTATACTTTTTTGTGTAATAAACCTATCACTATTTTTTTAAAAATTAACGGCACAGTTTATCAAGCTGAAATTTTCACAGAAGGCAGTTGGTAATGACTTCTACTTGTAGAAAAAAATTCAGGCCAATCTGATGTTTGTTGTTTGAGATAGAGTGATTTCCCCGTTTTACGTTTGTTGTGGAAAATTTATACTTTTTTGTGTAATAAACCTATCAATATTTTTTAAAAAATAACGGCGCAACTCATCAAGCTGAAATTTTCTCTGAAGGCAGATGGTAATGACTTCTACTTGTAGAAAAAATTTCAGGCCAATCTGATGTTTGTTGTTTGAGATAGAGTGATTTCCCCGTTTTACGTTTGTTGTGGAATAATTATACTTTTTTGTGTAATAAACCTATCACTATTTTTTAAAAATTAACGGCGCAACTCATCAAGCTGAAATTTTCTCTGAAGGCAGATGGTAATGACTTCTACTTGTAGAAAAAATTTCAGGCCAATCTGATGTTTGTTGTTTGAGATAGAGTGATTTCCCCGTTTTACGTTTGTTGTGGAAAATTTATACTTTTTTGTGTAATAAACCTATCACTATTTTTTAAAAATTAACGGCACAACTCATCAAGCTGAAATTTTCTCTGAAGGCAGATGGTAATGACTTCTACTTGTAGAAAAAATTTCAGGCCAATCTGATGTTTGTTGTTTGAGATAGAGTGATTTCCCCGTTTTACGTTTGTTGTGGAAAATTTATACTTTTTTGTGTAATAAACCTATCAATATTTTTTAAAAAATAACGGCACAACTCATCAAGCTGAAATTTTTACAGCAGGCAGTTGGTAATGACTTCTTCTTGTAGAAAAAATTTCAGGCCAATCTGATGTTTGTTGTTTGAGATAGAGTGATTTCCCCGTTTTACGTTTGTTGTGGAATAATTATACTTTTTTGTGTAATAAACCTATCACTATTTTTTAAAAATTAACGGCACAACTCATCAAGCTGAAATTTTCTCTGAAAGCAGATGGTAATGACTTCTACTTGTAGAAAAAATTTCAGGCCAATCTGATGTTTGTTGTTTGAGATAGAGTGATTTCCCCGTTTTACGTTTGTTGTGGAATAATTATACTTTTTTGTGTAATAAACCTATCACTATTTTTTAAAAATTAACGGCACAACTCATCAAGCTGAAATTTTTACAGTAGGCAGTTGGTAATGACTTCTACTTGTAGAAAAAATTTCAGGCCAATCTGACGGTTGGGGTTAGAGATAGAGTGATTTCCCCGGTTTACTTTTGTTGTGGAAAACATTAATTGAAGATTTTTAACAAAAGAAAAGCAGTATTCATATAGGACATTAAAAACATCTCGGATTGTTGGTTGTTCTTAGTAACGTTCAACCTGCTTGCAAACGGGGTGATCGGGTTTAGAATCGAAAAAAAAATCGGCGTGGAAACTAACTTATTAAAAAGGGGAAGCCTGGCTCAAAGTTTCCCCATGAGACACGGCAATGAGTCTTAGCACCTGAAATCTGATGTCTGTGTTAGGGAATCTGAACTTTTTTTTTTTTTTTTTTTTTTTTTTTTGCGCTTTGTAGTGACTACTCCATAATGGTTGAGTTTGCAATAATTTCTACTTGTAGAAACAATTTCAGGCCAATCTGAAGGTTGGGGTTAGAGATAGAGCGATTTGCCTGTTTTACTCTTGTGTAATAAATCTATTACGATTTTTTTAAATAAACGGCGCAACTTATCAAGCCGAAATTTTCACAGAAGGCAGTTGGTAATGACTTCTACTTGTAGAAAAAATTTCAGGCCAATCTGATGTTTGTTGTTTGAGATAGAGTGATTTCCCCGTTTTACGTTTGTTGTGGAATAATTATACTTTTTGTGTAATAAACTTATAACTATTATTTTAAAACAACGGCGCAACTCATCAAGCTGAAATTTTTACAGCAGGCAGTTGGTAATGACTTCTACTTGTAGAAAAAATTTCAGGCCAATCTGATGTTTGTTGTTTGAGATAGAGTGATTTCCCTGTTTTACGTTTGTTGTGGAATAATTATACTTTTTTGTGTAATAAACCTATCACTATTTTTTAAAAATTAACGGCACAACTCATCAAGCTGAAATTTTCTCTGAAGGCAGATGGTAATGACTTCTACTTGTAGAAAAAATTTCAGGCCAATCTGATGTTTGTTGTTTGAGATAGAGTGATTTCCCTGTTTTACGTTTGTTGTGGAATAATTATACTTTTTTTGTGTAATAAACCTATCACTATTTTTTAAAAATTAACGGCACAACTCATCAAGCTGAAATTTTCTCTGAAGGCAGATGGCAATGACTTCTACTTGTAGAAAAAATTTCAGGCCAATCTGATGTTTGTTGTTTGAGATAGAGTGATTTCCCCGTTTTACGTTTGTTGTGGAAAATTTATACTTTTTTGTGTAATAAACCTATCAATATTTTTTAAAAAATAACGGCACAGCTCATCAAGCTGAAATTTTTACAGCAGGTAGTTGGTAATGACTTCTACTTGTAGAAAAAATTTCAGGCCAATCTGATGTTTGTTGTTTGAGATAGAGTGATTTTCCCGTTTTACGTTTGTTGTGGAATAATTATACTTTTTTTGTAATAAACCTATCACTATTTTTTAAATTAACGGCACAACTCATCAAGCTGAAATTTTCTCTGAAGGCAGATGGTAATGACTTCTACTTGTAGAAAAAATTTCAGGCCAATCTGATGTTTGTTGTTTGAGATAGAGTGATTTCCCCGTTTTACGTTTGTTGTGGAAAATTTATACTTTTTTGTGTAATAAACCTATCAATATTTTTTAAAAAATAACGGCACAACTCATCAAGCTGAAATTTTTACAGCAGGCAGTTGGTAATGACTTCTACTTGAAGAAAAAAATTCAGGCCAATCTGATGTTTGTTGTTTGAGATAGAGTGATTTCCCCGTTTTACGTTTGTTGTGGAATAATTATACTTTTTTGTGTAATAAACCTATCACTATTTTTTAAAAATTAACGGCACAACTCATCAAGCTGAAATTTTCTCTGAAGGCAGATGGTAATGACTTCTACTTGTAGAAAAAATTTCAGGCCAATCTGATGTTTGTTGTTTGAGATAGAGTGATTTCCCCGTTTTACGTTTGTTGTGGAAAATTTATACTTTTTTGTGTAATAAACCTATCAATATTTTTTAAAAAATAACGGCACAGCTCATCAAGCTGAAATTTTTACAGCAGGTAGTTGGTAATGACTTCTACTTGTAGAAAAAATTTCAGGCCAATCTGATGTTTGTTGTTTGAGATAGAGTGATTTTCCCGTTTTACGTTTGTTGTGGAATAATTATACTTTTTTTGTAATAAACCTATCACTATTTTTTAAATTAACGGCACAACTCATCAAGCTGAAATTTTCTCTGAAGGCAGATGGTAATGACTTCTACTTGTAGAAAAAATTTCAGGCCAATCTGATGTTTGTTGTTTGAGATAGAGTGATTTCCCCGTTTTACGTTTGTTGTGGAAAATTTATACTTTTTTGTGTAATAAACCTATCAATATTTTTTAAAAAATAACGGCACAACTCATCAAGCTGAAATTTTTACAGCAGGCAGTTGGTAATGACTTCTACTTGTAGAAAAAAATTCAGGCCAATCTGATGTTTGTTGTTTGAGATAGAGTGATTTTCCCGTTTTACGTTTGTTGTGGAATAATTATACTTTTTTGTGTAATAAACCTATCACTATTTTTTAAAAATTAACGGCACAACTCATCAAGCTGAAATTTTCTCTGAAGGCAGATGGTAATGACTTCTACTTGTAGAAAAAATTTCAGGCCAATCTGATGTTTGTTGTTTGAGATAGAGTGATTTCCCCGTTTTACGTTTGTTGTGGAAAATTTATACTTTTTTGTGTAATAAACCTATCAATATTTTTTAAAAAATAACGGCACAGCTCATCAAGCTGAAATTTTCTCTGAAGGCAGATGGTAATGACTTCTACTTGTAGAAAAAATTTCAGGCCAATCTGATGTTTGTTGTTTGAGATAGAGTGATTTCCCCGTTTTACGTTTGTTGTGGAATAATTATACTTTTTTGTGTAATAAACCTATCACTATTTTTTAAAAATTAACGGCACAACTCATCAAGCTGAAATTTTTACAGTAGGCAGTTGGTAATGACTTCTACTTGTAGAAAAAATTTCAGGCCAATCTGATGTTTGTTGTTTGAGATAGAGTGATTTCCCCGTTTTACGTTTGTTGTGGAAAATTTATACTTTTTTGTGTAATAAACCTATCAATATTTTTTAAAAAATAACGGCACAACTCATCAAGCTGAAATTTTTACAGCAGGCAGTTGGTAATGACTTCTACTTGTAGAAAAAAATTCAGGCCAATCTGATGTTTGTTGTTTGAGATAGAGTGATTTCCCCGTTTTACGTTTGTTGTGGAATAATTATACTTTTTTGTGTAATAAACCTATCACTATTTTTTAAAAATTAACGGCACAACTCATCAAGCTGAAATTTTCTCTGAAGGCAGATGGTAATGACTTCTACTTGTAGAAAAAATTTCAGGCCAATCTGATGTTTGTTGTTTGAGATAGAGTGATTTCCCCGTTTTACGTTTGTTGTGGAATAATTATACTTTTTTGTGTAATAAACCTATCACTATTTTTTAAAAATTAACGGCACAGTTTATCAAGCTGAAATTTTCACAGAAGGCAGTTGGTAATGACTTCTACTTGTAGAAAAAAATTCAGGCCAATCTGATGTTTGTTGTTTGAGATAGAGTGATTTCCCCGTTTTACGTTTGTTGTGGAAAATTTATACTTTTTTGTGTAATAAACCTATCAATATTTTTTAAAAAATAACGGCACAACTCATCAAGCTGAAATTTTCTCTGAAGGCAGATGGTAATGACTTCTACTTGTAGAAAAAATTTCAGGCCAATCTGATGTTTGTTGTTTGAGATAGAGTGATTTCCCCGTTTTACGTTTGTTGTGGAATAATTATACTTTTTTGTGTAATAAACCTATCACTATTTTTTAAAAATTAACGGCACAACTCATCAAGCTGAAATTTTCTCTGAAGGCAGATGGTAATGACTTCTACTTGTAGAAAAAATTTCAGGCCAATCTGATGTTTGTTGTTTGAGATAGAGTGATTTCCCCGTTTTACGTTTGTTGTGGAAAATTTATACTTTTTTGTGTAATAAACCTATCAATATTTTTTTAAAAAATAACGGCACAGCTCATCAAGCTGAAATTTTCTCTGAAGGCAGATGGTAATGACTTCTACTTGTAGAAAAAATTTCAGGCCAATCTGATGTTTGTTGTTTGAGATAGAGTGATTTCCCCGTTTTACGTTTGTTGTGGAATAATTATACTTTTTTGTGTAATAAACCTATCACTATTTTTTAAAAATTAACGGCACAACTCATCAAGCTGAAATTTTTACAGTAGGCAGTTGGTAATGACTTCTACTTGTAGAAAAAATTTCAGGCCAATCTGACGGTTGGGGTTAGAGATAGAGTGATTTCCCCGGTTTACTTTTGTTGTGGAAAACATTAATTGAAGATTTTTAACAAAAGAAAAGCAGTATTCATATAGGACATTAAAAACATCTCGGATTGTTGGTTGTTCTTAGTAACGTTCAACCTGCTTGCAAACGGGGTGATCGGGTTTAGAATCGAAAAAAAAATCGGCGTGGAAACTAACTTATTAAAAAGGGGAAGCCTGGCTCAAAGTTTCCCCATGAGACACGGCAATGAGTCTTAGCACCTGAAATCTGATGTCTGTGTTAGGGAATCTGAACTTTTTTTTTTTTTTTTTTTTTTTTTTTTTTTTTTTTTTTTTTTGCGCTTTGTAGTGACTACTCCATAATGGTTGAGTTTGCAATAATTTCTACTTGTAGAAACAATTTCAGGCCAATCTGAAGGTTGGGGTTAGAGATAGAGCGATTTGCCTGTTTTACTCTTGTGTAATAAATCTATTACGATTTTTTTAAATAAACGGCGCAACTTATCAAGCCGAAATTTTCACAGAAGGCAGTTGGTAATGACTTCTACTTGTAGAAAAAATTTCAGGCCAATCTGATGTTTGTTGTTTGAGATAGAGTGATTTCCCCGTTTTACGTTTGTTGTGGAATAATTATACTTTTTTGTGTAATAAACCTATCACTATTTTTTAAAAATTAACGGCACAGTTTATCAAGCTGAAATTTTCACAGAAGGCAGTTGGTAATGACTTCTACTTGTAGAAAAAAATTCAGGCCAATCTGATGTTTGTTGTTTGAGATAGAGTGATTTCCCCGTTTTACGTTTGTTGTGGAAAATTTATACTTTTTTGTGTAATAAACCTATCAATATTTTTTAAAAAATAACGGCACAACTCATCAAGCTGAAATTTTCTCTGAAGGCAGATGGTAATGACTTCTACTTGTAGAAAAAATTTCAGGCCAATCTGATGTTTGTTGTTTGAGATAGAGTGATTTCCCCGTTTTACGTTTGTTGTGGAATAATTATACTTTTTTGTGTAATAAACCTATCACTATTTTTTAAAAATTAACGGCGCAACTCATCAAGCTGAAATTTTCTCTGAAGGCAGATGGTAATGACTTCTACTTGTAGAAAAAAATTCAGGCCAATCTGATGTTTGTTGTTTGAGATAGAGTGATTTCCCCGTTTTACGTTTGTTGTGGAAAATTTATACTTTTTTGTGTAATAAACCTATCAATATTTTTTAAAAAATAACGGCACAACTCATCAAGCTGAAATTTTTACAGCAGGCAGTTGGTAATGACTTCTTCTTGTAGAAAAAATTTCAGGCCAATCTGATGTTTGTTGTTTGAGATAGAGTGATTTCCCCGTTTTACGTTTGTTGTGGAATAATTATACTTTTTTGTGTAATAAACCTATCACTATTTTTTAAAAATTAACGGCACAACTCATCAAGCTGAAATTTTCTCTGAAAGCAGATGGTAATGACTTCTACTTGTAGAAAAAATTTCAGGCCAATCTGATGTTTGTTGTTTGAGATAGAGTGATTTCCCCGTTTTACGTTTGTTGTGGAATAATTATACTTTTTTGTGTAATAAACCTATCAATATTTTTTAAAAAATAACGGCGCAACTCATCAAGCTGAAATTTTTACAGCAGGCAGTTGGTAATGACTTCTACTTGTAGAAAAAATTTCAGGCCAATCTGATGTTTGCTGTTTGAGATAGAGTGATTTCCCCGTTTTACGTTTGTTGTGGAATAATTATACTTTTTTGTGTAATAAACCTATCACTATTTTTTAAAAATTAACGGCGCAACTCATCAAGCTGAAATTTTCTCTGAAGGCAGATGGTAATGACTTCTACTTGTAGAAAAAATTTCAGGCCAATCTGATGTTTGTTGTTTGAAATAGAGTGATTTCCCTGTTTTACGTTTGTTGTGGAATAATTATACTTTTTTTGTGTAATAAACCTATCACTATTTTTTAAAAATTAACGGCACAACTCATCAAGCTGAAATTTTCTCTGAAGGCAGATGGTAATGACTTCTACTTGTAGAAAAAATTTCAGGCCAATCTGATGTTTGTTGTTTGAGATAGAGTGATTTCCCCGTTTTACGTTTGTTGTGGAAAATTTATACTTTTTTGTGTAATAAACCTATCAATATTTTTTAAAAAATAACGGCACAGCTCATCAAGCTGAAATTTTTACAGCAGGTAGTTGGTAATGACTTCTACTTGTAGAAAAAATTTCAGGCCAATCTGATGTTTGTTGTTTGAGATAGAGTGATTTTCCCGTTTTACGTTTGTTGTGGAATAATTATACTTTTTTTGTAATAAACCTATCACTATTTTTTAAATTAACGGCACAACTCATCAAGCTGAAATTTTCTCTGAAGGCAGATGGTAATGACTTCTACTTGTAGAAAAAAATTCAGGCCAATCTGATGTTTGTTGTTTGAGATAGAGTGATTTCCCCGTTTTACGTTTGTTGTGGAAAATTTATACTTTTTTGTGTAATAAACCTATCAATATTTTTTAAAAAATAACGGCACAACTCATCAAGCTGAAATTTTTACAGCAGGCAGTTGGTAATGACTTCTACTTGTAGAAAAAAATTCAGGCCAATCTGATGTTTGTTGTTTGAGATAGAGTGATTTCCCCGTTTTACGTTTGTTGTGGAATAATTATACTTTTTTGTGTAATAAACCTATCACTATTTTTTAAAAATTAACGGCACAACTCATCAAGCTGAAATTTTCTCTGAAGGCAGATGGTAATGACTTCTACTTGTAGAAAAAATTTCAGGCCAATCTGATGTTTGTTGTTTGAGATAGAGTGATTTCCCCGTTTTACGTTTGTTGTGGAAAATTTATACTTTTTTGTGTAATAAACCTATCAATATTTTTTAAAAAATAACGGCACAGCTCATCAAGCTGAAATTTTCTCTGAAGGCAGATGGTAATGACTTCTACTTGTAGAAAAAATTTCAGGCCAATCTGATGTTTGTTGTTTGAGATAGAGTGATTTCCCCGTTTTACGTTTGTTGTGGAATAATTATACTTTTTTGTGTAATAAACCTATCACTATTTTTTAAAAATTAACGGCACAACTCATCAAGCTGAAATTTTTACAGTAGGCAGTTGGTAATGACTTCTACTTGTAGAAAAAATTTCAGGCCAATCTGACGGTTGGGGTTAGAGATAGAGTGATTTCCCCGGTTTACTTTTGTTGTGGAAAACATTAATTGAAGATTTTTAACAAAAGAAAAGCAGTATTCATATAGGACATTAAAAACATCTCGGATTGTTGGTTGCTCTTAGTAACGTTCAACCTGCTTGCAAACGGGGTGATCGGGTTTAGAATCGAAAAAAAAATCGGCGTGGAAACTAACTTATTAAAAAGGGGAAGCCTGGCTCAAAGTTTCCCCATGAGACACGGCAATGAGTCTTAGCACCTGAAATCTGATGTCTGTGTTAGGGAATCTGAACTTTTTTTTTTTTTTTTTTTTTTTTTTTTTTTTTTTTTTTTTTTTTTTTTTTGCGCTTTGTAGTGACTACTCCATAATGGTTGAGTTTGCAATAATTTCTACTTGTAGAAACAATTTCAGGCCAATCTGAAGGTTGGGGTTAGAGATAGAGCGATTTGCCTGTTTTACTCTTGTGTAATAAATCTATTACGATTTTTTTAAATAAACGGCGCAACTCATCAAGCCGAAATTTTCACAGAAGGCAGTTGGTAATGACTTCTACTTGTAGAAAAAATTTCAGGCCAATCTGATGTTTGTTGTTTGAGATAGAGTGATTTCCCCGTTTTACGTTTGTTGTGGAATAATTATACTTTTTTGTGTAATAAACCTATCACTATTTTTTAAAAATTAACGGCACAGTTTATCAAGCTGAAATTTTCACAGAAGGCAGTTGGTAATGACTTCTACTTGTAGAAAAAAATTCAGGCCAATCTGATGTTTGTTGTTTGAGATAGAGTGATTTCCCCGTTTTACGTTTGTTGTGGAAAATTTATACTTTTTTGTGTAATAAACCTATCAATATTTTTTAAAAAATAACGGCACAACTCATCAAGCTGAAATTTTCTCTGAAGGCAGATGGTAATGACTTCTACTTGTAGAAAAAATTTCAGGCCAATCTGATGTTTGTTGTTTGAGATAGAGTGATTTCCCCGTTTTACGTTTGTTGTGGAATAATTATACTTTTTTGTGTAATAAACCTATCACTATTTTTTAAAAATTAACGGCGCAACTCATCAAGCTGAAATTTTCTCTGAAGGCAGATGGTAATGACTTCTACTTGTAGAAAAAATTTCAGGCCAATCTGATGTTTGTTGTTTGAGATAGAGTGATTTCCCCGTTTTACGTTTGTTGTGGAATAATTATACTTTTTTTGTGTAATAAACCTATCACTATTTTTTAAAAATTAACGGCACAACTCATCAAGCTGAAATTTTCTCTGAAGGCAGATGGTAATGACTTCTACTTGTAGAAAAAATTTCAGGCCAATCTGATGTTTGTTGTTTGAGATAGAGTGATTTCCCCGTTTTACGTTTGTTGTGGAAAATTTATACTTCTTTGTGTAATAAACCTATCAATATTTTTTAAAAAATAACGGCACAACTCATCAAGCTGAAATTTTTACAGCAGGTAGTTGGTAATGACTTCTACTTGTAGAAAAAATTTCAGGCCAATCTGATGTTTGTTGTTTGAGATAGAGTGATTTCCCCGTTTTACGTTTGTTGTGGAATAATTATACTTTTTTTGTAATAAACCTATCACTATTTTTTAAAAATTAACGGCACAACTCATCAAGCTGAAATTTTCTCTGAAGGCAGATGGTAATGACTTCTACTTGTAGAAAAAATTTCAGGCCAATCTGATGTTTGTTGTTTGAGATAGAGTGATTTCCCCGTTTTACGTTTGTTGTGGAAAATTTATACTTTTTTGTGTAATAAACCTATCAATATTTTTTAAAAAATAACGGCACAGCTCATCAAGCTGAAATTTTTACAGCAGGTAGTTGGTAATGACTTCTACTTGTAGAAAAAATTTCAGGCCAATCTGATGTTTGTTGTTTGAGATAGAGTGATTTTCCCGTTTTACGTTTGTTGTGGAATAATTATACTTTTTTTGTAATAAACCTATCACTATTTTTTAAATTAACGGCACAACTCATCAAGCTGAAATTTTCTCTGAAGGCAGATGGTAATGACTTCTACTTGTAGAAAAAAATTCAGGCCAATCTGATGTTTGTTGTTTGAGATAGAGTGATTTCCCCGTTTTACGTTTGTTGTGGAAAATTTATACTTTTTTGTGTAATAAACCTATCAATATTTTTTAAAAAATAACGGCACAGTTCATCAAGCTGAAATTTTTACAGCAGGCAGTTGGTAATGACTTCTACTTGTAGAAAAAAATTCAGGCCAATCTGATGTTTGTTGTTTGAGATAGAGTGATTTCCCCGTTTTACGTTTGTTGTGGAAAATTTATACTTTTTTGTGTAATAAACCTATCAATATTTTTTAAAAAATAACGGCACAGCTCATCAAGCTGAAATTTTCTCTGAAGGCAGATGGTAATGACTTCTACTTGTAGAAAAAATTTCAGGCCAATCTGATGTTTGTTGTTTGAGATAGAGTGATTTCCCCGTTTTACGTTTGTTGTGGAAAATTTATACTTTTTTGTGTAATAAACCTATCAATATTTTTTAAAAAATAACGGCACAGCTCATCAAGCTGAAATTTTTACAGCAGGTAGTTGGTAATGACTTCTACTTGTAGAAAAAATTTCAGGCCAATCTGATGTTTGTTGTTTGAGATAGAGTGATTTTCCCGTTTTACGTTTGTTGTGGAATAATTATACTTTTTTTGTAATAAACCTATCACTATTTTTTAAATTAACGGCACAACTCATCAAGCTGAAATTTTCTCTGAAGGCAGATGGTAATGACTTCTACTTGTAGAAAAAAATTCAGGCCAATCTGATGTTTGTTGTTTGAGATAGAGTGATTTCCCCGTTTTACGTTTGTTGTGGAAAATTTATACTTTTTTGTGTAATAAACCTATCAATATTTTTTAAAAAATAACGGCACAGTTCATCAAGCTGAAATTTTTACAGCAGGCAGTTGGTAATGACTTCTACTTGTAGAAAAAAATTCAGGCCAATCTGATGTTTGTTGTTTGAGATAGAGTGATTTCCCCGTTTTACGTTTGTTGTGGAATAATTATACTTTTTTGTGTAATAAACCTATCACTATTTTTTAAAAATTAACGGCACAACTCATCAAGCTGAAATTTTCTCTGAAGGCAGATGGTAATGACTTCTACTTGTAGAAAAAATTTCAGGCCAATCTGATGTTTGTTGTTTGAGATAGAGTGATTTCCCCGTTTTACGTTTGTTGTGGAAAATTTATACTTTTTTGTGTAATAAACCTATCAATATTTTTTAAAAAATAACGGCACAGCTCATCAAGCTGAAATTTTCTCTGAAGGCAGATGGTAATGACTTCTACTTGTAGAAAAAATTTCAGGCCAATCTGATGTTTGTTGTTTGAGATAGAGTGATTTCCCCGTTTTACGTTTGTTGTGGAATAATTATACTTTTTTGTGTAATAAACCTATCACTATTTTTTAAAAATTAACGGCACAACTCATCAAGCTGAAATTTTTACAGTAGGCAGTTGGTAATGACTTCTACTTGTAGAAAAAATTTCAGGCCAATCTGACGGTTGGGGTTAGAGATAGAGTGATTTCCCCGGTTTACTTTTGTTGTGGAAAACATTAATTGAAGATTTTTAACAAAAGAAAAGCAGTATTCATATAGGACATTAAAAACATCTCGGATTGTTGGTTGCTCTTAGTAACGTTCAACCTGCTTGCAAACGGGGTGATCGGGTTTAGAATCGAAAAAAAAATCGGCGTGGAAACTAACTTATTAAAAAGGGGAAGCCTGGCTCAAAGTTTCCCCATGAGACACGGCAATGAGTCTTAGCACCTGAAATCTGATGTCTGTGTTAGGGAATCTGAACTTTTTTTTTTTTTTTTTTTTTTTTTTTTTTTTTTTTTTTTTTTTTTTTTTTTGCGCCTTGTAGTGACTACTCCATAATGGTTGAGTTTGCAATAATTTCTACTTGTAGAAACAATTTCAGGCCAATCTGAAGGTTGGGGTTAGAGATAGAGCGATTTGCCTGTTTTACTCTTGTGTAATAAATCTATTACGATTTTTTTAAATAAACGGCGCAACTCATCAAGCCGAAATTTTCACAGAAGGCAGTTGGTAATGACTTCTACTTGTAGAAAAAATTTCAGGCCAATCTGATGTTTGTTGTTTGAGATAGAGTGATTTCCCCGTTTTACGTTTGTTGTGGAATAATTATACTTTTTTGTGTAATAAACCTATCACTATTTTTTAAAAATTAACGGCACAGTTTATCAAGCTGAAATTTTCACAGAAGGCAGTTGGTAATGACTTCTACTTGTAGAAAAAAATTCAGGCCAATCTGATGTTTGTTGTTTGAGATAGAGTGATTTCCCCGTTTTACGTTTGTTGTGGAAAATTTATACTTTTTTGTGTAATAAACCTATCAATATTTTTTAAAAAATAACGGCACAACTCATCAAGCTGAAATTTTCTCTGAAGGCAGATGGTAATGACTTCTACTTGTAGAAAAAATTTCAGGCCAATCTGATGTTTGTTGTTTGAGATAGAGTGATTTCCCCGTTTTACGTTTGTTGTGGAATAATTATACTTTTTTGTGTAATAAACCTATCACTATTTTTTAAAAATTAACGGCGCAACTCATCAAGCTGAAATTTTCTCTGAAGGCAGATGGTAATGACTTCTACTTGTAGAAAAAATTTCAGGCCAATCTGATGTTTGTTGTTTGAGATAGAGTGATTTCCCCGTTTTACGTTTGTTGTGGAATAATTATACTTTTTTTGTGTAATAAACCTATCACTATTTTTTAAAAATTAACGGCACAACTCATCAAGCTGAAATTTTCTCTGAAGGCAGATGGTAATGACTTCTACTTGTAGAAAAAATTTCAGGCCAATCTGATGTTTGTTGTTTGAGATAGAGTGATTTCCCCGTTTTACGTTTGTTGTGGAAAATTTATACTTTTTTGTGTAATAAACCTATCAATATTTTTTAAAAAATAACGGCACAACTCATCAAGCTGAAATTTTTACAGCAGGTAGTTGGTAATGACTTCTACTTGTAGAAAAAATTTCAGGCCAATCTGATGTTTGTTGTTTGAGATAGAGTGATTTCCCCGTTTTACGTTTGTTGTGGAATAATTATACTTTTTTTGTAATAAACCTATCACTATTTTTTAAAAATTAACGGCACAACTCATCAAGCTGAAATTTTCTCTGAAGGCAGATGGTAATGACTTCTACTTGTAGAAAAAATTTCAGGCCAATCTGATGTTTGTTGTTTGAGATAGAGTGATTTCCCCGTTTTACGTTTGTTGTGGAAAATTTATACTTTTTTGTGTAATAAACCTATCAATATTTTTTAAAAAATAACGGCACAACTCATCAAGCTGAAATTTTTACAGCAGGCAGTTGGTAATGACTTCTACTTGTAGAAAAAATTTCAGGCCAATCTGATGTTTGTTGTTTGAGATAGAGTGATTTCCCCGTTTTACGTTTGTTGTGGAATAATTATACTTTTTTGTGTAATAAACCTATCACTATTTTTTAAAAATTAACGGCGCAACTCATCAAGCTGAAATTTTCTCTGAAGGCAGATGGTAATGACTTCTACTTGTAGAAAAAATTTCAGGCCAATCTGATGTTTGTTGTTTGAGATAGAGTGATTTCCCCGTTTTACGTTTGTTGTGGAATAATTATACTTTTTTTGTGTAATAAACCTATCACTATTTTTTAAAAATTAACGGCACAACTCATCAAGCTGAAATTTTCTCTGAAGGCAGATGGTAATGACTTCTACTTGTAGAAAAAATTTCAGGCCAATCTGATGTTTGTTGTTTGAGATAGAGTGATTTCCCCGTTTTACGTTTGTTGTGGAAAATTTATACTTTTTTGTGTAATAAACCTATCAATATTTTTTAAAAAATAACGGCACAACTCATCAAGCTGAAATTTTTACAGCAGGTAGTTGGTAATGACTTCTACTTGTAGAAAAAATTTCAGGCCAATCTGATGTTTGTTGTTTGAGATAGAGTGATTTCCCCGTTTTACGTTTGTTGTGGAATAATTATACTTTTTTTGTAATAAACCTATCACTATTTTTTAAAAATTAACGGCACAACTCATCAAGCTGAAATTTTCTCTGAAGGCAGATGGTAATGACTTCTACTTGTAGAAAAAATTTCAGGCCAATCTGATGTTTGTTGTTTGAGATAGAGTGATTTCCCCGTTTTACGTTTGTTGTGGAAAATTTATACTTTTTTGTGTAATAAACCTATCAATATTTTTTAAAAAATAACGGCACAACTCATCAAGCTGAAATTTTTACAGCAGGCAGTTGGTAATGACTTCTACTTGTAGAAAAAATTTCAGGCCAATCTGATGTTTGTTGTTTGAGATAGAGTGATTTCCCCGTTTTACGTTTGTTGTGGAATAATTATACTTTTTTGTGTAATAAACCTATCACTATTTTTTAAAAATTAACGGCGCAACTCATCAAGCTGAAATTTTCTCTGAAGGCAGATGGTAATGACTTCTACTTGTAGAAAAAATTTCAGGCCAATCTGATGTTTGTTGTTTGAGATAGAGTGATTTCCCCGTTTTACGTTTGTTGTGGAATAATTATACTTTTTTTGTGTAATAAACCTATCACTATTTTTTAAAAATTAACGGCACAACTCATCAAGCTGAAATTTTCTCTGAAGGCAGATGGTAATGACTTCTACTTGTAGAAAAAATTTCAGGCCAATCTGATGTTTGTTGTTTGAGATAGAGTGATTTCCCCGTTTTACGTTTGTTGTGGAAAATTTATACTTCTTTGTGTAATAAACCTATCAATATTTTTTAAAAAATAACGGCACAACTCATCAAGCTGAAATTTTTACAGCAGGTAGTTGGTAATGACTTCTACTTGTAGAAAAAATTTCAGGCCAATCTGATGTTTGTTGTTTGAGATAGAGTGATTTCCCCGTTTTACGTTTGTTGTGGAATAATTATACTTTTTTTGTAATAAACCTATCACTATTTTTTAAAAATTAACGGCACAACTCATCAAGCTGAAATTTTCTCTGAAGGCAGATGGTAATGACTTCTACTTGTAGAAAAAATTTCAGGCCAATCTGATGTTTGTTGTTTGAGATAGAGTGATTTCCCCGTTTTACGTTTGTTGTGGAAAATTTATACTTTTTTGTGTAATAAACCTATCAATATTTTTTAAAAAATAACGGCACAACTCATCAAGCTGAAATTTTTACAGCAGGTAGTTGGTAATGACTTCTACTTGTAGAAAAAATTTCAGGCCAATCTGATGTTTGTTGTTTGAGATAGAGTGATTTCCCCGTTTTACGTTTGTTGTGGAATAATTATACTTTTTTTGTAATAAACCTATCACTATTTTTTAAAAATTAACGGCACAACTCATCAAGCTGAAATTTTCTCTGAAGGCAGATGGTAATGACTTCTACTTGTAGAAAAAATTTCAGGCCAATCTGATGTTTGTTGTTTGAGATAGAGTGATTTCCCCGTTTTACGTTTGTTGTGGAAAATTTATACTTTTTTGTGTAATAAACCTATCAATATTTTTTAAAAAATAACGGCACAACTCATCAAGCTGAAATTTTTACAGCAGGCAGTTGGTAATGACTTCTACTTGTAGAAAAAATTTCAGGCCAATCTGATGTTTGTTGTTTGAGATAGAGTGATTTCCCCGTTTTACGTTTGTTGTGGAATAATTATACTTTTTTGTGTAATAAACCTATCACTATTTTTTAAAAATTAACGGCGCAACTCATCAAGCTGAAATTTTCTCTGAAGGCAGATGGTAATGACTTCTACTTGTAGAAAAAATTTCAGGCCAATCTGATGTTTGTTGTTTGAGATAGAGTGATTTCCCCGTTTTACGTTTGTTGTGGAATAATTATACTTTTTTTGTGTAATAAACCTATCACTATTTTTTAAAAATTAACGGCACAACTCATCAAGCTGAAATTTTCTCTGAAGGCAGATGGTAATGACTTCTACTTGTAGAAAAAATTTCAGGCCAATCTGATGTTTGTTGTTTGAGATAGAGTGATTTCCCCGTTTTACGTTTGTTGTGGAAAATTTATACTTCTTTGTGTAATAAACCTATCAATATTTTTTAAAAAATAACGGCACAACTCATCAAGCTGAAATTTTTACAGCAGGTAGTTGGTAATGACTTCTACTTGTAGAAAAAATTTCAGGCCAATCTGATGTTTGTTGTTTGAGATAGAGTGATTTCCCCGTTTTACGTTTGTTGTGGAATAATTATACTTTTTTTGTAATAAACCTATCACTATTTTTTAAAAATTAACGGCACAACTCATCAAGCTGAAATTTTCTCTGAAGGCAGATGGTAATGACTTCTACTTGTAGAAAAAATTTCAGGCCAATCTGATGTTTGTTGTTTGAGATAGAGTGATTTCCCCGTTTTACGTTTGTTGTGGAAAATTTATACTTTTTTGTGTAATAAACCTATCAATATTTTTTAAAAAATAACGGCACAGCTCATCAAGCTGAAATTTTTACAGCAGGTAGTTGGTAATGACTTCTACTTGTAGAAAAAATTTCAGGCCAATCTGATGTTTGTTGTTTGAGATAGAGTGATTTTCCCGTTTTACGTTTGTTGTGGAATAATTATACTTTTTTTGTAATAAACCTATCACTATTTTTTAAATTAACGGCACAACTCATCAAGCTGAAATTTTCTCTGAAGGCAGATGGTAATGACTTCTACTTGTAGAAAAAAATTCAGGCCAATCTGATGTTTGTTGTTTGAGATAGAGTGATTTCCCCGTTTTACGTTTGTTGTGGAAAATTTATACTTTTTTGTGTAATAAACCTATCAATATTTTTTAAAAAATAACGGCACAGTTCATCAAGCTGAAATTTTTACAGCAGGCAGTTGGTAATGACTTCTACTTGTAGAAAAAAATTCAGGCCAATCTGATGTTTGTTGTTTGAGATAGAGTGATTTCCCCGTTTTACGTTTGTTGTGGAATAATTATACTTTTTTGTGTAATAAACCTATCACTATTTTTTAAAAATTAACGGCACAACTCATCAAGCTGAAATTTTCTCTGAAGGCAGATGGTAATGACTTCTACTTGTAGAAAAAATTTCAGGCCAATCTGATGTTTGTTGTTTGAGATAGAGTGATTTCCCCGTTTTACGTTTGTTGTGGAAAATTTATACTTTTTTGTGTAATAAACCTATCAATATTTTTTAAAAAATAACGGCACAGCTCATCAAGCTGAAATTTTCTCTGAAGGCAGATGGTAATGACTTCTACTTGTAGAAAAAATTTCAGGCCAATCTGATGTTTGTTGTTTGAGATAGAGTGATTTCCCCGTTTTACGTTTGTTGTGGAATAATTATACTTTTTTGTGTAATAAACCTATCACTATTTTTTAAAAATTAACGGCACAACTCATCAAGCTGAAATTTTTACAGTAGGCAGTTGGTAATGACTTCTACTTGTAGAAAAAATTTCAGGCCAATCTGACGGTTGGGGTTAGAGATAGAGTGATTTCCCCGGTTTACTTTTGTTGTGGAAAACATTAATTGAAGATTTTTAACAAAAGAAAAGCAGTATTCATATAGGACATTAAAAACATCTCGGATTGTTGGTTGCTCTTAGTAACGTTCAACCTGCTTGCAAACGGGGTGATCGGGTTTAGAATCGAAAAAAAAATCGGCGTGGAAACTAACTTATTAAAAAGGGGAAGCCTGGCTCAAAGTTTCCCCATGAGACACGGCAATGAGTCTTAGCACCTGAAATCTGATGTCTGTGTTAGGGAATCTGAACTTTTTTTTTTTTTTTTTTTTTTTTTTTTTTTTTTTTTTTTTTTTTTTTTTTGCGCCTTGTAGTGACTACTCCATAATGGTTGAGTTTGCAATAATTTCTACTTGTAGAAACAATTTCAGGCCAATCTGAAGGTTGGGGTTAGAGATAGAGCGATTTGCCTGTTTTACTCTTGTGTAATAAATCTATTACGATTTTTTTAAATAAACGGCGCAACTCATCAAGCCGAAATTTTCACAGAAGGCAGTTGGTAATGACTTCTACTTGTAGAAAAAATTTCAGGCCAATCTGATGTTTGTTGTTTGAGATAGAGTGATTTCCCCGTTTTACGTTTGTTGTGGAATAATTATACTTTTTTGTGTAATAAACCTATCACTATTTTTTAAAAATTAACGGCACAGTTTATCAAGCTGAAATTTTCACAGAAGTCAGTTGGTAATGACTTCTACTTGTAGAAAAAAATTCAGGCCAATCTGATGTTTGTTGTTTGAGATAGAGTGATTTCCCCGTTTTACGTTTGTTGTGGAAAATTTATACTTTTTTGTGTAATAAACCTATCAATATTTTTTAAAAAATAACGGCACAACTCATCAAGCTGAAATTTTCTCTGAAGGCAGATGGTAATGACTTCTACTTGTAGAAAAAATTTCAGGCCAATCTGATGTTTGTTGTTTGAGATAGAGTGATTTCCCCGTTTTACGTTTGTTGTGGAATAATTATACTTTTTTGTGTAATAAACCTATCACTATTTTTTAAAAATTAACGGCGCAACTCATCAAGCTGAAATTTTCTCTGAAGGCAGATGGTAATGACTTCTACTTGTAGAAAAAATTTCAGGCCAATCTGATGTTTGTTGTTTGAGATAGAGTGATTTCCCCGTTTTACGTTTGTTGTGGAATAATTATACTTTTTTTGTGTAATAAACCTATCACTATTTTTTAAAAATTAACGGCACAACTCATCAAGCTGAAATTTTCTCTGAAGGCAGATGGTAATGACTTCTACTTGTAGAAAAAATTTCAGGCAAATCTGATGTTTGTTGTTTGAGATAGAGTGATTTCCCCGTTTTACGTTTGTTGTGGAAAATTTATACTTTTTTGTGTAATAAACCTATCAATATTTTTTAAAAAATAACGGCACAACTCATCAAGCTGAAATTTTTACAGCAGGTAGTTGGTAATGACTTCTACTTGTAGAAAAAATTTCAGGCCAATCTGATGTTTGTTGTTTGAGATAGAGTGATTTCCCCGTTTTACGTTTGTTGTGGAATAATTATACTTTTTTTGTAATAAACCTATCACTATTTTTTAAAAATTAACGGCACAACTCATCAAGCTGAAATTTTCTCTGAAGGCAGATGGTAATGACTTCTACTTGTAGAAAAAATTTCAGGCCAATCTGATGTTTGTTGTTTGAGATAGAGTGATTTCCCCGTTTTACGTTTGTTGTGGAAAATTTATACTTTTTTGTGTAATAAACCTATCAATATTTTTTAAAAAATAACGGCACAACTCATCAAGCTGAAATTTTTACAGCAGGCAGTTGGTAATGACTTCTACTTGTAGAAAAAATTTCAGGCCAATCTGATGTTTGTTGTTTGAGATAGAGTGATTTCCCCGTTTTACGTTTGTTGTGGAATAATTATACTTTTTTGTGTAATAAACCTATCACTATTTTTTAAAAATTAACGGCGCAACTCATCAAGCTGAAATTTTCTCTGAAGGCAGATGGTAATGACTTCTACTTGTAGAAAAAATTTCAGGCCAATCTGATGTTTGTTGTTTGAGATAGAGTGATTTCCCCGTTTTACGTTTGTTGTGGAATAATTATACTTTTTTTGTGTAATAAACCTATCACTATTTTTTAAAAATTAACGGCACAACTCATCAAGCTGAAATTTTCTCTGAAGGCAGATGGTAATGACTTCTACTTGTAGAAAAAATTTCAGGCCAATCTGATGTTTGTTGTTTGAGATAGAGTGATTTCCCCGTTTTACGTTTGTTGTGGAAAATTTATACTTTTTTGTGTAATAAACCTATCAATATTTTTTAAAAAATAACGGCACAACTCATCAAGCTGAAATTTTTACAGCAGGTAGTTGGTAATGACTTCTACTTGTAGAAAAAATTTCAGGCCAATCTGATGTTTGTTGTTTGAGATAGAGTGATTTCCCCGTTTTACGTTTGTTGTGGAATAATTATACTTTTTTTGTAATAAACCTATCACTATTTTTTAAAAATTAACGGCACAACTCATCAAGCTGAAATTTTCTCTGAAGGCAGATGGTAATGACTTCTACTTGTAGAAAAAATTTCAGGCCAATCTGATGTTTGTTGTTTGAGATAGAGTGATTTCCCCGTTTTACGTTTGTTGTGGAAAATTTATACTTTTTTGTGTAATAAACCTA